>NW_015091064.1:2837856-2882346 GCF_001431845.1 Calidris pugnax
GCGGTACCGGCTGTGGGGGGGGTACGGCCGGGCGCGGGGCCGTGCGGGTGTCGTCGGGCGCGGAACCACAGCGGTTCCCTCGGACCCGCCTGTCCTCCGCCCCGGGATCCCCGAGCTGGAGCTGCTGGGGACGGTCCGGTGGAGTGCCACGGCAGGGTAGGATGAAAAATAATAAAGGAAGGAGCGTGTGGGTTGGCATCCACCGCCGTGATGCCCTGGGATACAGGGGAAGCGTGGGGTTTGGGGAGAAATTGGCGGCTTTGGGTTACAAGGGTGGGAAAAGTAGGAGTAGGACTCAGTTTGCTTTTTCCATGCTTGTATTTCTTTTCTTCCCTCACTGCGCTTAAGAGATGCTACCGGTGACTTTTTTGAGATATTAGAAGAAGCCATAGATACGATTATGGGATTGCCTCCCCCCCTGACCCCCAGTGTCTTTTTAAATCAAGGGTATCTCACTCCTGAAAAATCAGGCCCTGTATCGCTGTGTTTTTATTGCTGCTAAGGAGCTGGAACAGTCAGTGTCAATGGGACAGGCTGGTGGAAGGAGATACAAGCTGTTTGAATTTCCACTGTATTCTTGGAAATATTGTAATTTCTGCCCTGGAACATATTATTCCCTGTTCTACAACAAGCCTGAGTGGTGATTTATAAATAGATCCGTTTGTTTATGTCGTTCCCGTGTAGCCAAACAACTGTTTACATTGTGAAATGGATTGCTTCATTTCACATCAGCTTTATCAGCGCTGACCCCGGGGTGGCCACAGCTGAAGTTACAATGTTCTTGGGCAGAGTGCTACCGGAGAGATGACATCAGGAGCTCAGAGTTACACTGCTGGTTGCTGGCCCTTCTGTTTGCGTTTGTGTGCCTCTGGAGGGGAGATGCAGTAAAGGGGTTAGGGGAGTGGGGAGAAGGGTGTGTGGGGCTGTGGCGTGCTGAGGGGCAGATCTGTGCCTCTTAAAGAAACTGCTCTGTTTGTACTTAAGATGGGACTTTATAGCGTGGGAGAATCCGAGTGACTGTCCCCTGGTAATGTTAGGACATCAGTCAAGGTAACCTGACTTGAAGTTTGTTAAATACCCGACAGAAGCAACATCCAGTGAGGAAAAAATCAGGGGCAGGAGAGAGAGGGGAAAGCATTGCTTTTGCTCAGGTACTACTTGAAAAATACAGGGCTTTTTTTCATGATGAAGTTTTATTCCTTTACCCCTCCTTTCCCTGGCCAGCATGTTTCATTATCCTCTTGTGCAATCTGTATATTGTTCATGAGGGGGAGAAGCCATCTGTGATTGAAATAGGAGTACAGTGACGGATGTTTCGATCTGATATAGCTGCGTTGAATGAGACATCCTTTAGGTAAAACAAAGGGTTGATTTCCCCCTCACCCTCTCCCCGCCCCTGCTGGCTTTCTAAATTGCCCTGATTCCTATTCTGGGAGCTGCTAGATCAAATCATGTGTTTATCATCTACAAACAGTTATTGTAGATTTTTGCCCTTGAAACACAGTGTAGCATTTTGAGTTATCTTCAGTTGCACTCTGGGCTTTTTTTCATATTTCACTATTTTAAGGTACTAATTTTTTTTTTTTGGGAAAAAAGTATTTAACTGCTTTTGTTTCTAACATTTCTTCTAGTACTACATTCGAAGTCTGTCATATTTTCTGTAATGTTTTTTTTTTTCTATAACTTCTGACAACTTTCCTTTCAGTTAAGCCAAAGGACAAGGCTGCTGTCTTAACCGTGAGTTTTGGCTGCAGTGCCATACTGGGGGTATGAATGGCTTCAGTGTATCTGCTGTATTTACAAGAATGCTCTCATAGGCTGGCAGAAAACTGTTGTTTGCCCTCCCAGTGCTGATTCAGGGAAAAAGAACAACTCTGATGATCCTGCAGCTTGATCTGCGCACGTAGACCCTTTCTCTGAGAGACCTGAATGTAGCAGGGGAATTGGTGCCTGTTCTATTTCTTACAGTGTTTCCTGTGGATTGCGTTAATAGTTAGGCAGTTGAGGTAATAGTTTATGGTTTGATTAGGAGATTTATTTTTTTAACTGTATTCCTTTTTGTGTCTTGAGTTACAAAAAGGAAATGGAAAACCAACCCACCACTCGGTTTGAATGGTTTAGCAATTCTGTTGTGTCTAACTTAGGCTGTGGTCAGCCGTTCTTTTTATAAGCCAGGACCCTTTTCTATTCTGCTTTGCAGAAAGCAGCTCATAATGTTCATCCTTCTCTGACCTTTTGAAGGAGATCAGACAAAAAGATCATGATGGTAACTTCTATTTTTCACTTCTGATGGCTGGGAGGAGCTGTCGAAAATGCACTTGCTCCTCTGGCTGCATGCTGCAAAGTAATGGGGATGATTTTTCTATTTCATAATCAGATCAGAAATGCTTACAGCTTTTCTGCATATGCTGTCAGTGAATACTGGAGCTGGCAGTGCTAGTACAAAACGGATTTTCAAATAGCTTGATTGTTTGCTGATGGTGCCATTTGTGGTGGTGACACCATGAGTGTCTTTCCTCAAAAAGGCTGAGGAAAATGAGGAACAGAGAAAGTGAACCAATGTGTCTGGTAGATTTAATTACTGTGAGGAAAAAAATTCTCATCAGATGGTTCTGGTCTTGGCAAGACAGTATTATTTCCTTTTCATAGCATCATTTCCATCTTTTCATTCGAAGACTAGCAAGTGAGTGGTAGCTTGTTGCATTGAAATTCTTTGCTGTGATTCCCCCAGGTACCACTATGATAGATTAATGCAACTGCATCCTCTTTGTGTTGAATGGAAAGGACTTATGGTTGAAGAAATGGACTAAACCTTACTTAATGTAACCTTTTTCTGACATACCCATCTTCATTTCAGATGATCCTTTGGATATTGTCTTTCAGTTTGTCTGGAAACTAATAGATTCTGATTTAGCAGGCTCAGGCATAATTTTTTTCACTGTGTACAAGTGCTCAACTATGTCTTGATCACACCTTTGCTTGTGAGTAGTGATGTTCTAGACTTTTGAAGTCTTTAGGTTTATTCTTGCTTTCACTTGGAAATTTTACTGACTGTTCTGTTTCTGGAGTATTTGGGTTATTTCCTGTTATCATAAAACTCCACTACAAACTTGAGCAATCTGTGAAAGCTATTACTATATTTCTTGGAGAGGTGATTTCAGCTGACCTGCCTTCATCCCAGCTCCGGCCTCTAGTAAATAGGTCATCCACAGCACAAGAATTGGATAATACTTGACAACTGTTGTACACATCCAGCCCTTGTAGAGGAGACTTATATTTAGCTTGTGAGGAGTATGAAGATGAATTTAGGAAAATATATTAACTCAACAACCCATTATTGGTGCACCATAATCCGTTATGTGATCATCTTCCTATGCTAATTTTCTGCTGTTGCTGTTTACCAGATGGTCTGCTTCATGTTTTAATGCTGATGAAGATCCATAGTGGGAACCATGTGTGGATTTCTTCATCTCACAGACATTAATCTCCTCTTACATGTAGTTAAGTTTGTCTATATGTATATATATAATATGTTACATTTTATATATATAATGTTGTATCTATATATCTAGAATCTAGTCTTGAATTTCTTTAAACAATATCTGTTAAGGGCCAGACCTGGCAGAATTGTCCAAAGCAATTACGTACTGTCCCACCACCACTGGCTTTCCTGAGGTTAATATGACTTCTGGTGTTTTTCTCACCACATTGCCCTTGAGGTACATCCTGTCTAGATTTGGGCATGCTGATAATGAAGCTTTTATTTTGTTGAGCAATGCAGACCCAGAGTAGCTGCCTCCTGTTGCAGGTAGCTGGTATTCACAGACTGTGTCAGACCTATACAGCCTGTTCATGGTGGGGCAGTGGAAGTGGCAAAGAAGCCAGGTTATCACTGATCATAGAATCACAGAATGGTTTGGGTTGGAAGGGACCTTCAAAGATCATCTAGTCTAACCCCCCCCGCCCATGGGTAAGGACATCTTTCACTAGATCAGGTTGCTCAAAGCCCCATCCAACCTGGCCTTGGAAACACCTCCAGGGATGGGGCATCTACAGCTTCTCTGGGTAACCTCTTGCAGTGCCTAACCACTGTCACAGTAAAGAATTTCTTCCTAAGATGTAATCTAAATTTCTCCTCTTACACTTTAAAACCATTACCCTTTGTCCTGTTGCTACGTGCCCTTGCAAAAAGACCCTCCCCAGCTTTCTTGTAGGCCCCCTTTAGGTACTGGAAGTCCTTTGTAAGGTCTCCCCAGAGCCTTTCCTTCTCCAGGCTGCTCAACCCCAACACTCTCAGCTTGCCTTCACAGGAGAGATGCTCCAGCCTTCTGATCATCTTCGGGGCCTCCAACAGATCCATGTCCTTCTTATGTTGCAGGGCCCAGAGCTGGATGCAGTACTCCAGATGGGGTCTCACCAGAACAGAGGGGCAGCATCACCTCCCTTAACCTGCTGGCCATGCTGCTTTTGATGCAGCCCAGGATGGGGTTGGCATTCTGGCCTGCCAGCACACATTGCCAGCTCATGTTGAGCTTCTCCTCAACTAATACCCCTAAGTCTTTCTTTTCAGGGCTGCTCTCAATCCATTCTCCACCCAACCTGTGTTTGCGGGTGTTTCATTGAACACTTCCAATGATGAGGAACCTATAGTTATTTGTTTTTTTCTGGTATTTATAAGGATCTTTCTGGCAGATGATTGCCATAGATGAGTGTGCTAGATGACTGCTGAAGCTATACATGCAGCATGATCTGCAGGGTAGGTCAGGATGGTGGATCTGCTGTGGCCCTGAGCGTGCAGTCCAGCCAGATGCTCTTGCTTGAAGGACTTTTGGGAAATGGCCAGTTGCTGCCAGGTACTCTGGGATGTTACATGGCATCAGGACCCCCCCAGAGGAACTCACACTCCATTTTCAGGGTGGGCTGCCTGCCTACAGTGACCAGGCAGGGTAGCTGTAGTGGTGTGGGTGTGCAGAGCCCTCTCCCTGCCCAAATGCCTCCTCCCTGAGGTGACAGGAGGGGTCATGCCATATTTCTTAAGGCAATTGTATTCTTTTCGGCCTGGTGCTTTAGACAATGTTGATGTCCTCTTAAGAGGAAAATGAGTGTTACTTAACTCTGATTTTCCTTCTGTTGCTTCTGAAGGAAACAGTTTTCCCTTCGTCTCTGTATCCCGGCATTAGGAAATACATCCATCCAGATGGAATGAGAGCAATGCTCTGTGCACTGGAGATGTAAGCCTGACCACACAAGTCAGTCTTGTAACAGCCACTGCAGATTCAAGACCAAGCTATCTACGGTCAGCCTATAGGTATTTTTAGCCTGGTTTTCTGAGAAAATAGAGATTATGTGCAATTCTCTGTGAATGTCTGTCTCTTGCTTTTAATAGCTTTTAAACCTTTTGACCAATTCTAGTTGCATTTGTGAGAGGGGCAGAAGTTTATCTCCAATAAACCTACAAGTTTTCTGGCCGGAGGCAGCCTAGGCAGATGGAAAGATCCCTGCTGAAGGAGAGATTGCAGTCTGAACTCTTCCTACCACTTTGACACACTTTCCTAGGAAACTGGATTTCACTGGCTCATTTGCTTGCAAATCAGCTCGTATTGTGCTCCCATTTTTTTGACCTTATCTCAAATTAGACTGTTACTTCCTCTTTGGATATTTCTGTAACAATTTTGAATGTGGAGGAAAAGCAAGTGTTCAGTCTTTATCCCCAAATAGCTTTATAATACTGCAGAAAGTGCATGATGGGGAAGAAAAGGCTTTTTGGTTTTTTTAAGCGTTATATTATAATACTGTTATTCATGTATTATAATAATGTGCTGCTTATGTGAATTCACTTCTGTTAAAAATAATTATTTTGGCGGTCTTCTTTCTTTTATTAATTTTGGCTTGTAATAGTGATTCTTTAGAGACCCAGAAGCTTTCAGGATTCTTGTAGTTGTCTTTTATAAAGATTGTTCCTTGAATGGAGCACGTTACTTGATGGGACACAAACTGAAGCAGTTCAGTCTTATATCCGTGTATCTTCTCTGTCTTTGTTTTGCATAAACACAGCCTGTGTGACTCTTTCAATTAGCTGATCACTTTTGAACGCTGATATCTGTTGAATACATCTTACAGTCCTCTGTTTGTTTCCTCAGGCTGATTTGATTAATGTTGTACCATCATCTTCCTTCATGTATAATGTATTTCTTGTCATGCTTTTGGAACCAGAGGAGAAAACACCTACACCTACTTTCTTTAGTTTAATTATGCATTACTTTTACCTTTGATGTGTACTGTTATTTCTTACCTTTGTAGAAAAAGTGCTGACCAAATGTACATCTTGAGGATGTGTGTTAGATTTGTGGAGAGGCAGTCTACATTTAAATTCTTTTAAAAACCCACAACTTTAAAGCTCTCCAGTCTTTTTTTCCCTGATGCTCTTTGTACTTCTGGTATTTGTCGGCATCTTAGATTTTGAAAAGGTTTGCAGCTGACATTTCTCTCTAACTTAAATTACTAGGTTACGCTTGTGTCAGTCTTTGTTTCCTAGCTGTGTGTGTAGCTTTCCAGCAAAGATGAAGAGATGGCATCCACTGGGCTTCCCTAGCTGCAGCTGGAAAGCTGGGAGAGGTGGGATAACCAAGGTCATGGCTGAGGGATGTGTGTGCCAGCTCGGAGGAGCTGTTGGTGCTTGTGACACCTTGAGGTTTGGTCTCAGCTGATCCCCAGGGCCAGGCTGGCTGGCTGTGCAGGCAGGAAGACTGCATGGGTGCTGCAGGGGCTGCCTGGGAGGATGCAGGAGATGGATCAAGGTGACACTGTGGCAGCTTTGCATGGAGCAGGCACCTCAGGAGTCTGCTGGGTTCTGGCTTGTTCCTAAAAACAAACTGGGGTCATACAGCCTTTGTGCCTCAGGTAAACTGCGGGTAAAATAGACCAGGCAACTCTTCCTATTAATCAGCGAGAGGTGAAATCTGTAAAGGCTGTTAAGCACAGCGTGGTGGTGAACTTTGTAGTTGCTACATGTGTTGACACCGACCACTTCCTAGGGGTGCGGTGGGTGTTATCTCATCTGCAGCTCTGATGGTAAACAGTTAAAAGCCTATGGGTTCATGGCTTTTCATCCGTTCCTACTCACCTGCGGGGCGCAAGCTTATCTCGGGGCTCCAAACTAGTTTGTTTTTCTTTATCTTGTGACATGACAGTCCCTGGCCTTGGGCAATGTTATGCTAGGAGCATTTGTGCTGTGCGAGGCTGGCACTTGTCCATGCTGTTGTTGGCTCCGGTGCGTCTGTCTGTCTGTGCCCTGTACTTTGGATCCCTGTGGCTCCGAGGGAGTTCTCCACCAAGTGAGTTCATCCTTCTCTCCTCTGCAGTTCTCACCTCCGCTGCTCGCCTGAGCAAATGCCACCAGGGCTTGGCTCACATTGAGTCACTGCCATCATTGGGCATCAGCCGTGGTGGTGTTCAGAATATGTAACTGCTCATACTTATCTTCTTTCTTCCATGATGTGATGTCTCACTGGAGCAGCAGCATCACCCATGTACTTTGCATGGATTTATGTCTGGAAATCCATTCTCAAATATTTCAGCAGTGACTGTTATTAAGGGTAAAATGTATAGTTCTTGCTTGTTTTGCTGTCCCCTTTGCATCTATGAAGAGGCATTAGTTGGGTCATAACCCACTTCTCTCATCTTTTGTTCCAGGTTGATGTAGCCTTTGAAAAATCTTACTTCAGAGGGAGCAGCAGTGTAGTTCAGATCACGTTAGATATTTAGCTTAAAATCAAGTTATGACAAATCCTTAGACGACTCATAAATCCAAGGAGTGTGATAGTCTTTTGAGCAAACTGTCAGTTAGTGCTAAATATTTTCACCAGTCATTTCACATTTCCATTAGCTCCTTAAACAGCTGAAGCTCACAGATTTGAATGAAGTACAATGTTGTATTTTCTGCCTTGCATTTAAGACTACTGCTATGAAGCTTTATTATCGTTACAGGTAAATGTGTTTTCAGGGGCTGCTCTTTATTGGGAAGATGATTGTTTTGTTTTCTCATACCTGAAAGGTCTGCATGGGTTTTGGGGGGTTTCTTTGGTTTTATTTTCTTGTCTTCTCTCCCATGATTCTACTTTACTGGTGTGTAGGCTGGCGCAGGCCCAATCCTTGTTACTTTTATTAATGGGTATCGTTGATTTTTTGGATGGGATGATTCAGCATAGCTGCCAATATAGGGAAGAGTCAAACCATCATGTCCCCTCATTGTACTAATAATAGTGATGTACTGTTTTTTTCTGGCAGGCAATGCTGCTTCAGGAGGGATTGTTGGAAGGGCAGCAGGGTCATTCAGGAGCTCTGCTTTTTCCTCTCACCTTAGTATCTTTTCTCATACAGCTTCATTTCTTACCTCTTGAGACTGAAACATTCTTTTCATTGTGTATTTCTCACTGTGGTGTCAACTAATTCTGATCTTGAGCTGTGGAAGAAGGGCAAAAATCTGATGCTATTTTTGGGGAAAAAAAAAAAACAGCCCCTAAAGCAAACAAAACAGTTTTTTTTTGTTACCCTGGACACAATGTTACTAAAATTATATGTTGGAGAGTGCCAGGGTAAAAGAATATGTGGATGTGCACATCAGGATGTCCTATCAAAGTCACCTCAAATAACATGAAAATCCACTTGTCTTTTCAATACCAAGGAGCTTTCATACGATTCCCTTAACATGGGTCATATGGGATTTGTCCAGCCCTACTGGTTATGGAGGTTTTCAAGACTTCTAGAGTTTGATACGAAACAGAAGAAACTCTTGTTTTCCTTATTCCCTCAAAAAACCCCCAACAACAAAAAATCCAACCCCACAAAACTATACAGTTAAAGAAACTTAATGGAAGTGGGCTTAAATGAAAGACAGTAGAAATCTGTCTGATTACAGCAAGGTTGGATCTTTTGCTAGTTCAAAGATTTCTGATAAAAGTTTTATGGACTCTTGTTTTTTGTTTCTTTAATGTTTGCCAATTACGCTACAAAGTTGTTAATCTTGGAGGGGCGGGGGGAAGAGGGTCTGAAACAAGGCTAGAAAATAACCTTTAAGTAAAGTACAACTTAACAGCTTCAGGAACAACAGCCCTATCTTTTGCCTGTGTAACTGCCTGCGTTACTGCAAGGCCTTCGTAAAAATGCTAGGAAGTCAAAATGGCCCATTCCTTCCCATAGTGGGCTGCTCACCAGCCTCCTGGGAGAAGGGGAAAACCAGCACCTACAGGGTAAGTCTATGGAGTTGGTGTTTGCCTGATGGAAGAGAGCAGCTTAAGGGTCATCCTGAGAACTATCTGAAGCTAAAAGTGAATGCCCCACCTCTACACAGGTCTTGGGAGGACAGTAGGTATCTGTACGCTTTGGAGTTGCTGGAAGGCTGCAGGAGGTTAGTGTCTGACCATTGGCAAGTGGGTCTTCCAAGAAACCCCTGGGAAATGGTCTTTATAGAAGCTGTAGGTGTTTCATGTTAGCCAAAGTCTTTTGTGCCTGCTTTCCAAATGTTCCAGTGCTCGAGTGGGAGAAAATCCAGAGGCTCTTTAATGAGATTCCTCCCAGACGTTTGTCAAAGCTTTGATTATTTCAATTCAGTGAAATAATAGAACTCTAGTATTTAAAAATGGTAAAAGCTGTAACATGACAGTAAGAAATAATTTATAAGATCCAGGTTCCTATCTGGAATGGACCTCTTACCTTGAATGCAAACATCAGGTACAGACACCTCATGTTTTGATGCCTTTATAAAAGCTTAGGAGAAGTTTGTGCTAACTGTATCTTCTGTGATTGCACCATTATATGCCATGGGAGTTTAATTACCAAACTGACTTTATCTTTAATTGAGGTGACTCCTGCCATTGAAAACTAACATCTACCTGCAGTGATGGGAAGTCTGCAGGGATGAAAAGAGATTCCCTGATTTGCCTGAGAACTTTTTTTCTAAATAAACTGTTCCTGTATTTCTCTAAAACAGTTACTTTTCCTAATAATACAAAAAACCTCCTCCAGCTTCATATTTTCCTTCCTACTCAGCAGCCATTCAGTACATGGAAACAAGGAAATGAGGATATTTTGAAATAGGGATACTTTGCATAAATTATTTCCAAAAATACTTACTGTTCTTGAATGTTGACATTTCCTATGGATGTTAACAGTTAAGTAATATAATGGAACTGCCAAAGAAAACAAGAGATGAGTTTCTCAGAAAAGAATAATGTAAATATAGTAGTTTTGCAGCATGCTTTGGCAGATGCCATCTCTTCTGTAGAAATACCACGTATGCAAAGCATGCAAATGCAAAGAAGAGAGTGGCTTTGGGGCAATCTGTCTCAAAATGAGCAAAAGCACTGGGCATCTGGTGGTGCATCTTAGAAGTGTATCAAGTCTTAACGTGTAAAAACCTGGTGTGTCTGTAAATGAGCGAGCAGCACTGTAGGACAGGGAAGATGCGAGTTCTTTCAGAGCCTTCTTGGAGGATGGTGTGGTGTTAGCCGTGAGGGCAGCCAGGCTGAATGGGGCCCTTTGACTGCCGTGGTGGTATGAATGACAGCATTGCATGCCGTGCCATAAATGAGTAGCAGTGGACACAGAGAAGGGGCTGTGTGCCCTGCGTACAGAGCTGTATTTTGCTTTCTGATGATTCTTACTCGGATCATTTCCATCTTCTTTTATGCACTCTCTCTGTGTTCTCCTGTGTGTGTACGGGGGTGTTGGTTGGCTTCGTTTTAAGGCTACATGGGAAACGTGAGGCAGAAAACTGGAGATAAATTATGTATCTAATTCCGTTTTCTGTCAAAGGACCATAGTCCTCTCAGCTGATACAGTGCCTTTGGTAAATGTGGTCCTACAACACGAGAGACAGGAGAAGAACACTGGCAGTCGCTGTACAGCTCCGATCCAACAGGCTTGGGCAGAGTATCCCCACAAAATTCCAGGGACACAGGAGGTGTCTGCTTTGGGATAATGCCATTATATCAATTTCTTTTTGCCTTTGTTTTGGCTGTGTAGCTCGCTGCCAGTCAGCAGCGATGGAACCATTGCCAAGTCTGTCCATCTGGCTGTAGGCTGCACAAAATGCAGCTGCACCTCTGGTAACCTCAGTACCTTTGTCGCATGTTGTGCAGGCATTTTGTGGCCTGAAAGGAGTTGCCCCATGTGTTCCTCTTTACCCAGTCAGTCTCTGGTGTGCTCAGGTTTCAAGGGAGAATGTAGGTGCTTCAGGACTGTAAGAACATGAATCTAAGGCACTTACAATGAAAATTTCCTTCATTTAAATTAAAAAAAGGGAACCCCAAAACAAAAAAACTTACCATTTTTTCAGTCAAATTCTATGTGTGTTTCAAAGTACCTGAGATAAGCAGCAACTTCTCACGTCCCTTTGTGACTGACTGTCAAAATGAGGTCAGGTTAAATCTGTGTGGAATTCTAGGTCAGGCTGAACCTGCCCTTAGACTCCTGTTTAATTTCTCTCTAGTACTTCAAGTGAACAGTAGCTTTAAAAAATATTTGCTGATGGAGAAATTAAAAAAGATAGATCTACATTTTCATATGTGTCTGAGGGATGGATAGAAATTTTCCGAAATTCAGACATTTTTTACACTTAGCACTTTCATCCAAATAATAGTCAAATTATTTTATTATTTCTCCTTAAGAAACTAGACTAGCAAGCCACATGGAAGCATTTTTTCCTACACAATATTAAGACTGTTCAAAGTGGTGTGATACGCCTACATCTCCTTTTATATAGGAGTCCATACAATATTTCATCAACTTTACTGCATTTGAAGATCATCTGGAAGGATTACAAAACCTTTTCCAGTAAGATAAATATGAAATGCTGATTGCATTATGTTAACAGTAGGTTTTGGGGTTTTTTTCTTTTGTTCTTTGCTGGAGGGAAAAATAAATATAGCGAAGACCTTTTTCCATTCCAACTTTTTAATGAGCAGGTGTGTGTGTGGAGGGAGTTGTCTTCTCATGAAGGCTTAATTGTATGTGCTTTTCTATTGCACACATTATAGTAAACCTGGTAGTTAAATCCAAGTTAAGACCACCTCTTCTTACAAATCTAAAATGACAAGGCTTCTTTTGCAAGTGCATTCAGGAGTTAGAGTAGTAATAGCTGTCAAGTTCAAAGCAAAGCTAGTAATTAAATCTTCTGGCCTATCATGTTAGAAATATAATATATTTCCCTGTTTTCAGCACACAGTATCTCCTGTATTAGTATGAATGGGTCTATTAAAATACCTTTTATCACTGTGCTTTGAGCTTTTCTGTCTTCATGAAATCATGTAGCTGCTTTCTGTAATAAGCCTTTAAACAGCTTCCCACATCTGATCTGATAAAAAGCATCTTGTTGTTATGATCCAGCCAGACGAATAACTGTTCATCTCTGGTAACCTCCTGAATAATGCTTGCCAAGGAAAAATTCCGTGGGATACGTAAACCCAAGGGAAGGAGGGGAGGGATTGTGGTGGGTGGGTGGGTGGCTTCAGACTCTGCTCTGGGGAGTCCATGGGAATTTTACCTCTTGGCGTGAGTGACCACGGAGTTGTCACGCAAAGGTCATATGTGCTTCTCTCTTCACTGGGTGATATGCTTAAGTTCTGCTTAAGTGTTTCAAGATGAAACTCTGTGTAAGCTCCCTGGCACAGGGATCACAGGACCCGGGTTAGGTTGTGGTATGCAAACGCCTTGCACAGCAGAACTTCCCTTTGATGAGCGCGTTGTGTCCCTGGCTCCTGCAGGAGTGATCCCTGCTGAGGGATCTCATCTTTCACTCTGCGGTTCTTCCCTCTTTCTGTAGCCTAGGACTGTATGAAATGCAGTCTCCTGACAAGGCTAAGGAGACTGGTGAGGACATCACGTTTAGCATAATCACATGCTGTCACCACCATAAGTAAAGGTGAGAATCCAAAGCTGAAGTTCCCTCTTCTGCCTATAACCTGTCAAACTTTATCCTCTTTCCTCTGTGTCCTTAAGCTTTCATCCTTGGACCCTGTGGCTGCTGGGCTGTGAGCTGCATCGTCAGCTCTGACAGGATGAGGTGGAGGGAGATGAGTTTCACGGCCATTCGTGCCTCCTAGCTACTCTTGGCTGACACAAAAAACAGATGAACCATGGGCTGTCACAGCAATACAGAGCAGATCCCACAGCCTTTCTTTCTGCATCTGTCACTGGTCCTGTGCTGAGCCTGACACAGGTTTCCTAATTCTGCCTGTCAGCTTGTGGCTCTGTACAATAGAGCTTTTTTTGTTGGGAAAACCATTACAGCACGTCAGCAAAAGCACGCCGGGTGAATGGAGCGGCAGCTGACTGCAAAATATAAACAAGTAGATGTCTGTCAGAAATAAACTGGGAATCGAGAGGCTCCAGAAGGACTAAGCCTAGACCAGGCACCATTTAACAGTTTCATTTGTAAGACAGAAGCTTAAAAAACCAAAAAGCCGATTATGCTGTTTGCCAGTCTGTCATTCCCAGATTTTAATGATAAGTACGTGGTCACAAAGAATGTTTTCTTTCTTTTTGATGAGTAAAACCGAAGGTGTGGCTGAATGCAGTCAGATTTCTTAGTGACAAGTTTTCTGGACATCCGTAGCGTGAGACACTGCTTCCTGGGAAGCAGCAACTCTGCAAAGGTATTAGGGATCAGGCTGGATACAGAACTTTAAGTTAACAGTGTACTGTTGCAGGGAGAAAAGAGAGGGCTAACTTAATCCTTGGCAGATGGGATTTATAAAAGAAACGTTTTTTCTCTTTGCACGGCATTAATGACAGCAATACTCAAGTTCTGTATCTGGTCCTAGTTTTCACGTCTTTAAAAGGTCTTTTGAAAACCTGCAGGAGGTACAGAAAAAGAGCCACAAGAATTATTAGTGCTGAAAAAATTCCTGGTAGTGATTTAATGTGGAAAGGGTGGGGTGTGAGCAGCTATTTTTTTTTTGTGTGTATTTGTCTTATTTGTAATTATTGTATCCCTGTCCAGATAATTTTAGGACATACTTTGTTATCCAAAGCAAAATGTCTAAAATAGGTTGGATGGATTGAGCTGTCAGGTCCATCTCTGTGAGACAGATTGCTTTGTTGGTGATGGAGAACAGTGTCACTAGCTGATCAGAAGTAGGCAGCTGGCTCTTAAACACTGGTGTAAAAAATGATCAAGAGAAAACAGGCAGAGAAGGTTAAATTAAAATTATGGAGAAAGAGTTTGGGGTTTTTTTTAATGTTAATTAAATACCAAAAAAGGGCAAGGTAGCATGCAGGGGAGATGACCGTTGCTTGTGTCCCTTCAGATAAATTTCTGAAAGTCAGATTTTGCTGGTCTAAGCCCAAGAAAAGGAGGAAGACCTTGAGTGCTTGGATGAGCATTTTAGTTGTCTGACAGACCGTAAGGAAAAGACTGCACTTTATGTATATTATGCATGTTCTTTCTACAGGATTTAAACATACAGATTCCTGTTGAATATTGTGATCAGCCTACAGGCTGCGTAGCTGGCAGGATGCTGGCTAATCAAGGAAGAGCCTCTTGGGAAAACCTTGTGTGGGAGGGGAGATAAGAGGTTTGTCTGGCTCTGTGTAGGGCTTAATCTAGTAGCTGGATATCTGCAAGGAAATGGCAAGAGAGGAGAATTGAAATTTCCATTATGGATAAGGAGAAAGAGGCCTGGAGGAGGAGGTAAATCTGTGGGTCCCTCTGTAGAGACAGTAACTGATTTTTTTGTGGCTGGAAGGGATTGCCTAGGAGCAAACGGGAGGAGGGACAATTGCCGCTAATAAAAAAGGGAATTATTTCCCCAGGATCTCTCCTGCTTTTGAAAGACAGAGGTGGTAGAGAGGGCCCCAGGAAAGCAGGGCTGGTGGAGCAGTTAGTGAAGTGCTGAGTGAGGTGCTGGCAAGGGCAAGATTTTTACGAGGAAGAAAGAAGTCATCCCAAGTCAGATGAAGCTGATGCAATGACTGAGAGCACTGGCCAGGGCAAATTTTGTACTAAGGAAGAAGGGCTGGCAGAAGAGCTGGAAAACATTTGTGGCAGAGCTGTAGGAAAGGAGTTTGCAGGCAATTAAAACACTAGCTATGCCCCAACAGTATGAGAAGAGACTGAGCACCTTAGCTGCCTTGACAAGAAAGTGTCTTGTACTAACTTTCTTCCACTTTTCCTCTTTTATTTTTCTATTTTCCTCCTCCCATATAGAGGGTGAGAGGTGTAACTAGAACCACTGGCTGAAGTTCTAAATGGAAATAAGGTGAATGGCTGCAGCTCTTCAACCAGTAAAGTACCCTTCCCACCATTAGAGAAAGTGGTGGATCTCTTGAGGTGTTCAGCCCAAGGCAGGTGATGTGCCTGATAGTATTTGTTCACCTCGTACAAGTTACTTGTCCTGCTTTTGGGGTACTTGAACTGGGTAATAATTTGTGGTGTTCAGGTTAACAAGCCAATGGGTCCAATGGTCCTTCTGACTCTAAGCTCCAGGAAGCCTTTTTCTTGTATTACAAGCAGATATACAGTAATTAAAATAGATTTTGTTTGTCGCTTTTTTTTCCCTCCTAAAATGCCAATAGAATGTGGGAAGAGGGCAATAACACTATTTTCTCAGATTTCTGAATTTTCAAGGAGGATTTGTGGCAAAGAAGCAAGTGGGAGGGGAAGGTTGATGTGAAGAGGATGTGCAAGAAGGGAGGAGGGAATGTCTTTTTGGTGACATAACTGTTGGTTGAATAACTGATCAGTAGCCTAAAATGTTACAGCGTGCGTATATCTGAGCTTGTTCAAGGAAAGGTTGCCTGAGCTGTCAGGCCATTCCTTTATCTACTGTTTGTTTTGGGTTTTTTCTAGAAGTATAGCAGATATTCTTTTCTATATCACATCTCTCTCTAAATGGAAATCAGAGAGTGGAGGATAAGAAATTAAATTAATTTGCAGAAGTTAAATGATCATTTTTAGAAAGGTTAATGCACACTTTGATAATTACAAGTATTTTGAAATAGCATGTTGTTTAAAACAAGATGAATAAGGAAGACCAGAATCTTGGGTGTTTGGCTATAAGTTCATTCCAAAGCTGTCATATTTTTTTTATCATATTTGAATAAAGGACAGGTTTTATGCCAAAAATCTACTTTAGCCAGTTTGAGGATATAGATTTTCTGCGTATTCACTGGAAGGAAATTGAGCTTAGAAATTCTCAGAAATAATACTCCTGGATAAATCCGAAAATGGGAAATCGCTTGGAGTGAAAGTAGGACTCCTGCCAACTGCTGTGTTCTGAATTCCTCCTCTTCCCTGGCATCTCATCACATTAAAATGCTCTGCCTACAGACTAATTTTGCTCAAAGTAGTGGCCTTTGCATGTGGTTTTGTATGTATGTTTTCCTGGTACAGTTTCTAGAAATGTTTTTCTGAGTGTGTGGAAAGTTGTTGTAGTTGACTGTTGATTTTGTACGTAGGAAGTCCCTGAACCTAGTTGCTGGTTACAATTTGTGATCCCTCAGAGTTTTCCTGAAGTTCTGGATCATGGGGGCTGCAGCTATGTAAGATGATAGTAACATGTTTTTTTTTCGCCTTCAGGCTTGGAAATCCATTGCATGAAAAAAAAAAATTAAAATATCTTGTCTGATGGGATTAATCTTCCCAAGCTGATAAGTACAAAGTGGGCCAGTAAGTGCAGAGAGTAGAAAGGGTTAAGAGGTGAATTTTGTCTTTCTGCACTAAGACCACTTGTGCCACTACACAATTTTAAAAGCTCATTGACAGAACGGAGCTGTTAGTTCCGGTTTTATACAGTCAATCTAAATAAAGTCTGACCCTTATTTTTTGTTTTTCAGGCTTGTCTAGCACTACCTTGAGCCAAATTCCTAGACTGGCTGGTGCTTTCTCATGGGATCCCTGTGACTGACAAAGGAGAGATTGTTGTGGTAGGCGTTTGCATTGACTGTCTTGACAACACTTGGCCTGGGCACAGACAGATGCAGTTTCCAATGCAGCCGCTCTTTCCTAGGACTCTTTTGCCAAGAGGAGCTGGGAGGGGGAAAAAAAAAAATAAAATGCCTGTGGGATGCATTTTATAGTCTTTGGAATTGCTGTTGTGTTCCCCCATAAAAATCAAAACCGCATAGCTCAAACTGCTACAGAGGAGGGAATTTGACAAAGTTTGTTTTTAATTATGGAGCTCTAGAATGAAAAGGCTTGGTTCACTTACCAATTAAACGTAGGAAAACAAAACCTGCATTCTAGTTAACTTCCTAGCAAAGTCCAAGGTGCAGAGAGAAAGACTTGTTTTGGTGCAGTTCAGTAAATGTCTCTGGAGCATGTTTTTAGGATACTACATAAAATGGGTTCACTAGGGTTTTATTTTTATATCTCTCTCTCTAGAGATATAAAAATACCTATTTTATTTATATATGTATTATATAAAACACTTGTGTTACGTGCACATATACGTGTATATATAATACCTTTCTTTATATCTCTAACAGATTGTTTTGCTTTCATATATGGTCTTTGATTTCATAGTTTAATGTCCCACAATACTACTCAATTTCAAACAGCAGTAAATCCATACTCCAAATAAGTAAATGAGATAATAAAGTTGTTTCCTGAGATGGCTACAGATCTATATGTACACCATAGAAAATTGTTGATATATTTGATAAATGCATTTCCAGTCAATCAAAAAAAAAAGTAGCACATGTTTATCTTCTTGTCTTCTGAAAGGTAGTAAAAAATATGTTTAAATAATTAAAGTATATCCATTTTTCTGTTTGCGGTTTGGAAAAGATCATCCTGTAAATATCACTAGAGCTGGAAGTGCTGCATTTTGTTTACCCTAATACGTGGGTAGATGTGGAAGTAATGACATTTTTAGATTCTTCATTTGCCTGAGCTTGTGACTTGCTGTTGGTAGCTTCCCATTTTCCCAAGCTCCGCCACTTTGCATGCGTGCATCTGCTAGAAATAGTATTGAAAACTCATATTTACAGACTGGCAGATTTTAATTTTGTTTTCTCCTTTCCTTTAAAACTTTTGTTCTTGACTTAATTATCAAAGTGTAATGATGTAATTTTTGCGACTCTTTCTGATAACAGGAAAAAACTGTTGTAAAGAAAACGTCATCATGCCCTTGTTGGCCTGAATGTCACTATTGAAATTTTAATATAACAAGCTGTATATTCAGCTTCAGTAACATGTCTTGGTGCAAAGATGTACTGTTTAGTTGTAAAGCTTGTTGAAATATTTTTCATCTGAGACTTTTTTCTGCTCACTTCTTCAGTACTAAGTGAAAAAGATCTTTTTTGTCACATCTGTTTTACTAGGAGAAAAACAAAATGGGGAAAAAGGAAAAGAGATTAAAATGGATTTAAAAACAAAATGTCTGATATTGTTTTCAGTACCTCTTGCTTAAAAACCAACTTGAGGTTCAAAAATCAATTCCATGGTTTCATGACTTTTTATTTTAACCAGCAGATCTAGAACTTAAATACAGGGAAGTGGAATGGATTTCTTGGATCTTTGTTTGGACTGTAGGTGATATAATTCCTTTCATAAACTTTGATCTTACAAGTAATCGATATTTCTGTTCTCCCTGCTTTTCGAAAGCTATAAAAGAAACATATCCTGTATCTCTGGCACTTAAAAACTTTCTTTGAGTTTCTGTAAGAAATGTATAATGGAAGTTTATACCTGTCTGTCCTTGTTGTCAATGGTGTCTTTGTAGCTTAAACAATTCCTCTGCCATTATGTGATGTACGTTTCCCTGTATCATATACATGCAAGGAGTCGCCATGTCTCTTCTTGAGCTCCCTGTGTGAAGTTAATTAAGCCAAGGTCCGTTAGCCCCCTTCCCTGAGATCAGCTCTCCATCCCTCTCCCTGAGCCCCATGCCTTCAGGGGCTCTCCCTCTGCACCCACTCCACACTGTTCTTACAAGAAGTGCAGTTTGTTCTCTCCTCCCTGTTTAGTTTTCTGCTGAGGTGTTTCTAAAGATCCTCAAGCCTCTCCAGGCACCATATCCCCTTTTTTGAAACACAAGTGTGTGTAAACTACTCTCAAGACCTGTGTCCAATGGCTTGGAAAAGCATGCAGAGCTGGTCTTCCTTTTTTTGTCTTCAAGAAGTAGAAGCCTTAGTTTAGTGCCACTGTTCTACCAAATGTGAAACAACTGGGGACCTCTACGACCTTTTGTGGACTTGTGTGATCAATGTGGTAGCAGCTCTGACATATTGTGCACATACATAGCTGGAATGTGCTTTGAGGTTTTTTTGAATCTTTCTGCTGCCTGCCAGCCAGGATTACTGAAACGGAGCATAGCCTGGCAGGGGTCTGTATTGGAAAATATTTGCAGCATACGGATGATCATGAGGTATTTGTGTAAGGAACAAGAACATACCATACATAGTTCAAGCTATTAACACGAAACAGAGGAGTGCTGCTCTCCGATTTGCATCGTCTAGGGGGCAAGAGCCCACCACCCTGGCAGTGGTGATAGTGAACACAGTGGCAGAACTCGCTGATCTTTCCTAAGCATCTAGATAAGTGCTTGTGTGTCTTGTCATCCTCAGAAGTGCTTTCATAGATGTCGTTTGCTCCTGCTCATTAGTAAGGAGAGAAGGGAGCAGATGGGGAAAGTCAAGAGTTTGCCAGTAAAAGGCAAAATTCTTCTCTAATGATCTAGTGTTGGCTTGAAATTGTGAGGCTTTCTTATGGAGTTGTTTATTTCTGTCTCATTGTTTATAACCTTAAATAGTTATAATGTTTCATTTCACTGTGGAAGGAAGCAATCAAAATATTTTGGCTTTTCTGCAGATAATGTTTCTAAGTAGCTGTCTGTTACCCTAATGGCAGCTGAGACCTCTGTGACTGAGTTGGTGTACCATGGGTTAGTGACAAGTGTGCAATTGGGATGATCTAGCCCCAGTGACGCATTCATAATTTACATTATTATTATTATTACTGTTATTATGTCTTGTAGCAGTAGCCAAAGGCACAGCTTGGCTCAGTCCAGCATAGAAAATTTTGATAGCTAGAATGAAATTTAGTAAGGATGTAAATATAATCTGCCCACAGAAGTCATGTAGTCTCTTTTCAGCCTATGATAAGAAGGAAGAACTGCTCTGCAGAGGTGACAAACTCACTCTGTGGTGCAAGCCACAAAGTAAAGTTTGTTTGTAATTATAGTTCATGAAACAGGATGTGAAATCAAACCTGTTTAGTCCACCAAAAATCTCCCCCAATAGGAAGTTTTTAAGTTGGGAAATGACTTTTTTTAGTAAGCAAAATTTTTAAAGGGATTTATATCAGCTCATTTTAGAGTCATCTGCATTCCTTTGTTTGCCTGATGTTTATATGTGTGGGCCTATGGCTTGTGCAGAGCAACATGGAGTGGTTTTAACCAAGCCAGGCTGCATTGGTCTTCAAGGTTTTTAATTCTTAGTTCTGAATATCTCACTATTACTATGGAAGAACTGAGCATCCTGTTGAAATAAGTAAGTGTAGGTTGCGTTCTGGGGGTTTATTTCAAATACTGGAGGCTTTTTCTCTTTCATTTTTGCTCCTTTTTTTTTTTGTTTTTTTTAACCTAGCATTAGTTTCTACTAATTTCAGATTGAGTAAGAAGTTTTGGGGTTGTACCATATGCCAAAAACCTAAATGGGAATTATTTCTCCTCTTTTGTGTGCTGTAGAACTGAAATTTGGCTACATATAGTTACTTTTTGAACAGATTCCGTGTATATCTGAAACTGGCTTTTTGAATAGTTTGTTCCAGTTCTGTGTAACTGGTCACTTTTCTGTTAAGAAAGGATTGCAAGAGTCAGTGGAGTTGGGGATAGTTAATTTTTTTTTCTCCTGTTCAGAGAGTGAGAGGGGAGTTGGGGACACTGACTACTGCAGATGCACAAAGCAACACGGAAAAGCAGTAGGATTCCAGTATTTAAATGTGAGGAATGTACTGGCAATGTATAAAGCAGGGAAAGAGGCACAAGTCAAGACACTTGTCTGCTGTTGTGTATTTTGACCTTCTCAGAGAAGAGTTAGGCAACCACTGCATACCAGTCCTTGTAGCAATTGTCTGTCTTGTGCAAAAGGGTCTCGTTGCTGCATAGCAAAGTCCGTTCCTAAGCTTTCACAAGCAGAACTTCCCCTTTTTGTACTTCTTTTGCATGCAACTTACACTAATTTATTACAACAGTACTTCAGAAATTTTCTTGCCCCTCCCTAGATTCAGACATTACACTGGGGTCTCTAATCTTATCTGATCAGTCTTTCCATCTCCTGTTAGTGTATTGATCCCATCTCCTGCCAAGTGAAACCAGTTCAAAAGCTCCTGCTGTGTTTGCTCTCATCTCAGTATTACTGAATCTTCCTCCTACCCTGATAGGCAGAAATTCAGCTCTTCCCTCTTTTCTCTTTAATCCTGGCTTGCATTCTTCACTTTCACTTTCCTGTGAAACTTGCAGGTTGGCTTGAAACGGTCCTGCAGGATAAGAACTGCCAGTGGGAATGACGCTGCCAAAGAACTCTGTATCTCAGAGAGGGGACCCGTCAGCTGCATCCCTTTCCTTTGACACCAGGGTAAAAGGCTGATCTGCAGCTGGCGGTGTTAATCAGTAGTCCTTTGATAGAATCATAGAATGGTTCTGGTTTTAATGTATCTGTCATAACTTTGAGGTCCTGGTTCACTGTAAAGACTAGAGTCTACGGCTGAGGAAGAAGCAAGGTGGTGGCTGGTCTGTCGCAGGCACTAGCTGAGCTGTGCAAGCAAAGTAGTTTTCTCAGGGGCTGTAGAAGGAACTTCTCCAGGATCTTGGAGCCCTCTCAAACCTCACTGCTTGCTGTTCCAAGCACAACACCCGCCTTTCAACCACGCTTTCTTTAACCAAAACACAAAGCCAGTCTCTCCAGAAGAAAACATTTCATTTTGAGTATTAGTGGAGAAGGCAGGAGAGAGTACAAACTGTCTGTGACATGGGATAATTATATTGCCTTATGCACTGCATACCACTTAGCTGATGGAAAAAGGCAGGCAAAATCTCCAACCACTGCTGGCACTGCAGGAACCTGGGCCTCCTGGTTATTTCAGGTCGCTAGCGAGTATTGCTGTGTCCTCCTCAACCCAGCTCAGTTGATTCAAACTTATGGTTACAAGTTAAGTGCACTTTGTCACGCAGTTATGAAGTGTTGTGTCCACATGCAAGAGCCTATATTGTTGACCAGACACTGGGGGAAGAGGTGTCTCTCTCCCCAGCAGCTGGAATTGTAGTTCTAGTGCCATTTTTCCTGTGACCATGGTTGGTTCCTTTTACATTGCTTTGCATTTGGTTTTTTCTCACTATTGTTTTTTTGTCACCTTTATCAGGCATTTTTACAAATGGTTAGTTGCTTTTATTCATTTGCTTTAAATCACATAGTTAGAAGCCTCATGTGGTTAGCTTCTGCTTTATATGTTTTTAAATCTTGTGTTTGGATGTTTCCTGGTCTGTATGTCCGCCTGTCATTTTCCCCGTCTTCTGTAGACCTTCATTAGTGGAGTTTGGTTTTTGTGGTTCTTCCAAAGTATGGATAGACTACAGATTTGCCTGCAGTTAATCAGTTACCAAGTTGCTTTGTTAGTCATATTCTCAAACTTGGTGACTTTAGCTATTAGACTTCAGAGGCTTAAAGTTCATGTAGCATTGCCTTGGCTTACAGCTGGTGCAGTTAAGTCTGGTGCAAGAGTTTCCCTGTTGTCCATCGAGAACAGAGTGTGGTGTGGATGGAAGAAACCCTGAATTTCCCATCTTCTGTTGCATTTTGGGGTCTTCCTACATGGCTCTGCTCTGCCTTTTCCCACCTAAACGAGACCTGAAGCCCACCAAGCACCTTTGCTCAAGTTGTGATGCTCTTGCTCCCTTTTCTGCTGACCTCTGCAAAGGCGGCGCACTGCTCTTGTGTCTCTAACTTTTAAACAGTTTGTTCCAGCTCTTTTGAAGAAGCAGCAGCCAGCTACTGTGCTCCTCCCTCTTGTTTGTTTTTAAAGTAGCACTTCTTTGCTTTTGAATCTATTTAATTGGTTTCCTGCTGGAAAGAAACTAGAGGGCTGCCTTTGCCAATTAACTAGGGCAACGTACTGTATTACTAGATAATGTAGGTTAACCAAGGTTTTCTGAAAAGGAAAGTGGGATACCCTTGACAATTAAACACTTCTTCTTTGGTGGGGTGTTGTTTTCATTAAATATGGAATAGGAATTCAAAGACATTCCAGGGTGCAGTTCCTTCCCTCTGAAGCCTTTTTTCCTGTATCGTTTTAATATTGACAAACTATTTAATCCTAAAAGCATGCAGAGGTCTGAACTCGTAGCCAAGCACTTATTGTCCTTTGACACACACACAAAAAATTCTAGAGAGTGATTTCAGGCCTGTGACATAGCTGACTCATATAATAGGCTATCTTTAGGAACATTAGTAGCCATATTTTAAATGAAATATCTATTATTGGCCTCCTAGATTGCTAGGTGCAATAAAGTTAACCAAGAGAAAGCAATCAGATTGAGTTTTGTTACTAGGAATATCTAAACCAAACCGCAAAAGCTCATTTTTAGCAGTGGATTGCAATCCATGTTGTTTAGTTTAGAACCTCTGGAACGATTCCTTTCCAAACATCTCTATTTTAAACTGGTATGTTAGACCGCTGTGGCTGCTCTTTCATGGTGTCCTTAACATAAAACACTGTGGGTGACCATTAAAGTAAATAGGAAAAAACAACAATTACAAACTTAGAAAAAATTATTCATTTCTTTGTACAGTGGATTCCCTTTAAATAAGGGATATGTCTGAAGAGCTGGGCGGGAGGTGTGTGTGTGTGTGTGTACCATGTTACTTGGCTTGGACCATAATGAACGACCTCATATGTGATCTTCCCAGAAGCTGAAAAGAAGGCAGACTTCTGTGGTTTGTGTCTTGTTTGGTTTGGGAAAGCACGAGTTGAACTTGGAAGGATTCCTACTATCTGAAATGTTCAACACGTGGCCTCTGGAAAGTGTGGAATATCCTTAACTAACATTTATTATTTCAGTCTTTTTAATAATAACAACTTCCAGTGAAATTTTGTTTTACTAGGGTTTTTCTGCTTTTTTTAAAATATTGAAATAATGCTAAATATTTGATGTGATTACTTCTGCTTTTTTTAGGCTGCGTACAAAAGGGAGGAAGCTACAGGGGCTGGAGCTGTTCAGACAGATTCTGTTTCAAAGACACTTCCTGAGACCCAAGTGGGTTTGGAGAAAATGGTTGTCCCCTAAATTTGCCTACTCATCCATTTCCTGAGGCAGAGAATTTAGTACCAAGGGTTATTAATATTTGTTTAATTGTTTTATAACTTGGTATTGTTGTTAACTTCTGAAACCTGTGGTCCACTGCAGCGTGTACTATGCAAAGATGAAAGTAAAACCCTTTTTTTTCACAGAAGAGACTGCAGTCTGAGGGTGATCCTGACCCTATTCTGGTGACCTGGTTTGAGATAAAACAGAACCAATTTTCTTTTCAGTAACTTTACTTTTCAGTTAAGTCTCTTCCAACTAACTACACTCTCTGAAATTAACAGCATGTTTTCCAGACAGTGTCTGCTTCCAGAGCGGTAATGTCTGTTTAAAATTAATGGTATGCAGCGAGGCTCTTGCTTATGCATATAGCTATTACAGCAGAGGTCAGCTTAACTTTGTTATGTGCCCTTTTGGAGGGTCAGAAGCAGAAGAGCGTAGAGGGGGTCCTACCGTCTGGGAGGAGCGGACAGGACGGGTGACCCAAAACTGACCAGCTGTCCTCTTTATATAAAGTGGCTTAGGCAATATATTTTATATATTGACCTTTAAATGGGTGTTGCTTCTTTATTCTGTTTTTTTCTTTAAGGAAGTAAGAAGACTCAATTCTGGTATTGTTAACTTCCTTTAAAAAGCATCAAGGCTCTCTGTTTTGCTTTTAAAGCTCTTCTTTATAAACCCCCAGAACGATGAGCACAAGCTTAAGCTGCCCTAGAAATGTTTTCCCTCCTTGCCAGAGTAAGTCTATGCAAATTTCCCTCACTTTATGCTGCAGGCCAGATCTGTCTGCTGGGAAACTGTGAAGACGAGTACGTGTTTTCCATCCCCGTGGCAGGGTGCTCTCTGCTCCGAAGCAGGTCAGCACCAGTAGCTGTGAGGAGCACAGCAAGGGCTGCTGTTCAGCATCCTCCCTCCTGCCCGGGCCCAGGAGCGGGTGGGAGTTGTGGATCGAGCAGAGCACAGGTGACTTGCACAGAGCCACAAACCAGAGCTGCTGCTGTGGATCTGCAGGGTGGGATATACCCGACACACCAGTTACAACGTGCCTGTGGGTCTGGGGAAGGGGTTAATACGGCAATGAGAAATGGCCTGTCCCCTGAGCAGGCTGTCACTTTCTCTCCATATCAAATCCATCCCGAAGTCAGGCGCTCTGATCAAGAGGGGTGATTTTGCGTCGCTCCCTCTTTAGCAGGATGAATTATGTGGGTATGTAGAGGGTGTAGGGGACCGACTTAAGTCCCTTCAGTCTTCTCTTTCTAACAATGCAATGACATGTAAGGTAACATGCTATATTTGTTTATGTTATCTTTTTACTGAAATTCAAATCAACTATGCTGACATGATATTTAATCTTTTGATATTTATTTTTTCAACTTAATTTGTTTGATAGCTTATTTTGTACCAAATTGACACTTTCCTGTAATAATTTTAAACATCTGTTCTGTTTGAGTAACTCAAAAGTCAAGTAACTTCCATAATATTAAAGGTTAAAAACTGCAAAAGTCCTAATCAGCACCATACTGTTTTACTTAATGAATTAATTGGCAGGGAGAGCCATTTACGAATGTAGAACCGCCAGTAGTTTGTTCTTAAGGTTTTGTTATAAATGAGGAAAGAAAAACTATAGCTCAAGCTGCCAAAGCATCTTAATTTACTATAGTTAACCAATAAGTAAGACACAAAAAACTAAATGGAAACTAGAAGTAATAAACCAAGGCCCAACACCTATTGATTTCTAAGAGTTCTAAGAGCTGCACTCAGGTTTACGAAGCTATATGGAGAAATTCCCAATAGTGTTCCTCTGCGTGTCTTACCGAAATCAAAGGTCTGTAACTTACCAGTACTTGCCATCTCAAGAACTGTAGTGTGGGGAGCCCTGAAGGGTGTGTTTGCACTGTGGTGAACCCGTGCTCTTTCCTCTTCTCCCCTCAAGCTTTCTGTTATCTTTATGTGCCCTTAGAGCTTCAGCATTTGGTTTTGGGCTTTCTGCCTTTGCTGTAGCCGAGGTGTTACGCGCTGCCTCTGCCACGTGCAGGTGGGGTGCTGCAGGGCTCCTACTTTCTGCAGAAAACAAGTCTCTGTGTTACACCACAAATGATGTTAAACGTGGGGAGAGGGGGAAAAGCCTCCACCACCAGCAAAGCAGGAAGCATTGCTGTGCAGCAGTAATGGTACTGTGAAGGATTAGAGTTGGGGCTGATGTTGAGGCTGATACATTGCACCTCTGAAAATACTGCAGTTGCTGATTCTCACTCTGCAGAGGGAGAAGGGGAGGAAAAGAGGTGCTCAGGCAGCTAATGCACAGCTCGCCAGCCTGTGTGATGTGGCAGGTACCAGATCATGTGGCTGAGGCACAAGTAAACTATAAGCCGCTTATTTATGCGGTAAGCTTGAGGTAGAAGAGGTTATCAGTAGTTTTGAATAACTCAGGTGATGTTCTAATCACTAGATCATCCTTTTTTTTTTTTTTTTTTTTGGTGTTTGCAATCTTTAGTGGTTCACACCGACATAAGAACTTTCTCTTGACTCTGTTTCTTGAAGGTCTTCCAAGGCCTAGGCTGAATGACTTGCCTGGATTATCAGTAAGTGTGAGAATACAATAAGAAAGGAGGAAGAAACCAGGCTAAATTAAATGTTTACCCCTAATGAAAGTGTGTTACGTAATAACACAATAATAAGGGAGCCCACAGAATAGGTGGGGAAGGACTCTTTATCAGGGAGTCTAGTGATAGGACAACAAGTAGCAGTTTTACACTGAAAGAGGGTGCATCTAGATTAGATATTAGGAAGAAATTCTTTACTGTGAGGGTGGCAAGACAGTGGAACATGTTGCCCAAAGAAATTGTGAATGCCCCGTCCCTGGAGGTGTTCAAGACCAGGCTGGATGGGGCTTTGAGAACCTGGTCTAGTGGGAGGTGTCCCTGCCCATGGCAGAGGGTTGGAACTAGATCATCTTCAAAGTCCCTTCCAACTCGAACCGTTCTATGATAATAGGAATCTGTCTGCAAATTCCCTAGTCCATGTGAGTGGCAAGTCTGTGCCCAGACATGTGTTGGTTGAATGTCACATCAGGACATGATTTGGAGAAATCTAATTGAACATGTAATTCTGAAATGACTGAAAGGAAACTTGGGAACAAAAAACACTTTGTTCACCAAGCTAGAGTAGCTGAGATGTCAACATACACCGTAACATAATTAATTTTTGTGACACTGCTTTAAAAAGGCAAACTCCTCTCCCAGAGAGAAGATGAAAACTTGTCTCAAGCCAGTTGCCTAGTAGGACACCCAGATCTCTCCTGTTTGGCTGACCTGAGCTACCCTGCTTTGGATACTGTGCAGTGGGAGTGGGACTGAAGAACTGGATTGTGATGCAGACGATGTGATGGGGAGAGCGCAGACTGCTTCAAGCAGGAGGAAATTAGAGCAATAGTATTATGTATAGGAAAGGAGATAAAAAGACAAAATAACTTTTAGGAGGATGCATGGAAATGATCAGCGTGAAGAGAGAGATTTCAATCCAGAGTCATCAGATTTGTCAGGCCAGAAGTTTGTTGTAGAATATCCTAGCTGATAGCTGTAATTTTTATCATGTGAAGCATCAGATGATATGAAAGGCTGACTGGTGAGAGATGTACGAATTCTCAACTCTTTTCCTCTGTTACCGTTTTTAAATTTTGTACTGCTATTAAAAGAGGCAGTGAGTAGCTAGTACTGTTGATCAGGCTGGATCCTGTTTGCAGGGTGAATCATAGTTTTCCCAGTGTTTGGGGGGGAGAGAGAATATCTTACTGGTCTATAATATGGCCCATTGCACAGCCTAAGCCATTGAGTTTGGTATCAGGAGACCAAAATTTTCTAGAAAGACATGGTTTGTGGGGTTTTTTTTTTCTGTTTGTGTTTTGTTCCTTTGGCTGAGGTGCCCCATACTAGACACAAAAGCTCCCTTCAAAATCACTTTCCTTCCTCTCACTCAGTAGAGAATGTAGGCAATTACCTTCGAAAAATCTGCTTCTTTAGGCAGCAACAAAAAGATGACTATCTTAGGTAGTCTGGATCCCATCCTAAATTTCTCCTCGGTCCAGTGTGTCACACTGACACAGTGAATGAGTTTGTATACGACAACATCTAATTAAAATACACTGTACTTTTCAGTCCTCTGAAGACTGGAGGGGCAGTTCTGGGTCATAGCTGGTACACAGTGCGATACAGTATGATGGAAGCTGTTAGTTCTGCAGAGAAGCTGTCCAGCTTCTAGCTAGAGTTGCTGGTTTTAGGCATGGTTTTGGAAAAAGTAAAAGGAATTTTCCAGATGGCTGTAATTATTGCCATAAACATTTCCATGGAGTTTTACTCTTTCTATGAAGAGTCTTTCTCTCTTCTTGTAGTTCGGCAATGTTTTCTTACAAGTCCTATTGACTATGTGTGCTCTGATGGTTCTTCTGCCTCTTAAGTCAAATCTTCAGAACAAGGGAGAACTTCATGCCAATCCAAGGGGCAGATCTGGGGCATGAGACTGGGGGAACTCCCTGTCCGCACTGGGAGCTGTGAAAAGTGCTGTCTCTTACAAATATCTGGGTGGAATTTAGTGGTGGTTATTGAGTCACAGGAACAAAGGTAGCTGTGGGTAGGTTAATAAGACTTTACCCCACTCTGAATGCTGTTTTCAGCTACCAGCACATCTGCTTCAAGTGTAGCACATGAAGGGATGGCACTTGTGTACGTGTTGTCTTACAGTTGCTGTTAAAACCCAAGCTCCATTGTTAGTATACAAGACAGCAGCAGGGTTTGCGGTGGGTTCTTTCAATCCAACATAGTTTGTTCCTTTATCTGAGATTTGCAAAGTGCTATGGAAAGCACTCTGCTGGGCAGTGCACCAAGCATGCGTTTTGCCACAGTTGCAAGGAAAAAGAAAATTTTGATTTCCTTTTGACTGGTGGAAATGAGAGAATTGCTCAGCTGGTCCCTCCAAGTGGCTCAGTCCAAACTAGGGCTCCACTCCCCTTGCTTGTATTCACGTTTTCTCAGTAACTTTCTGTAGCTTTAAATGTGGTTTCTAGCTTTAAGCTTCCAAAGCTTTTCTCTTCCTCCCCTAACAAAGGGAAAAACCCACAGAGCTCAAGCTTGCTGTTATTTGGGCTTTGTGTAAACATAGCTCTTACTTTTCTGAGAGTGTCAACTGTGGAGCAGGAAAAACCTTGTGGTACGTTGAAGTTTCAAACTGCTCCTTACTGATTTATTGCTATCGTGGAGACAGCTCAGAGTGCAGTAATTCATCAGTTCCTTATAAGCAGAGAGAAGGGAAAGAATAGGAGGAAAAGAATAGGCGGAAGCAAGGAAAGGAGTGGACAGGGAGGGAGCTGGGGAAGAGAAGAATAAAAACATGGGAAAATGTTAGGGATGGGAGGAAAGACACAGCAAAACAGTTGTTTTTGACTGGGTGGTTTACTAGTTTTTGGAAAATAATAAAATAAGATGTTACCCTAGAGAGCAGTGGAATTGTTTGTGCCCGTGTTATTACTGTTGCCTTCACAAGCTAGAAGATAATTCAGTCATGAGTGACTTCTCACTGCTTGATAGCATTCAGAAGTTGTTGCAGCTGCAAGTTGCCTGCTTAGGTTACAGTTGGCTTTGGTTAGGTCTGCTCTCTTTTAGGTTGGCTTCATCTTACTGTACTTCAAGACCTCTTACAGATGTTGTCTGATCAATTCACCCTGGGCTCCTTGCATTGTGGAAGAGGTAGGACCAGGAAGAGGGCAACTCATATGGGTGGAAATCAGCCACAGATTGAAGGTATTTTAAATGCAAGTGGCTGCTGGGTTACCTGTAGCCAGTAGTAGAGCTGTAGTTGGTGTGGCCAGCAGAAGTGCCAAAATAATCAGCACACTCTACAGCAGGCACCTACAGTACATAACTACAATGGGAGCTCATAGATGCAAAACATGAAAGTTATCTTCTAAGCCATGTTAATTTGGAGTATGACTTAACTGCGTTCTGAGCTGCCTTTCTTGGTTGATGAATGCTAATTCTGCAGTCCTTGGTATAACCATGACTTTGAGCATTAATTCTGTTAACAGAGGTGGTGGCTATAAAATGCACGCTGTAAATCTGTAAACTTTGTAACCATCAGCATTCTTCCAGTAGAAGCAAAATCTGAAAACGTTCAGCTTGGAAAATGAGTTTGACTTGTTTCTGATTTTGTCTTCTGATAACCAAGAAACCCAAGTCAACAGGATGTTGCTTTTTCACTGTGAAAGTCTCCTGGTTGTTGCTGGCATCTGCTGAAATGCTTATTCATATCACAACTCCTTTCAAGAAAGATTACACTGCCTTTGTTGTATTCAGCTGTCAGTGGAGAGGGAAAGTTGTGTGTGTGTTTTTTTTTTTTTTCTTCCTGAACTCTTCTTCCTTTGATCATGATGCCAGTAAGATGTTCTAATCTCTCCTTAATCTCAGTCTCACTACTATTTCAGTCATGTACTCTTGGTTCTGATTTGTTGGAACTTGGAGAAAGGAGGAATAATGGAGTGTAGAGGATTGCTCTTCATATGGAGAAAATCTTTCTTATTTCCTAGTTTCTGTGTGCAGCTGATTTTTCTATCTTGAAGATACTTACAGAGCTTAAATGTTTCAACTGTTAATGATTTAACCCGCTTCCACACTTCTGCATGGGCTTAGTGTTTGCCACAATAATTCATAGCTGGAACCTTGGCCCTAGCATTCAAAGGCAGTGGTTCATTGCACTAAGGTTTATGGGAGTTTTTAATGAGAAACTGTTAAAGCTCATGAGAGTTTTAATGAGGATCTAATGGGTTCATGACTCTTAAGCAAATAAGATGGGCCAGCTTGTTCTCTGCAGACCAAAATGTGTTGGTGTTCATGCCAAGTGATAGACCTGTGCTACAGCATTTAGGATTCTTTCCAGTATGATGCAAGGTGGAATTTTCTCACTCATCATGGAGGAGGTGGCTTTTAAAATGTACATATCATCTTGTCCTAGCTGTTTCAAATTATCTTGAGGCCTTCTGTCTGGCTGCTGAGGGTGCCCTGAGGTGAGATGAGGGTCTGGGATGCTACTGCTGGGAAATGGGATGGTGGAAATCATGGAAAGGCTTCCCATCTCTTGCCTGAGGTGCTCTGCTGCTCCAGGACTCAATCTGTTGGATAGCAAACACCGAATAGATACGTGGATTCTAAGCAATGTTCCTTAATGTTACCACATCTCTGTCCTTTTGTTCATATCATCTTTTGGGGATATCGAATGTTTGGGTCATAATGTGGTGGAATTCCACTTCTGTGGTTGTACTCAGTACAACAAAGTATACTTCTGGGAACAGCACAGAATCGCAGAATGGTAGGGGTTGGAAGGGACTTTCAGAAATCATCTAGTCCAACCTCCCTGCCAAAGCACATTCACCTAGAGCAGGTTGGACAGGAATTCATCCAGGCAGGCCTTGAATGTCTCCAGGGAAGGAGACTCCACAACCTCTCTGGGCAGCCAGTTCCAGTGCTCTGTCTCCCTCAAAGTAAAGAAGTTTTTCCACACATTGAGGTGGAATTTCCCATGTTCCAGTTTGTGCTCATTGCCCCTTGTCGCTGGGCACCACTGAAGAGAGTCTGGCCCCATCCTCTTGACACCCGCCCTTTAAATATTTGTAAGTATTGATGAGATCCCCTCTCTGTCTTCTCTTCTCTAGGCTAAACAGACCCATGTCTCTCAGCCTTTCCTCCTAAGAGAGATGCTTCAGTCCCTTGATCATCTTCGTAGCCCTCTGCTGTAGTTCCCTGTCCTTCCTCAACTGGGGAGCTCAGAACTGGACACAGTACTCCAATGTGGCCTCACCAGGGCAGAGTAGAAGGTGAGGATAACCTCCCTTGACCTGCTGGCCACACTCTTTTTAACATGCCCCAGGAGACCATTGGCTTTCTTGGCCACAAGGGCACATTGCTGGCTGCTGGTCAACTTGCTGTCCACCGGGACTCCCAGGTCCCTCTCTGCAGAGCTGATTTCCAGTAGGTCAGCCCCCAACCTGTACCATTGCACGGGGTTATCCCTCCCTAGGTGCAGGACCCTACTTTTCCCTATTCTCATTTCTTCCTTGTCTTGTATTCTCTGTCATCCTCCTTACCCCTTTTTTCTTTTTATTAAATTACAGGGTGGTTTGTGGCTTTTTTTTTTTCCCCTCCATACCTTTGAATCTTCCAGTTCTTTCCCTTAGTTCCCTGTCCTTCCTCAACTGGGGAGCTCAGAACTGGACACAGTACTCCAATGTGGCCTCACCAGGGCAGAGTAGAAGGTGAGGATAACCTCCCTTGACCTGCTGGCCACACTCTTTTTAACATGCCCCAGGAGACCATTGGCTTTCTTGGCCACAAGGGCACATTGCTGGCTGCTGGTCAACTTGCTGTCCACCGGGACTCCCAGGTCCCTCTCTGCAGAGCTGATTTCCAGTAGGTCAGCCCCCAACCTGTACCATTGCACGGGGTTATCCCTCCCTAGGTGCAGGACCCTACTTTTCCCTATTCTCATTTCTTCCTTGTCTTGTATTCTCTGTCATCCTCCTTACCCCTTTTTTCTTTTTATTAAATTACAGGGTGGTTTGTGGCTTTTTTTTTTTCCCCTCCATACCTTTGAATCTTCCAGTTCTTTCCCTTCTGCCTGACCGCAGTTTCTTTCACATGGAGTGAAATGATTTTTTTTTTTTTTTTTTTCCCTTTGAAATGTTTTCACCCCTGCCTACAGGGTCTGAATAGCAGCCCCACCCAGTTTATTTCAGGTTGCTGCTGTTTGGCAGTGCTTCGAGAAGCCACAGTGGCACCAGAGCTGGTGACAAACACAGGAAAATGCAAGGTCAGAAAAGTCCTTGGCTCTGTCGCCTTATTCAGCGGCTGTATTTTTTGGGATGCATTAAAAGCTCTTGCCCTCTCAGGTACTTCTGCGTGTACAGAAGATGAGCTTGTGGCATGTCTATTTGTAGTATTCTTCAGAAGTTGGAGCTTTAAAAATTTGTTTGTTTTCTGTGTTTGTCTCCATAACATCTTGTCTCTTCTGCCTGCTGTGCGTTTGATAGGCAGCATCGTCCATAGATCCATATATCCATATATGGATAGATAGATTCATATATCTAGAAGCCGTACATTACTTTTCTAATATTTAAAAGCCTTCATGTCTGTGCTGTGATCAAACCAAGCTGTTTAAATTGTCTTCTTTATTTGCCTTATACGGTACTCTAATTCCTCAGGAAAAGGAAGAAGGAATATTGTTAGCCAGGTTCCTAGCAAAGAACTTTTTTTTTAATGTCTCCTAACAGTGACTTGTCACAGAAGCAGTCCAGTAGCCTTTTTTCTTTTTTTATTCTTGATGCTATTATTCAGGTAGCTTTTATTAGTCAGAAACCAGCTGCTCTTTCTTTTTTTTTTTTCTTGGGCTTTTGAATGTTTGAATGTAATCTTTCTATATGTATATTTTTTAAATTTTATATACATTTGTATATATATAAAATATATATTAATATAATATAGAAAAACATATATTTCTAACAGTTGTGAAGGTAAAGCAAACAAACATAGTGACTAATTAATGGAGTGGAATAAAGTCCCTGAAATAATTCTTTTGACTCAAGGAAGAGCCTGTTTCCCACGTGCTATATTAGCTGGGATATTGGAGTTGCTGACAGTTCTCTAAGCTTTTACATGCTCTTTTATCTCATCTGGGCTCAGGCCCTGGAATAACTTGAAGATAAGAACAGAGATGGTGAGCTTGGAATTGATGGTTAGCCAGTGTAAGGACTTAAAGCCAGCTCTGAAGACTTTATGGTAGACTATGTGTTGACGTGACTTTCTGCAGTATTTTGTACAAGCTGAAGTTCCTTACGTGTTGAAAAGAGTAATGCCTGAAAACAGCAGCGTGTTATACTGCTGGAAGACAGAATGTGGCTTTACTGGTTGGAGTGGTCTGGAATTCAAAGGAGGGTTGATATCAACTGCACAAGTCCAGCAGTTTGTGGATTGGATTTATGAGTAAGCTTTAAGAGTTGGGTGGGCACTTGGCAGGATTTAAGAACCTAAGAAAAGAAAGCACGCACCAAACCTCTGTAAGGAAGCCATCTCTAACCACCTGAACATCTAGGTAAATCCAGTCTTCTGTGTGTGAGTTTGTCTGGTATCTAACAAAGAGAATTACTCTACCTCTCAAGCAGTTCTGCAAGGATGAAGGCTCAGAGACACTTAATGTAGTGATAGATGCCAGTAACTAACAGGTATTGATAAGTGAGAGATACCAAGTCTGTCTGCCAACTTCTGTAACCATTAAATCTAATTAGTGGGTGAATTTATTAATTAATTTGTTTTATAGAGGGATTTTTAAAATGGCCTTATCAGTCTGTAGTACTATTGCATAATAAAACCTGGCAACACCGACAAAAAATAGTTGCTAACTGGTCAAATATGTCGTGCAGGCTTCTTTAATCCCTAGCTATACAATTCTGAAGATCCTTGGAAGAGCTTAGGAACAGAGAGAAATGACATCAAGTTCAAACTCTGACAGAGGTGTAACAAATAATCCAAGTTGCAGGACTGTTGCTGAACACCCTCAGCCACCAACCTTGGTCACGGAAACTAGTTCCTGCTGACTTGGGGGTCTTGGAGACAGCTGTTGGATCATGGGCAGTGAGTTACAGCTGTGGCTAGTTATGAAGGCTCAGAACTGTTAAGGTCAGAGTGAAAATAATCACTTAATAGATGTGGCAGGCAGTGCCAGCTCCAGAGTGCAGTGCAATAGCCTTTCTGCAGATGACTCCACAGTCATGTGCACAGAAATGTGCAGGTTTCTTCCACATAAGTAAAAAAATCTGGAAAATTGATTTATATTTTAGTATATTTATAAATAATGAATGTATTAATATCTAAACATACTTTATATATTAAATATATAAAATTGTACAGTGACAGATGTGTTTGCAGGTAAGAAGTAGTGTAGCCTGGATTATATAAACACATGTATTTATTTATATATACAAAACTAAAATTGTGCTATAGCAGATGTGTTTGATTTCATCTAGTAGCCTGAATTATTTTAAGCAGAGATGTTTTGACAAAGAGGGACAACAGAAATGAGAACCAGTTTTTAATCCTTCCCTTTGACTTTTAAAAGAGCTGTTTTGCATCATGTCAGTAAATTCAGATTAAGATAACTCCTTAAGGCAGATGACTTAAGTGTACCTGATTAGCTAGCTATTTGGTAGGAGAGGGGACTGAAGCCCTTAACTTAGAAATCAAACCCATCCTTGATCTAAAGCTGAAATTTAGATTCTGTTGAAAGCTCTATTTTGAGTCTTGCTTAATGGAAAAAGACCCACCAGTTAAAGCATGCGGTGTATGACTATCTTACTCAACCATATTTTTTAGTCACTTTTTTCTCACATAACTGGTCATGTATCTGTGACGTGTTGATGCAACTGCAGCTTGACTGTACAGTGCCATGGAATATTTGACTACAGTGCAATAAGAAAAATCATAGTTTTATGATTTTTTTGAATGACTTGCATGGAAGAAAGTTGCATTATTTCCTGCTTTCACAGAGTTTTTCCACAGAATTTTTCACAGTATTTCTGTTTCACTGTTTTCTGCAACTTCTTGAAGCCTGGAAAGAATTGCTCTATTCTTGATTTACCAGAGATCAAGTCAGCCATTTGTTCTCACTTGAAAATGTAGTCTGTGTGGGTGGACCAAAAACTAAGGAATTACTGTTCAGAAATGCTGTTTGTATTCACTTAATTCATTAATTGTTGCACAGAAATAATGAAAGATTCCTTTCCCTTCCATACCCATCTACCAGAACACGGAATATCTTAAATGTATTAACGTGTTACAGCAAAAAGACTTCAATCTCTTCTGTCTACTTATGCAGTGTTTTTTCTTCTGTGGACGTGCACATGGTTGCAGAACTAAATAATCATTAGTTAGATGGCTGATTATTTTTTAAAAGACTGCTCTGAACAAACCATTACTAAAGCTGTTTCCTATTTTTCCTGATCCCAGCTTGCTTTGGGATGCTGTCCTGGAAAATGATGGGCTGTATTACCATGTTCCTTACAAATTCAGTGTTAGCAGATATTTTGCAGACCACAGTCTGCAAAAACACGTAAATGAGGCTGACCTTGGCTGCAGTAGAGTTTAGAGTCTGAACTGTTGACCAACTGCTCTTCTGGTTTTCTGTCTCACAAGTCTGATTTGGCACACGTGTTATCAGGGCCTGTGAAGTACTGATGTTTGAACTGAGCTTGGTAATCAGCGCTAAATCTCTAATGAACTAAGTATTTGTTTGGAGTAAGGTCTGTTCTGTAGGTGAATTGGACTGTAGTTCTGTGCCTTTACTAGCTGTATTTCCTGGGACCTCCTAGCAGATACCCAAACCACGAGGCAGAATTTTCTACTGGCTGGTGGTCTTCAGCTCGGGGGCACACCAGTGTCTGATTTTTAGTGTCTTGTTCCTATAGAGCTCCTTTCAGATGCCTTCTCTTTCTTCTTGCTGTTACTTTACATTCTCCCTGAAGCATTGCACATCACTAGAAAGCATGAGAGTACAATCTGAGCCATGAGAGACCACAGCTATTGAACAGTAGGAGTCTTAATCTGATTTTGACAGAAGGTAGGGTTTTTTTTCTCATTTTCTTGTGAGTTTGGCTTGGGTTTTGTTGTTTTTTGGGGTTTCTTAAGCATTGTGTAACACAGAAGCTTATGATTTAGTTGCAACAGTGTGCCAGGTGATTGTGAAGCAAGATGTAGTTTGTGCTTTGGAAAGCTTCATTCCCTGTGTTCCTTTACAGGGATACTGCACTCCAGGGGAACATCTCTGCTGGGTAGCTTTCTGTGTGCATTTTCCAAGGCTAGGTGGCAGATTTCTTGATGCTTGCTTTAATGCCACCAGCGACAACAGATATTTATTCCCTGTCAAGTTAAGTGTAAGTTTTAATTATTAAAACTGAAGACTATTTTAACATAGATTTAGTGAGCGATTGAGGTTGCGATGATTGTGTGTACATAATGCTGCAGTAGGTTAAAGTGAAAGATGCAAAGTGATACAATGCTATCTTGTACTATTAGGAAAAAAATGGCATAGAAAACAAAATAAGAGTAATTTGGTGACTTGGAACTTGTTTTCTTTGGCAGCATGGGATAGAAGCCTTTAGGGGTTAAGTCAGCATATTTTTTATAACATGCTCCCATCAGTGGAGGCAGTCAGCCTCTGCTGCACATGTCACTGCCCCAGCAGAAAGTGTTTGGCAAGGAGGGGTGGGCAGGAGTGGTTCTCCTGCCATTTGAAGCTGCGTTCAGGTTTTCTGTTGTGTTATCACCATGGCTGAGCTTCTCACGGATTACTTGCCAACTGTATGGGGCAGCCAATTTCTGTTGGCCTGCTGGGTGCCAGCTTGGAAGAAGTTTCACTGTGATTCACTTTTGGTTTGTAGTAGAAGGCAAAGAGGAGAGAGATTTCCCAATGAGGTGTTACTGCAGTGTAGTTGTGCTGCAAAAGAGGAATTACCACAGTGGTACCAGTAAACCTCTCTTGAAAGTCCTAGGGGAACAAACAGGGATCAAGTGTAAGCCCTGGAGCTGAAAGGTTAATATTTTCGTCACTTATTGACCCACATTGAACTTATATAAACTTCTTTTTTGTTGGGATTGAATTGCATCAATATACTTGGCAACATTTTTAGTCTGAATGGTGTCAGATTTTACATCTTTGCCATGTAATTTGCTAGGAATTTGGTCTCCCTGATGTATCCAAGTGCGTTCTTATATGTGTCCCTCTTCGTTGTTCCATCTGCTTGCTGCCATAACCAATAGTTGTGCAATAAACCGGGCAGGAGAAGCACAGGGCACTCAAACTAATAGCGAACAGAGTTGGTTCAGGTGTGTTTCATGAATCTATCTGCAAATATCAGATAAACCAAAATTTGGAAGAAAATTGTTTTTGCTGGTATTTTGTGTAAAATGAAAAAGTAGTGGCATTTGACAGTAAAGAAGCAGTCTAATAGTCTTAGAACTCTCATGTTAGTCCCAGACTGCACAGCACAAGTCCTATTTTTGTGACGTGGAGCCATTATTCATGTGCAGCTCTGCAGGACTATTTCATCTGTTTCCTTTGAAACAGCGTGGAGTTTGTGTGTGGGCTTTTGAAAGAAGTGATCCAGAGCATCCCTGGAAATGGGGTGGTTTAATCTTTCTTCTCTCCCCCTCTCCTCCCTGGTGGCTGCACTAGAAATAAGTATGATTAGTCTCTACTCTTTTGGTGTCCTTTATGTGCCTTTTAAGGGCATCTTCCAATGAGTTAGACTGAGCAGAGGGAGAATTTAGAGACCTTGGTGGAGTCCTGTCCATGATTAATTGAATATCAAAGACTCAAACTTCACAAACACTTCTTTGAACTCTCCATGTAATTTGTTTGGGGGGAAAAAACATTTTTTGCTTGAACATCTGCCTAAACCTAGTGTAATAAGCATAAAAGTAATTTGTTGCAGTTCTGGAGGTCTTGGGAAGTTCACAGATAGTGACTTTGATATAAGCAGTTCCTGCAAGTGCCAATGGAAAAACAAAGTGTTTGGACTGAGTATACTACATAAGGTACCCCAGATGTTTAGGGGAGTGTGGGGTGGGTTTTTTTAGGTTGCTTTGCTTTTTTTCCCTATGTGTGTAACTATGTAACTTGTAAATTAGCTTTCCTCTTTATGGGAATACATTTGTTATGTGTGAGATTATTTTGTTTCTGGTTAGTCATTTGACAAGTCTCCATCTGGGCCCTGAAGCCCAGGGTGAAGATGCTCTGCGTAGTCCTATCCTATTGCTGTCTTGAGGGTGATATATAGGTATTACAGCCTCCTCTTATAGCTCATTTTTTGTGTGTTTATTTCCCCTAGTTGGTTGTTGCTGCAACAAATTTTTGCTCTTGGCATATAGTGAGTGTTGGGAGAAAAATGCAGGCTAAGAACATCTGAGGATACTCAGAATATTCACCATTCTTTCTAAAATTAACTTAGCGAACTGATCGATCTGTCATGCTCTTGGGAACAAAAATACCTGGCTCTGCTTGAGTTGCAATATCATCAGGCTGCAAATAGGGCATAATAGATGCTCGGGTCATGAAAGAGACTGTGTGAGTCTTGCCCGTGTAGCTGGAGTTGTGCGGCTTAAGGAATGTATTTTAAGTGATGGGTGATCAATATCAGTGAAAGCAAGCTTGTAACTAGTGGTGGAAATGGAAGGAGTTGGGAATGAGATTTTTGCATGTGTAACGTTGGACAAAAGTCTGTGGCCTAAGGATATTTCCTGCTGGCTCTCATATTTTGTCAGTGTATTATGTGCTGCTGTTTTTTTTTTTTTTCCTTCTGCTTGTTACATGCATGCTCCATCGGGCAGGGGATGTATAGCCTCTGGAAGCACTGATACTGTCAAACTAGCCATTGTTGTTTGTATAGCTTTTTTTTTTTCCTAATAGCTAACAGGCAGCAGCTGACAATAATGTTTTCAGTATCAGAAATGAGAAGCTGAGTATCAATATAAGGAAGTCATAGAGTATCTTTACTTTTCTGCTGTTTTTCAGACTGCTCTGCAATGACTACAGCAAGATATAGGCCTACCTGGGACTTGGTACTAGACCCATTAGTGTCCTGCAAGCTCTGCCTCGGTGAATATCCTGTGGAGCAGATGACAACGATAGCACAATGCCAATGCATCTTCTGTACCCTGGTGAGTTTGCTTTTTTTATTGGGTATGAAAAACAATGCGCAAATTTAACTGCAGAAATCATGTGGGTTTCTGCTGAGTGGGTTTTACCCTGAAGTATTGAAGCTGCCATGGAAATAAATACTGTTGCATACTTGACACAAATGCTAGCAAGTAAACTTTTCTGTTTTCCTGTTTAAAAAAAAATAAAAATATTTTTACTCAGCACTTCTGTATACTGATGTATACGGTTAGCTTCTTAGCAAGGTTATTCACACTTTCCCTTTTATCTATCAATGGCTTGAATTTGGGGATTTTTTGTTTGGTTGTTCTTTAGGTTGTGGGATTATTTTATTTTTTTTTTAAACTCTAGCCCCAGCTCTTTCTGGAACAGAGACATTCACACACTTGTAACTCAAAATATTTAACTATCATAGATTCTAATTTCACTGTACCATAACTACAATCACATAACAGGTTTTCAGTACCTTATTGCACAGATGTGTGCCTGGAATAGCAATAATCTTGTCAGTTTGAACATCAGTGCAGTATGCAGCAAAGATGCATACTACAGGGCCACAAAGATGATCAGAGGGCTGGAGCATCTCTCCTATGAAGACAAGCTGAGAGAGTTGGGGTTGTTCAGCCTGGAGAAGAGAAAGCTCCGGGGAGACCTTATTGCAGCCTTCCAGTACCTAAAAGGGGATGCTTTATCAGGGAGTGGAGTGATTGGATGAGGGGTAACAGTTTTAAACTGCGAGAGGGTAGATTTAGATTAGATACTAGAAAGAAATTCTTTCCTGTGAGGGTGGTGAGACACTGGAACAGGTTGCCCAGAGAAGCTGTGGATGCCCCATCCCTGGAGGGGTCCAAGGCCAGGCTGGATGGGGCTTTGAGCAACCTGGTCTGGTGGGAGGTGTCCCTGCCCAGGGCAGGGGGGTTGGAACTAGATGATCTTAAAGGTCCCTTCCAACTCTAACCATTCTGTGATTCTATAATTGTCACAGTAAACGGGTATTTCTAGTTTATGAATAGAGACAGAAAAGTAGTAGTAGTGGCTTTCCATTCCTAATGATGTTTTGAAATGAACATGTTAGATCCTTTAATTTTACAATGGGTGTGGGTACACCAAAAAACTTGTAACTATGGCTCAGCAGCAGAAAAGTTACAGCAAAATCAGTAAGAATATAATTTCTGGGATACATGATGCTCTTTTTTTTTTTTTCCTTCTGCTTGTTACATGCATGCTCCATCGGGCAGGGGATGTATAGCCTCTGGAAGCACTGATACTGTCAAACTAGCCATTGTTGTTTGTATAGCTTTTTTTTTTTCCTAATAGCTAACAGGCAGCAGCTGACAATAATGTTTTCAGTATCAGAAATGAGAAGCTGAGTATCAATATAAGGAAGTCATAGAGTATCTTTACTTTTCTGCTGTTTTTCAGACTGCTCTGCAATGACTACAGCAAGATATAGGCCTACCTGGGACTTGGTACTAGACCCATTAGTGTCCTGCAAGCTCTGCCTCGGTGAATATCCTGTGGAGCAGATGACAACGATAGCACAATGCCAATGCATCTTCTGTACCCTGGTGAGTTTGCTTTTTTTATTGGGTATGAAAAACAATGCGCAAATTTAACTGCAGAAATCATGTGGGTTTCTGCTGAGTGGGTTTTACCCTGAAGTATTGAAGCTGCCATGGAAATAAATACTGTTGCATACTTGACACAAATGCTAGCAAGTAAACTTTTCTGTTTTCCTGTTTAAAAAAAAATAAAAATATTTTTACTCAGCACTTCTGTATACTGATGTATACGGTTAGCTTCTTAGCAAGGTTATTCACACTTTCCCTTTTATCTATCAATGGCTTGAATTTGGGGATTTTTTGTTTGGTTGTTCTTTAGGTTGTGGGATTATTTTATTTTTTTTTTAAACTCTAGCCCCAGCTCTTTCTGGAACAGAGACATTCACACACTTGTAACTCAAAATATTTAACTATCATAGATTCTAATTTCACTGTACCATAACTACAATCACATAACAGGTTTTCAGTACCTTATTGCACAGATGTGTGCCTGGAATAGCAATAATCTTGTCAGTTTGAACATCAGTGCAGTATGCAGCAAAGATGCATACTACAGGGCCACAAAGATGATCAGAGGGCTGGAGCATCTCTCCTATGAAGACAAGCTGAGAGAGTTGGGGTTGTTCAGCCTGGAGAAGAGAAAGCTCCGGGGAGACCTTATTGCAGCCTTCCAGTACCTAAAAGGGGATGCTTTATCAGGGAGTGGAGTGATTGGATGAGGGGTAACAGTTTTAAACTGCGAGAGGGTAGATTTAGATTAGATACTAGAAAGAAATTCTTTCCTGTGAGGGTGGTGAGACACTGGAACAGGTTGCCCAGAGAAGCTGTGGATGCCCCATCCCTGGAGGGGTCCAAGGCCAGGCTGGATGGGGCTTTGAGCAACCTGGTCTGGTGGGAGGTGTCCCTGCCCAGGGCAGGGGGGTTGGAACTAGATGATCTTAAAGGTCCCTTCCAACTCTAACCATTCTGTGATTCTATAATTGTCACAGTAAACGGGTATTTCTAGTTTATGAATAGAGACAGAAAAGTAGTAGTAGTGGCTTTCCATTCCTAATGATGTTTTGAAATGAACATGTTAGATCCTTTAATTTTACAATGGGTGTGGGTACACCAAAAAACTTGTAACTATGGCTCAGCAGCAGAAAAGTTACAGCAAAATCAGTAAGAATATAATTTCTGGGATACATGATGCTCAAAGACTTCAACACCATGTCATAAACTTCAGAGAAATTATAGGTTCAGACATGTGATTGGGTTAATTTTAAAGTCTTTTTCAACAAAGTTATTTTGGGGATTTTTCTTTTTTAATGTTGAAGAGTAAGGATTTTTTCAAGTAGTCTTTTCTACATTTTATTTTTCTTCATGGAAATATTACCAATTTTTTACATAGTAGAATTTTTTCTGATGATTATTGAGAAGATAGGGGATTGCCAACATACAGCTCCTTTTGTTGCTTACTGAAAACAGCAAAAAAAGCAATGTAAACAGCTCAGTTTATAATATGTATAATGTTCTAAAGACTTCAGGTTTTTGCAACCAACTTTAACATTGATGTTCCATTGAAAAAAGAAGTGAGTACCCAGGCAGGTAAACACAGGCAGTGTTGCAAACACTGTGCCTGTCCAATTAAAAAATAAGTATTGCTTCGTTATGCGGTTTGAAAAGAGTGTTTGCTCAAGCATGTGAAGGTGTATAAAATAATAGGCTTCATGAAAAGCAGAATAATAGGCTTCGTGAAAACTGTTCTCCACTGCACAATGGATAGTTCTAGTGTTTACTGCTGAGTTTTCTGTGTCTTTCCCTGTTGCCTGGATGCAGGGAATGTTTTAATTTAATTTTTTTCAGTAACACTTAAGTGGCAGCAGAAAGGCTGGCTTGCCAGATATGTGTCGTCTTCTCCACCTTGTTCCTTCTGACACTTGCTGCCATCACTGATCTTCCATTTTGTCTTGGTAGAATATCGTTACTGACTCTTACTGCTGTTTCAAAAAGCATTACCTGATACTAAAGATGTAATCTTTGCCAGTAACCTGTTTTTAGGACCTGGCATAAGTACTGTGGTGACATTGGATTCTTGTGTCTAACTCTATTCAGCTGGAATCCTCAGTCCATTTTCACCACTTGTATTTGATTGTTTTGAATAGTTCATGCAGCTTTGTCCTGTTTAAGCAAACCAGTACCTTGTCTGCCAATTGTATGAGCTTCACTATGGTGATGTTTAAGTGCCCTGAAAAGATTATTTGCCCACAAGTTTTTCTGTGAAATAATAGGAGAATAACGTTACCCTTGCTTTACCTGATGGCAGTGGGGGAAGAAATAAGAATCAATCACAATAGTTGCAAGGGGCCGTGACGGATTTTTAGCTATTGTCCAAGAATTCAGCATGACTGAAACCCAAAGCCTCCATCTCTACCTTGTGGACAGCTTGCACGTTAATCACTTTGCCTAAGAAAATGCTCCCATAATGAGTCAAGCAAGACTGTTGAGACCATTGGCAATGGTTAAGGAAGAGTGTGACAACTGTGTGCTGAGTCCTCCACTGGTATTCCTCCAGCAATTATTTCCAGAAACTTGGTGTTTCTGGAAATCATCATTGCAGTCCTCAATATGGACTGTCTTTTGTTAACAGCCAAATTTAAGTTAGTGAAAACCAACAGAAACAAAATATCCTTTTGACTCAAGACTTTGGAGTCTACATACAGTAGATTCAGTACACGATAAATGGAAATACACTTGGAGAATTTCACTGTCTCTGTATTGGATTTGATGGACCAGTATATACTTTTGTTCTATCTTCTTGCTTTTATGTAAAAGATCTGGGGTAACTGGTGGCCTCGGTGGCGATATGAGCAAAAAAAAAAAAAAAAAAAAAAAAAAAAACAATG
>NW_015091064.1:2882412-2928781 GCF_001431845.1 Calidris pugnax
TAATGGTGGACGCGGTGGGCCAAAAACCAAAAAAAAAAAAAAAAAAAAAAAAGGATATCCATTGCAAGTGTGAAAACTATTTTTGCTGCTGCTCTTGGTCCTAGCTGTAGCCTTTCTCTCTAAATCCCAGCAAGCTGAGACAGGGTGAAGATGTGTTACAAAGAGACCTTTCAAGTTCAGTGTTACTGGTATGTAGGCAGAATTTAGATCAACCTGCAGATTTCTCGATCCTATAATATTTCTGTCTACAAGTCTCCACTCCTTTACAACTAGAAGTGCTGTGGTAAAGATCTCATGAAGGATTGTCTCTTCCCGATGCTTATACAATAACATAACATTGCTATTCAGAAAGATAGAATGGGGACACTGTTTCCTCTTGCTCTCTGGCAGAGCTGGGCATGGATTGAATAGAGCAGCCTGCCACTGCTCTGCTGATAAGGCATAGATGCTACAATTTCCCATCGTACTATTTTGCCAGTTGTGGCTCTTAGTACAATACTCCATTATGGTTTTTATCGTTATGATCGTTAATGCGCACACAATGCTGTGAGCTCTCTTAAGTTTTGTATATCTCATCTATTAGGAATGTATCCGCTGTTGGATTGCTCAAGGTACCAAAGGAACAAAAGCCTAGAGAGCAGAAAGGAAAACAAGCTATCTGCTGATGGCTTTTTGTTTGGCTGTTTTTCCGAGTATTGTCAAGGGGCAAACTAATATCTCTTTCCTTTTGGAGTCAGGACCAGTCTTAAGTGTGCTCTTCAGATTTTGAACCAAAATGCTTAAATGTCTTGCTTTTTATTAAATAACTTTTTTTTGGTACTTAAATAGTACACAGTAGATAGATAGTGGCCTTAAATTTCAAGATAGTAAGTTAGCAGTTGCTTAGCCCTGGAGAAGTAGTTGATTTTGGCATGTTTTCTTCAGAAAGCTTTCCTTATGACAACTACCCCCTTACAGAAGAAAAGGGAGAGTAAAAGAAACAAAGCATCACATTTTTGGGGTTTGTTTAATTTTGTTTTGTATTACTTAGTGCAGCAAAGCTTTTCAGTTATTACTTAGCCTTTTTTTTTGTGGGGAGTGGGGAAGGGAGCAATTTTAATCCAATTCCTCCATTTTGTAATCTATGATGAAATTCTCATGTATCTTAAAGGACAGGATGCTCCCTTGATGTGTTACCAATTGCACATGTACTAAAGTTACAACAGATTTTGTTCCAGTAGATATTCTTGCCTGAAAGTCCATTGGTTACTGAAATGTATTGTGATACAGGGTAACATGTATATGTGTCTACATCTGTAATCTTAGTTATATAAAACATACACACAGATATATTTGCAGGACACTATTTGGCACAGTGATTGAGTAAGAGTACACCCTTACTCAAGGCACACTAAGCATTGCTTGGCTTCACATTAGATTGTCAGGATTTTATGCAGAGCTTATTGTTCTGGTACCAGAGGATTTGTTCCTTACCTTTCTCAAATCTAAAGATAAAATCAGTCAAGTACACAGTCCAGAGAAGCAAACACCGAGAAGAAGTATGAAGCCTGAGAGAGAACTTGTATTTGGAAAAATTACTTTGATTATTCATCTGCAATCCACCTTGTTACTGATGAGGTCCTTCAATCAAAAAGAAAATAACTATCATTAAGACCTACCTTCTGCTGATTGTGATTTCTTGTTGGCCAGCTGTGGACATATAGATCAGTTTTGTGGTCTTTGCAACGAATACTGCTGTGCCAATATTATATCTGTTCAGTAGATCCTTGTACTTCGATTCTTACCCATAGGCTCTACCTTAAGCCCTTGAAAGAGCTGGTTAATATTCCCTGGACCTTTAGGTGTCCCTCTGAGCTTGGTAGAACTGTGATTTAAGTGTCTAAGTGCATTCTGTCTCTAGTAGTATGACAGTGAGGTAGTGACAGACTTTTCTGCTGTCACTAGGCCCTCTGTAGCGAGGATTACTTTGTTTGCCTAATCAGAGTGTTCATACTGTCTGCTTAATTCTAGTCATTCCCCTAATTGAGCTTCTTCATAGGCTGAAGACCTGAAAGGAAGGGAAAACCCTATGATCAGCAAGGCAGATATCATTAGCCTGTCTGGTTTTTTCTCGTCATGCTTGACTGGAAGCACATAGACCTTTGCTGACTTCTGAGTTGAAAGACAGGAAAAAGCATGATTTACTTCATCTTTTCCCTCGCTCCATATGAGGCAACATCAGCTTCTGCTTCCCCTGGGACAAGGCAGACACCAAGAGCAGCTGTGGATGGGAGCAGGTGGGCTTGGCTGCTGTCCCCATCCTGCATGGTTTGTCCCTGCTTGCCGAGGGGAACCTGCCCCAGCAGGGCAGCACCAGGCTGAGGCCAGGCTGTCCCCACCTCTACCGAGAGGAGATGTCCTGCTTGCTATGGAACAGGAGGGAGGGGGCAAACCTAATGCCTTGTGAGGTTTTGTAGAGCTCTGGGTAGTTCTTAGCAGCTGTAACGTTTTCCTGTTTCCCACCAGCTGCTGGCAAAGCTTAGAGCTTGCTCTGAGTGAGCTTGTGCTCACTTCCCCCAGACCTCAGCACAGAACTGATACTAATCTTGATGTGTGATGTGTCAGTAGGGACTTCGTGGTTAGAGGTCACTCTGTTTGCATAGCGATTCACATGGCTGGCTGGCTTGTCTCGTAGGTGCTGTGATGGCAAAACTTCCTACTTAAATAATAAACTTTCCTAATTACAGAGTAATTAATGTACAGTTGGGAACTGCAGAACCCTGAGTGAAAATTAAATTGATCCAAAGCCTTCAGCTCCCTCCTCTCCTGTGTGATGTTACTAAATGAGATTAACATTATCTGTCTTCATCTGGGTCTTGGAAAAACTAGTTCATTTTTGTGTACATAATGTTTTGCATGTGAAAGTGAAAGGTCCTTTGTTTGCTGCAGGTGTATTGTCCTCCCACTCAGAAATATTCATTCTGTTCTGAAATAGAATAAACATTTCTCAACCAACCATATAAGGGAAGAGTGAATTTTATTGTTGTTGGTTTTGCCTCCTGAATATTTGAGTTTCATCCTGCATATATTGGCATTTGAAAACAAATTTCTTTTTGTAAAGTTTACCCTGTTTGTTTTTACCAATTGCAGCCTGGAATAAGTGAGAACAGGCAGCTTATGTAAGCTAATGGCAGGGTAAAAATCCAACATGAAAAAGTGTTTACATGTACATCCTCTTGAAACAGCTATTCTAGATGAAGATATGCATGAACTGCAAGATATTATCCTTGTCTCATTTGGCCATTTGCTGCTGCCTATCTACTGATGTGAAAGATTTCTCTGCAGAAAAAATGTTCATCTTCTATATATTTTACAATACACAGTCATATATAAATGAGTATATGAACTCCCTCAAAAAAAAAAAACCAAAACCCACCCTAAACCCTCATTTCAAAAAAACAGGGCCTTTTCGTTGCCTTCCCTTTCTCGAAACTGGAAACAGGCACTTGTTTTTCAGGTTCATTTAGTTCCTGTTGCTTGGTCCTGCTTGTGGTCTCCACAGCCATTAATTGCTGTGTCTCAAAGGATATTTACCATATTCTAGTATTTCATTAAGCTGAAGAAGTCAGCAGAGCTGGTCCTTGATACATGCATTTCTTCTTGCCTCAGCCCTTCACTCAAACGAGCACAGGTTTTGGAGGCTGCACTCAAGCAGGGGCATACTACACCTCATCCCTAATGTGAATATCTTTTCTGTGAGTTGTTAAGAAGTGTGATATTTGGTTGTACTGGCAGAAGGTATGTGGACAGATGTAAACCCAAAGCAGCAAAATCTGCACTGCTGTCCACAGCCGTCTTTGCACTGACCACGCTGGCATTTGCAATGGGTGAGTCCCTGCTCCTGGCAGGCTGCTGGCCATTTCCCATCCTCAGATTCCACCAGCTGATGGGAGCACAAGGACTTCTGGACAACACAAATTTTTACATCTTGGGAAAGAATGCTGAGGTAGTTTGTCCTGAGAGATGGAAGCCCAGGGTTTGCATTTGTCTTCCTCAACCGAGACGCTGTTGGCCATCGTCCCCAGGCAAGATGGTGTGACTGGATTTAGGCTGACATAGCAGGGCTGCAGAAAAGCTGGTGCAGTCTTTAAACACTGACAACATGGGGGAGGAAAAGACATTTACCCTTGGTGTTTTTGAACAAAAAAGTATGTTCAAAAAGAGGCCAAGTGTTGAGCAGGTGGGGGCAGGAAGCTTTTTCAAATGACTTGCTACTTTGGGGAAACGTTTATCACCTGTGACACTGTCCACCTCTGGTCCAGGCTGAGGTCCTTTTCTCTGTGTGTACCTTCTTGTTCACAACATAGAAGACCAAATCTGGGGACCAGATATTTCATTCTGGCTCTGGAGAGCCTTGCAGGTGCTCATCTTAGAATGAAAGTTTTATATGCTTGCGTGGCATGACTTTTGTCTCTGCAACAAAACAAAGGATATGAAGAGCAAACATGTGAGACTATTCTGTTACTGCTTTCAACTTGTAGATTCGATGTACTGCATGTCCAGATAAGTGACTGCTTCCTCCTGTGATTTATTCTTAAGGATGATGAATTGGGATTAATAAAAATTTGGAATTCTGATAGTGAAGATTTCTTTGAAACTATGTAGTTGTCTCTGAGAAGATGTCTATAGAAGTGGAAATGATCTATTAAAGTTCAAAGTAGTCTCACAAGCATTTAACATCTCTCTAACCTACATCTGTCTCTGAGATCCATGTGGTTTGTGGGGCTGAATATAGCTTGTGTTCTTGAATTTGGTCACTATAGCTGACAGTATACCTAATAAAGGAAAGAACAATCATTCCCGTGGTTGTGTGTGCCTCAAACAGATCTCTGTGAGTAAGTGTGTACCGACATTTTCCAGTAAGTCACTTGTCAACCAAGTGGGATTAGGGTGGTAAAAAGCCAGACTGTAGATCTGCCCTAGAGAATTGTGCACACTGGAACAGCAGTGCAAGAGTATTTCAAAGTTGAGCCTGTGATTAAATAAGAATAGATTTGAGGAGGATTATAACTACTACTTTACACAGAAAGGCCATGTAGTGAGTTTGAAAGAAGCTTAAAAGCTCTCTGAGGAACCTACCAGTTTTTTCTCTCACATGTTTTCTTGCATGCTCTAAGCATACCATGGAAATCTGGCAAAACATAGTTTTCATTTTCTATGAAACATTAAGATAAAAAGTGCATTTGTCTTATCAATTGAGCTTTCCTGATGCTTTTAGAAATGTCCCCTGAAATATTAAAAAAAAGTGGTAGCATAGGACAGTTTTATATGGCTACAGGGACTCTTGCTTTCCAGGAATAGGGAAGACTCAGGCTCAAACCTTACTCTGTCATTCTTCTCTTCAGAGAAGACCTCAGCTGTTGGCTGCTTATTTTAGGGCAGTTTTTCCTCTTGGGATTGTTCAGCTTTATCTAAATGGAACATTTTTCTAAGAAGTGACGTTTTCTTCAGGGAAAAGCTCCCTAGTCCAGAGTGAATTTGCTATCTGAAAAAAAGAGAGGGGAGCTATTATTCCAAGGGTATTAGCCTCCACCTGAGACATGGACACCCAAATTCATCTTTCTGATTTATTTTTGGTGAGAGACATTCACTCTAACGCGCACTCTCTCCCCCTGTCCCGGTGAGCACTGCACACTGCATCCTTATATACTATTATAATCTGAAGCTGAAAATGAGCATTACATCACATTACACACCCAAAAGGCTTATGGACAATGGGTTTTTGAGTGTAAATATCTATTCACCAGAGAGACTACAGAATTAGTTTAATGGAATTAGCACAGAGCAGTGGAGCAACCTTGGTATTACACTGTTTTATGGCAAATAAAGATATCACCTTCTCAATGTTCATTTATAAATACTGTAAAGAAAAAATACCTGGTATGCAGAACGTAAAAATATTACAAAATAATGTCAAAAGTAGTTGTTGCAGTAGTTTTGTTCATCTGTGTAGCCTGATCATGTAAATTTTGAGCTTTGGCTTAGTATACTTTTCATAGAATCATGGAATGGTTTGGGTGCGAAGGGACCTTAAAGGTCATCTCGTTCCAGCCCCACCGCCATGGGCAGGGAGACATCCCACTACACCAGGTTGCACAAAAAACTGCCTATAGACCAAACTGTAGGTTTGTAGGTGCAGAACAGTGCTAAATAAGTGCTTCTCGCTCAACAGCCTTTCATAGTTTCCATATTCTTTCCTAGAATGGAAGGCCAAAAGGGATCTTTACATTCATCGAGCCTGATGTCATTTGTAATGTGGATCATAAAATACCAACCAGCGTTTCCTGACTTTGTGTGGTTGAATACAAGTTTTTATAAGTGCGTGTATGTGTATGTATGCATATTTTTAGAAGTTCATCTAATCCTGGTTTGCAGATGGTATGGAATTTGCAAGATTTCAGCGATTTAGTCTATGTATTAATAATCATCTTACTTGGAAACATTTTCTTGTCCGGTTTGAGTTTTCTTCCCAGTATTATTTTCCATTTCCCCTCTTTGCATTGAAATTTAGGCCCACTAATTTTAGAATAGGATTTTTTTTTGATTAAAAAATAAATAAATCTCCCTTGTTAAAAAAGCATGTCGGCCTGCCCTTGTATTCCTGAAGTGCCGCACAAACTCAGTGATTGTCTGCCTGGTTAATATTTGTGCACAATAGCAGCTGCTTTCATCTACTTTAAATATTCACCTTTAACAAATGCATTGTAAAAAATTAATCTCTTTTCTCTTTTTAGAACTTGGTAAATGCTATATTTCTTTTAATATGTTCTTTTTTCCCCTTTCAATTTTGTCAGTAGATGTTTGGTATTTTTGAAATGTTTTACAAAGACCAGCATGTGATGATTTTGTGTGTAGCGCACATTGTTTTGGGATGGCTGTGGCTTAGTGCCAGCACTGAAATACATTTAAAGTTTTAAGAAATAAATCAAATGATATGGTGATGATATACTTGGCTCTGCAATCCTGTCATGCTTTTTTGGCCTTTCCAAATCCATTGACTTACTTATAAAATTTCCCATATGACTTGGCGCTTGCATCTGCAGCATTAGTGTAGTCAAAAGTCTGCATTTTGACAAAATCCACCTAGCAGCTCTTAAGAAAATAATGCAGGATAATATTTTTCCATGTCTAACTCTGAAATAAAAGGTGACATTTTGAAAAGCCATTCCTTGTCTTTTGCGATAGTAGCAATAACATGATCTTAAAAGTAAATGTGTTGTAACATTTCAAAAAGGTATGTTCTTCTGTTTAAAAAAATGAAGATGTTCACCAAAAATATCTTCAAGTGTTTTTAATTATATGCATTTTGTATTGTAAAATTACCTTAGGCACCAAGTGAACACATTTTTCTGTCAAAGTAGATGATAGATAAATGTTGCTTCACATGGAAACAATGAAAGTCAGATTCCTTCTTATGAATTATGATGGTTTTGTTTGGTTTCAGGTGTCGGGAGAAATAAGTCAAAGTGCCATCATCAGAAATAGGGGTAATTGTTGCTCAGATGCTCCTGAATTGAAATTGAAAGCCAGATATTTTAATTCTTTATATTAAGATTTTGCTGTCGCCCATCCAGGTTTGTTAGTTAAATACAGCTGAGTAAAGTTGTGTGTTATGGTTTGGAAATTAGGCCAAAAGTAACCATTTTGATTCTCATAGGGTATTGTGATCTTCATAATGTTAGGCAAAACACTGTGCAGCTCTAAAGCAACAGCACATCAGTAGTGACTGAATATACCTGTCTGTGTGGTCCAGTCTTTGATGTACAAAGGTTAGAAGCACAACACATCTTGCAGAGCCTTAAATATTAGGCTGTGCTTGGCAGCTTTAGAAAGGAAGCCATTCCTTTCTTAGCCATCTGTATCCGAGGCTGAGGCAAAAAAAAAACTTTTCCTAATTTATATAGGCAGGTGACAGTAAAACTGCAGCTGAGCTGGGCTCTTGGTTGGTCCTTGTGAGAGAATGGATCTGGGTGAAACTCCTCAAAGTGGATGTGCTCCTGCTCTTTGTCGTGAGGACATCAAACAACAGTAGGATTCTTGGATTACAAGGTGAAAGAAAAAGCCATCCAGACACCTGGAAGGACAGCAGTGATGTGCAGAAAGAGGACAGAGCAGGGATGCACACGGAGCATGCGGACACAGGGACAAACACAGGTGTAACGCTCGGGGGAGCTGAGTGGGCTCTTCTGGCTGATCTTGGCAGCAACTGGGGCATGCGATGTGTCTTGACCTGCAGTTTATATAATTTTATATAAAGTTTCAAATATAGTTTATATATATGAATTGTATATATAGTTTATATAGTCTATATCTAGTTTATATATAACACATATGTTGTGCAGTGCTTTGCTTTCCTTTGTCTACAGGAAATTGCAAAAGTTATATTGCAATTTTCATGGAGTTCCCTGTCTAACATTCACATATGGTAGTTTATTACAATTTCCTTTTAATTTAAAAATATATGAAGTTGCAAAATGGATGTTAAGTCTAGATTTGTATAGTTAAGGAAGCCAAACAACCTTAGTAGTGTCCTATCATATAATAATGAGGCCCTGGGCAACCTGGTCTAGCTGGGGGTGTCCCTGCTGACTGCGGGGAGGTCGGACTAGATAACCTTTGGAGGTCCCTTCCAGCCTGGACAATTCTATGATGCTAATTGTTCTTTTCCTCTCCTGAATATGCATGCTGGACAGAAATCTAAGCTACTACGGTTACCTGTTTCTTTGTTGCATCAGCAGCATAAAACAGAGTAACTTGCCTAATGATTGTTATAAACTAACATGTTTTAGTTCTGGACTAGGAAAGGAGTAGAAGCACAAACGTGGTTTGTTAGCGTAGCTGGACTAATGACTAAAAGCTTACACACTTGGTCATCTCTTCATGCTGGATGGGCAGGTCTTCCTTACTCCAGCTGAAGATTGTCAGATACAGAAACGAAGTACAAAACTGAAGGCAAGGGAAATGTTTCCTCTTAAGACCTACTTGGTACAGTAAAGATTATTTTTTTTTGTGAAATGCTAAGTCTTACCCTGGCTTCATTATTTCATATTATATACTTAAGCAGAAATGTACAGAATAACCACCATCAGTGTTTGATAGGTTTAGAGTATCTCCAAGTGTGACTTACTTAAATAACATTTATTTGTTTACTTACTGAACTACAAAAAGGGGTTTTTTTTCAAGAAAGAAACAAGTGGGATTTAGCAAAAGTATTGCTTCAAATAAAAGTAACTTTCCATTGGCACACATCCATTAACGGAAGAATAAAGATCCTCTTCAGCATATTGATTTTTTAAGCATCGTTGTACAACAAGTAGGGTATCTTGTGATTTTATTCCAACCTCAGCCCTTAGCTACCTAATTTCAACTCCTCCTTTCTCCGAGAAAAACTATGTAATACAGTTCATTTTGAAAGTTGTTTGCGGTGACTTACACATTTTTTGTTCATCTTATACAGTGCTGTCTTAGTGGAAAGGCTATGAATATATTTTCTTCTGGCATGGGATCAACTACAAGCTGCAAAGAAAATCAGCAAGAGTTTATTTGTCATCTCTTTGTAGCTGTTTTGTAATGAATTTTTCATAGTATATAACTGAATACCTGATCCTACCATGTTGTTTTGCTTGTGTGCTGGTGCATTTCTCGCACTGTAGCCAGTTTAAAATTTTCAGACACAAGTGACATATCTTGTGTCCGCTCTCAAGAGAAGCCCTAGCTACACTGTGCTTCACATTCTCTTGCAACGACGTTGGGTTACTCCTGCTCCACCCAAGAAATCTCTGGAGTGAGGAAGTCTCAAATGGACAGAGTGTTTTATCCACTGCCTAATTTACAGTGATATTTCATGGCCTCGAGACAGCTTCTGTGTTCCCAGAAGGTGTAACGTAAGAAGTGCACTTTAGCTGGGCTGGTTTTGAGAAGGTAGGGGCCAGTGCCACATCAAGGGAGTGGGAGGGTCCTGGATGCTGCTCGTAGCAGGGATGAGCTGTGTCATTCCTTGGAAGATGTGAGGAAAGGGAAACAAATCGAATGGGCTTGGGCAGTGGTCCCAAACAGGTTGAGGAAGAGAATTAACTGCATTAATGATTAATGACGGCAAAGATCATTCAGCTTGAAAAGTACTTTCTATAAGCGCTAAGTGCTAGCATTAAAAATGTATGCTTTTTCATTTTAATCCACACTTGGCATCTGCAAATGGAGGGGAATGGGAAGAGCCAACAGTGTCATTATGGCAACACTCCCTGCAGCTGAAATTGCAGTTTGCCAAGGCACACAACCTAGGACTAGGTTCTTGCAGAGTTCAGCCTGCTGTGATTGCTGCTTGTGTTCTCTTGAACTGCTCCACCACCCACCCTACAGAGCTCAAAGCGAAGTCTTGGAAACCTTCTCCAATTCAAACGTGTACTGAGCGCACAGTTGTCTTCATTAAATCCTTGTTGATAAAGAGGAAGACGTAGACCATGATCTATCACATATGGGTTTTTTCATATATAAAACTTTTAAAGATTTCAATTATCCAGTCTCTGGTTTTCGTTTCCAAAAAATAGACCTGTTGTCTCTGTTGAGTAGGAGACACAGGGAAGGGAAGCCTGAAAGAAATGAGTTGTCGTGCTATCAAGGTGTCAGCATGTTGCCACCAGAAAAGCTGTGTACCAGCACAGCAGAAATTATGTGGGCAGGAAGTGAAGTTTTTGCTGCAATCAAGCTGCAAGAGGTAAAATCTAAAATAAAATGTTAATATAAGCGATAGAGTCTCTGAAAAGAGCTGAATAGACCTATCAAGAGGCACAACAGAAAAAAAAGAGGCTGAACAACTAGACTCTAAAGTCTGGACCTTAGCAGCCACGAACCATGTGTAAAGGGTTAGGCTGGAAATGTGCTCCTTGGTGGTCCTGCTGGATGGTGTGGTTGGAAGGAAGAAGCAGTTTTGTGCTCTGACCTGCAGGTGGGCTTGTTGGCCTCGGCAAGGTCAATGCAGCCCTTGGCCTTCCCAGGCTGACGGCGGATCAGCAGCTCCATACCTTTTGCAAGTTCTGTCTGGAAATGGTACTTGAAGTCCCTGTTTTGCCAGCTTGCTGCAGAGTGTGTAATCCTTCTCGCCTCCCACCCAGCTGTATGCTGAGCTTGTCTTGTGTCTTCATTTCACTCTGATGTTGCTCTAGCCTCGGTCTTTATTCACATATCTAACGACAGAGAGTTAGAGACCTACTTTCTGTAGTTGTCTCCAGTTTGCCATTGCCAGCTGAGCGCAGAAGCAGGGCGAGAACACCAAGGGTGACCCATCAACTGGGAAGCTGACCCTTGTTTGCTCTTTCTGTGTAGCGTCCGGGTGGCAGAAGTTGCACAGTATCTGCAGGGAGAAGACTATGTCTCTCTCTGTCACTCCCCTCGCCTCCCCAGCAGACACCTATGCAATAGCTAGTGGAAAGTATGGAGGTGGAGGAGGGTGGTTCCTTTTCAGAGATAACAAGGTTTGTACTTTATTTGCCCTTAGTCTCAAATATCCACCTTTCTGTTTTGTTGCCAGTCGTGCTGTGCACTGCTGGGTTAGATGCTACGTTTTCAGTTATGACTTGGGTAAAATGCTGTGGTTGCTAGGGAAGAAAAGTATTAGTATTACCAATATTTATTATTCGGTCCCCATGGAAACTGTAGTTCTTCTGGGAGTCCTAATTCTCACATTTTTCCTTCCTATGGAAAAGATGTATCTTTAACCATGAAGTTCAGATAGTTATTTTCTAGAAATAGAAGGCAAGATACACCACTCCCTTTTGCTTTCTGGTATGTTTGACAGATGCCTGTCTATGGGTAGTTACTGCTTACTAAGCTGTGTTGTGGTTTCCAGTCACATAAAGATTTTTAGAGTGTGGTTAATCTAATTTTATCCTGGTGGGTTTTTATTATTCCCTCCTCCTCCCCCCCAGCTCCTTGTTTGATTTGTCCTTTTCCCTGTTCTTGTTATTTTTTAATTTGCTGCATATTTTAAATTAAGGAGGAGTTATTTAATGGGGAAATTAACTTGCTGTTTTCTATTTAAAGGTATAATCACGGCAAAAGCTTTGAGCATGGTCCATGGTTGTAAAAGGGACACAGTATTATCTGTTTTTTCAATGAACTTTGAGTTCTTCAGATTTTCAGAGGAAAGCTTTTAAAATGCTGAGTGATTTATTCTTGATGGGATAGCTAATTCGGTCTTTGGCTCTCTTTCAGTGCCTAAAACAGTATGTGGAACTTTTGATCAAAGAAGGTCTAGAAACAGCAATCAGCTGCCCTGATGCTGCCTGCCCAAAGCGAGGCCATCTGCAAGAAAATGAGGTACACTTGTATTGCAAATAGGTTTTTTTTTTTCCTTCTTTCTAGGAAGGGAAGTTTAAGTATGTCTTGCTCTGTATGTTACAGCTGCCACTGTTGCCAACACACATTTTTAATAATTCTGTGAAGGTCAAATATTTTGTCTCCATTTGTTGAAAATGCCTTAGATTATTGCTGTTCCTAATTGGAAATTTATCTTTTCCTTCCTTCAACAGATTGAGTGCATGGTTGCATCAGAAATCATGCAAAGGTATAAGAAGCTACAATTTGAAAGAGGTAACTCATGTCATGCTACCTATTACAAGGCTGTGGGAACGGGATCACTCCAGAGCGATCCCAAAAATCAGAATCTGGCTCTGCACATGTTCATGCAGTAGCATTGTGCCCTAATTGTTGGTCATCACAAAAAAAAATCCCCCAAAAATGAAAAACAATTTTTCTGTTCTTGCCTGCATGATTCCCAGAATTGCAACGTTCTGGGAATAAGCTAAGGAAAGAAAATTGCTATGTATTATATTGCGCTATAACTAGGGGAAGGAGTGACTTCTATTTTGAGCTTTGCTCTTTGATTGGACTACCAGTACTCTTATGAAGCCACCAGTATCTCCTGTGATGGCATCTGTGATAGCAGAATTACTGGGTGGTTCTGAGTGTGATGATAACATGAGCCTTGTTAATTTTGATGAGGATATAAGCTGAGTGGGTGCCTATGGGTATGTGGAACTGTGTGGCCATAGAGAACTTACAGTAAGTTTTTGCTGAGGGCAGGACTCAGCCTAGAAACCACTGAAGTCATCAGTAGGTTTTTGTTGACTTCAGTGGGCTTTGAACCATGAAATGACTTACCAGCAGCCTCCAAGAAAGGGGTGAAACTGGATAACAGTCTTATGCTATTGTTAATCATATGGTTACATTAGGGCAGAGGCCAAAAACAGAGTCCTACTGGGCAAGGCATCATAAGAACACTTTCTGATGAATTATACCTCCATAGTATATGCTCTACTTAAGTACAACTGAAAAAAAAGCTAGCATGTCGTTCTCAGAACAAGTTTAGTTTGGTGAATGAAAGCGGGCAATTAATTCAAACTTGGGAAACTCACTTTAGTTTGGCACCTGTTTGCAAAGCAGACCAGATTTATGTCTGCGTGGGTAGCATAAATTAAAAGGCTTCTTTTGAAAATGCATGTCTTCAGTTGCCCTGCCAGTCAACCTCAGCTGGGATACATTGTTATGGAAGGCTGCTCTTGTAACCGCCTTTGAATTTTGCTCTTTTATGCCCCTTCACAGAAGTGCTTTTGGATCCGTGTCGGACTTGGTGTCCATCCTCTACTTGCCAGGCAGTTTGCCAGCTCCAGCAGCCAAGCCCACAGGACCCCCAGCTGGTCCAGTGCAAAGCCTGCGACATTGAGTTCTGCTCTGCTTGCAAATCTAATTGGCATCCAGGTCAAGGCTGTCAAGAGAACATGCCAATCTCTTTTCTTCCAGGAGAAACAAGGTAAAGTATTGCAAAAGATCAAGTATTTAAAAAAAAAAAAATCCATCTTTGAACAATCCAGAGTATGAATAGTAAAGAGGCGTTTTCCTGGTATTTTGTGTTAAAGCTATTTCCTTCACTTTGACATTCCTGTTCCTTTAATGCTGTATTACAAATCTGGATAGCTCTTGGCAGCCTCACTCCTTGCCACCATTCCCAGCAAAACACAAAGGAACTGCTTGAGCCTCTATCAGCCACCCTTTTGCCCCAGTGGGAAAAACATGATACCCAGGCAGCTCATGAGCTTCCCTTCAGAGAAGATCTCATTGCTGCAGCTATTCTGGATGGTGTGAGGGTTGGTAACATCATGCCAGATGGTGATTTTTAGGATACCCTGTCAGTTATCGTCACTGCTGCACATTTGGCCAATGATGTTAAGTTTTTCTTCAAGCTGTTTCCAGTGGCTTACTGCAGCCAGTGAGCAAGAAAGGCCATTGTGCATGAGTCCTACTTAATGTTTGGGCTTTTTCAAAGATTGTATAGCATTTCAAGGTATCATTAAAGCCCTGGCCAGCCTTGGACTTAGCTATTCATAACTTGTCTTCTTTCAAGCTTTGTGGGAACAGATGACTAGCTAGGATGCTGTTGTGAGTTCCTGGTCAAATATAGTAACCTTTGCACATGCTTTTTGTGTGTCCGGGACCAGAACTGAAGCTCACTAAACTTCATGGCAAGATAAAAACGTTTATTTATTTTCCTTAGTGTTTTGGTTGCTTTTAGTTTTTATTTCATGCTTCATTTTTTACTTCATTGAGATTTGGTTTTTTCATTATTTTGGAGCATAATGTGCCAGTAGCAGTTTGTGCTCCTATGCATTTGGAGTTTCACATAGAGTTTATGGATTTAAAGCATTTTTCTGTAATACGGTTGCCCCTAGTGTGACTAACGAGTGTATGTCCTTTTATCCTGCTGTTGAGCAAATCCATCAATCAATCAATCAGTCAAGGGTCAGTCCTGTTTTCCAATAAACTGTTGGTTCCCCATCAGTCATTCTTGTATCTCCCACTGGCAGTGACTGCAGGAAGTGTCATTCGTTAAGCTACATTTTAGTTGTTGCTGTGCATAAAACCTGCATATGGTAGAAAGCTACTCAAGGGAAATAAATGTCCTTCTAATGTTTCCACATTCTTCTGTGTTGTGCCCACTATATGAGGGGGCACCCTATGGTTTTGCCCAGTGGTGCAATACAAGAGGTGGTACTGACCCTAACTCATGAACCAGGACTCATTAGGACAGTGTTAGAGATGAAGAGATCAACTCTAAAAGAACGACATGCCCCCAAAACCTCATGGTTTCTGATTTGGAAGGAAATTAGTAGGGGAGGATCCTCAAGGAGGGCAGAGACAAGCAATCTCTCACTGGTGACCCAGCCTGAAGAAATGTGGTTTGGACTTGTGCCATCAAAGGATTGCTTCCTCTTCTACTCTGAGAAAGGAGGGAGGAAAGAGGAAAATTATCCAGACATACAAAGTCTTTAAGTGTGAAGTAGCTGCTGCTCATCTGATATATTCCAGGAGAAAACTGTATAATATCTATTAGTATTACTAGATATTAAAAATAGTTGGTAAAATACATGGTAAAGAAATTAGCCTGACGTAGGCACTGTGGTCATTAGACATTTTTTTCTAGAGATATGTTTGAAAACTAGAATACCTGGATCTCTAGTAATTTCTCTTTTTTTTTTTTTTTGTTTTTAAAGGAAAAAGTAGGCTTCTTTTCTTAGCACAGTTCTTAGACGTTCTTCTCTAAACTGACAGGGCCACACATCTTACTAATTTCTCACTCTCTCCCACAGTTCAGTTTTTAAAATGGAAGAAGATGATGCTCCAATCAAACGCTGTCCAAAGTGTAAAGTTTACATTGAACGGGATGAAGGCTGTGCCCAAATGATGTGTAAGAACTGCAAACATGCCTTTTGCTGGTACTGTCTGGAATCTCTTGATGTGAGTACATGCCATGCACTCTGGTTCTCAGAAGCTTAGAAGTTCGTTGCTTTGCCATCCAGCTGTCTCGTTAATCAATTTAATAGTAGCTCACTAGCTTCTGCCCAACTTAGTGGCCCGCAGCCCACCAGAGCTGACACTGGTAATTTGATAGGATTTGTATGCTCTGTTTTATTTGTCTGACCTGTGTGATCTTAGCAGTTTCCCTATTCGTGTCATTAAATAATTATTAAAAATTCTATTCTCTTTGAAAATACTCTATTTACAGTCTTTAAAACTAGCACGGTGGAGGGGCGTTGCTGCTTTTTTTTTTGCTTTTTTTTTAATAACATGTCATTTGGTACTGACTTTTCAATGTTGCCCTTCTTGAAGGAGTTACGGGATGAGTAAAGCAATGTTCTTAGTCTGTGGAAATTTAACAAACTCTAGATTTGGTGCGTCACCATGCAGGAGACTATCAGCAGATTTGTTTACCATTCATTGTATTCTGTAGGACAAGAAATAGATCTGACATATGAAAAAGAATACAATGTTCTCCTAACACCAGGAATTTGTCAGTATATAAGATCCTGCTGTCATATGTTTATGGTTGTTTTTTTTAAATCAGCCTGTTATCGTGCCCAAGGATCAGAGTATATACAATATACAACGTCTGTTTCCATGTCATCTGTTTTATTTTATAGCATTGTTGACAATAGCAAAGGAAATGTTTTAGGTTCCTGAAGTTACTCTGACTATTCAGATCCTGTGTTTGTCCCGTTTGAATGCTTTACTAACAGTCCTTAAGTCACAGGCTTCTCACATGCTTAGTTAAAAAGCAGTGTTGTTCCCTTGGTACTAGGCCTGATATCTTGGCTGGTTTGTGAAAGGATGGCAGGACAGATAGGGACATCGTTTCTCAAAAATCTGTACTGTACTTTTGTTCTTCAGCTTGTTAAAGGAACCAGATTTGGGAATTCTGTGGTACAAGTATTCATTTTCCTTTGTTCTTCTCACATGTGTGTAAAAGATATGCGATGGTCAGCTTTTCTTTTTGGATCCTTCTGCTAAACTTCATACTAGCATTTAAATATCCATCTTGAGATCCTTTGGGAGAAGGATTCATTATAGATATATATAACACGTGCTAAACAAACCTGTTTGTGAAGATGCTTAACTGTAGACAAAGCACTTTGGAAAGGTTGGACCTGGCCATATCCACTTTACTAAGCTTTAATCTCCCTGTACAATTCGTTAGAAGTTCTCAGGAAATAGTATTTTATAACTTGAAGAACAGTTTGTACTTCTGTTTATTTCCTGCCTTTTCATTTAATATTTTGTAGGATGATTTTCTCCTAATACATTACGACAAAGGACCTTGTCGAAACAAGCTGGGACACTCCAGGGCATCTGTTATCTGGCACAGAACACAGGTAATGCTCAGAGCTTTAAAAAAGCTGTACAGGTCTACTGCTGTCAAAGTGGCTTCCTTTGCCTTACTCATTTTAACACCTTAGGATAACATTCTGGGCCAAACGTTAGCTGATTTTCCTAGCATATTTAAAGAGGGCAGTAGCTTGGAGAGGAACAGTTAGCTTTCCCAGAGTGGACACTCCTTGGCAGAAAGCCACGGACAACTAGAAGGGGTACACTTGCAAAGCCAGTTAAGTGCAAATCCAGATATGTTCTCCATAAACCTGGAGGACAAACCAGGTTGCCACCATCCATATTATTTGCAGGCGAGTTCACCCTGCAAAGGATCTTTAGCTCCGAATTCAGAGATTAGCCTGAGTACGCTCAGTATCTTGTTGTGGACTCCGGTTGACTCATTGATGTAGGTTGGGTAGAAGGTAATCCAGTGAGTTTATCAGTAGTTTTCAAGCACAAATTCAAATGGACAATTACAAAGTGTGTGGGGATACGTCTTGTGGTCTAGATCCAGTCTTGCTGGACCCAGCATGAATGCTGGTAATGGACGAGCTCTCTGCACTACTTCAGTGCATGTGATATAAATGCCAGTGTGTGACTTAGTCCAATCTACTGCCTTTACAGTCACTTCAGAGATGCAGGGACGTCTGGGTATCTGAGTCATCTCTTCCTAAATTAACTGTGTGCTGGTAAATATCTACCTTAGCTTGATATGAAGTGCTTTTCTTGAAGTACAGATTTCTTTCCATTTCAGCATAGATCCCAAGTCTAGAGAATAAACCCCAGGTCTAAACTGAAATAAAAGGAGTTGGATCATACTCCTCTCCCTTCACATAGACCCCTGGATGCCTAAGCTATGAACTTGGTTTTGCTTGGCTTAGCCAACGGTATTTTAGAAAGTGTGTGGGTATATAAGCTTTCTTGATATACCTGTAATATGAAGTGATTAATTTGATATTTGGGATCTGTTCTTAGCCACAGTAGTTAGTGCAAATATGTTTGACAGACAGGATGTTTCAAGTTCTGGTCACTATTGAGAAAGTGATGGCTGCTTACCAATCAGGATATAATACTGCTAAACCCACTAAAGCCAAATCAACATTGCAATCATTTCCTTATGTTAAGTTTCTTTGGGTATTTATCCAAGGCAAATTGAGGTAAGCCTTTGGTTTCTTGTTTGTGGATTTAAAAAAAAAATATTTGTCTTGGTCAGAGGGAGTGACTTGATGCTGAGTAGGGCACTAACTTCTTCAGAAGTAGAAAATGAGTAAGTAATAGACCTTATTAATGCTTACAAGTATCTCAAGGGTGGGTTGAAGGAGAAGGGAGCCAGACTCTTTTCAGTGGTTCGCAGTGAGAGGACGAGGGGCAACAGGCACAAGTTGGAACACAAGAGGTTCCACTCAAATATGAGGAAAAACTTCTTCACGGTGAGGGTGCCAGAGCCCTGGAACAGGCTGCCCAGGGAGGGTGTGGAGTCCCCTTCTCTGGAGATCTTCAAGACCTGCCTGGATGCAGTCCTGAGTAACACGCTCTGACAAGCTCTAGGCAATCCTGCTTCAGCAGGGGAGTTGGACTAGATGATCTCTATGGTCCCTTCCAACTCTAAAAATTCAGTAAAATTCAGTGAAAATACTCAGCCGGCAGTTTTGTTTAAAAAAATAAATAAAACCCCCCAAAACCCCAAATAAACAAAAATAAGCCAACCACAACAAACAAAATGAAACTTAATTAATTCTTTGATGGCATATTGAGGCTGAAAGGAAGATGTAAGTAGATATCTCATAAAAATGACCGGTAGTCAAACTGGTTGACAGAATTGCTAACTTCCAGATTGGTTCTGCCTGACCAGTGCCCTCTTAGCCTGGGCTGCAGAAAGCTGGGCAAGGGCATGCTGTCTCCAAAGAGCAGGATGGCAATAGTCGCAGCTCACGGTTTTTAAAGAGGTTAGAATTGAGCTTTGGTTTATGTCTGTAGTAAATAAAAGCAAAGATCGGCAAATGGCAGTTGCCTCAGCTTGCCAGCACCCCCAAAAAAAAAGGAATGGAGTAATGAAACGTGCCCACCTCGGCAGCTGAAAAAGAAATTGCCCTTGGCAAGAAATAATGGTGATCGGGCAAGGAGGTTTGATCTCCTGCTCCCGGGAGCGGGGGGTCCGCAGCGCCGTCCCGCAGCGCCACCTCCCGGCGCCGCCCGGCCCCGCAGCCGGGGTAGGGGCGTTGCGGGAAGAATTGGACACCCATCAGAAGGAGAAATCGTCCGTGGCCGACAAAAGTGCTAGTAAATCATTCCGGCTACACCATGGCTAATTAAATATTTGGCAGTTAATTGAAGCGGCGTGCCTAGCCCTGGCTGGAAGAATTCTTTAATGAGTACTGCACTCTTAATTTCGTTTTGCCTTCTGTTGTGAGGTGTTGCTGGCGGATTAGCATTCCGCTCCTGCCTTCATTATTCAAAATTATTCACAGGCACTCTCATGCGAATAAATCTAAATTATTTTCTCAAATAATTTGTGGGCATATTATTGCGGCGTTACTCTTACAGTTGCCTTTGGCAAATGGGAAACTTCCTCAGGCACCGAACCTTAACTTGAATGTTGTTTTAATAATTTTCCAAATTTAAACTGCAGAATCTAATAGAGTTTGTCACACCGACAGAATGGGGAGGTCTGTGGTTCTCTGCCCTTGCTGGGAAGAGGATGATCAATAAATGTAAATGCAAAAAAAAATGCTTTTAGATAGAGCTAGGTCACATCCCCCGAGGCAGCAGGATGAGCTCAGGTCTGACCGCAAAAGGCATTTGGCATATGCCAAGTCTTCCTATCGGCCATAATGTTTGCAATCTGTGGCTGAGAGTCCCAAGGTTGTGTTCCTGCTGGTGGGAGGTTTGTGGGAGTCTTCCCAGATTCCCCATGAACAACCCCAGAACCTTGACAGATTCTTTTGGGAGATTTCTGCAGCAAAAAGGGGAGCACCTGATAATGGGAGCCTCTAACTCTCTTGTAGTCTTTATCCTGATACTTAATATTTAGGTTTGATGAATAAAAAAGTATCTAGTCAGTTATTTAATTAGTTATTTGAGAGAGAGCAAAACTCAAAAAGGCAAATAACCATCTGCATCAGTTTGTGTGCTGGAGCTGAGTTGCTGGAGCACAGTTCTGGCTGGAGCAATGACACATGAGCGTTTGCTCTCTGATTTCACTCCCATTTGCTGATCACAGGAGCTGACTGTAGCCTACACCTAGGGGGAAGTCCTAGCTCTGATAAGGTCAGTGGCATTTGCTGAGATCCTTTTGAAGGACACTGATGTTGCACTGATGTCAGCAGAATCTAGACAACTGTTATCCCTAATGCAGTGCTATTCCTTTCTTTTGCAGGTGGTAGGAATTTTTGCAGGATTTGGTCTTCTGCTTTTGGTGGCCTCCCCTTTCCTTCTACTGGCTACACCATTTGTTCTGTGCTGCAAGTGCAAATGTAATAAAGGAGATGATGACCCTCTACCTACCTAGACTGAGAGAAGATTGGACTCATCAAAACTTGTGTTTTGATTTTATTGTTGCTGTTGATGTTTCCCTCTTGCACTTACATTGCTGTAGCCTTACTTGCCCCGTTCTGCTTTTCATTGACACACAGTCTTGGTTCCAGGAACTGTTGTTACTACTGTTGCATAGATCAATTGATAATAGACAAGGAGGGTAATGGAAAGCAAGTTTGGTGCTAAAGGGAGACCATGGACCCAGGTAACTGTCTGAAATGAAGAGGTGATACTGCTAAAAATAATGCAAAAAGTTTCCGATGCCCTGCTGGTGGACTGGGAACTGTGCTGAATGACATCAGCAAAAGAAGCTAAAAATGCATACAAATCTAAACTTTCTGCATATCCGTTTGCTTCAAAATTTGGTGTCTTATTCCTGTATATATTTAAGTTTTTTATCACTTAAATCAGATAGTCAACGTGACTTTACCATGTTTGTTACATATCTGTTTTTGTTAAGGCCATCACAATGTCCTTTTTAGTACCTGTTTTTCCAAGTATAACAAAATCAATAAGGTGCATATAGGCCATCCTATGCCTTTCTTGAAATTTGGGGAGAGTGCAAGGACAAAATTGGTCCTGTTGCCTTTCAGGATTTTTTTGAAGTCTTATAAGAAATTTGTTTGATTGAAAGCTACATTTTAAAAATGAATTGGTGAAGCTGTAAGGTTGCGTGGTGACACAAACCTGCTATCTAATCAAGGTTCTTTTAAAAATGCGTCGATGGTATTGATTACCGCTGGACCACTAGTGTTTTTCTGAATTGTTATTTTTTTGCTGTTGTTTAGGGTTCTGCTACACTTACAGGGCTACGTAACTTCTAATCCAGGTATCTTAATCTTTTTTATATAGAGATAGATATATATATAATCCTATTTAAACCAAATGTGTAAATAGCTGTGCTATTGAAATATTTTGGAAGTTCAAGATAGCTTGCTTCTGTCTTTAGGGTAATTATTAAAAAATACAGGACTAACTTTACTATTTAGCAGACTTGTGTTATCAATGAATCTTTCCTTTTAAGTATAAAAATACATCAGGATTATCCCTCTAGTTAATAATAAAAATGCCTGGGATGTTTATGGAAGTTGTACTTTACATTTAAACTACTTAGCCCATTTTCAGAGTTAATATTCTGTGATGTATGGTGTATGCTGTTAATAACAATGCTGTGATGAAACAAGTTTTCATTTGAAACATAATCACTTGACTTGATTTGATAGTTTTGCGGAATTCACAGTGCTGTGTTTCCAGGTTAGTAAAGTGTGCTCCTCAACGTACTGTTAAGTTTCTCTTTAGAAATATTCTGTTGAAAACAATTTTGCTCTGATTTTAAAGCCTACAAGAATTTGACTAATCACTTCTTGCCATGAAATATGAAGCATCTGAAACAAGTGTGTATGTCAGCTTATGTACGGAAGTTTAACTGCAGGTTTTTCATCATCATTTATTTCTGTGTGTTACCCATGTACTCAGATGAATACGTTGAAACCAGGATAATTTTGCACTGAAAATGTATTAAGACCCTTAAATGCAACTGCTTCTGGCTGCTGTCACAGGCTGGGAATGTGTTTTCATAGCTCAAGCATAAGGAAATGACTCCTTTCTTTATTATCTTTCATTTTATACTGTCTGTCTGTTAAATAAAAAGACTGTAGGGTACAATTTTGAAAAAGCCCACTATCTTTTTATAAAACTGCTCTCGAGTTTCTTCTCCTCGCCTTCTTCCAAGTTTAATGGTATCCAAATTCAAACTGTATCTAACCACAGATTGTAGCTCTGGGAGCTAGAAATTATCTGCAATTCACTTATTTGGCTTGATTTTAATGAGCTCAGCCATTATAACGTGGATAAAAAGGATAGCTGCTTTCCAGCAAGTCTGAACTGCTTGTGATATCTTCAGGTTATTTGTGACGATGCACAGTTCAGATCTTTACTTGTAATACCTGGTTTTGTTATCACGGTATTTTTAGTACTTTAGTCATCTTTGTTATTAAAAATTGCTTAGTTGTTCAAAAATACCTGAAGCCTGGATAGCGTGTTCGATGTGGGGTGCGTGAAGCAGCGCCGAGCTCAGCGGGCGGTGGAGCCGTTGTCTCACTCCAGCCCTTTGCAGCAGCTCAGTCCATCTCCCCAGAGGAGCCCTAAGCCCAGCCCCTGGGTCTCCCCAGAGGAGCCCTAAGCCCAGCCCCTGGGTCTCCCCAGAGGAGCCCTAAGCCAAGCCCCTGGGTTGTCCTGAGTCATAGATAGCTTCAGCGCGCAGAAGTCTTGGACACCCTTCTGCAGAGGACAGTGTCCTGCAGGTAAGCTCGAACTATGGCCATTCGTCTTTGGCCTTGTAATTCTATTTAACAGGAGGAGAAAAAAACCCCACAACAACAGGACAACAGGACGTAAAGATTTCAAGGGTTGTTAATTTTCTAATTGGGATCACTAAGGGGTTTTGCTGTATGCAGCGGTGGCTCTAGTGACCAGTGGTACTACTGGGATGACAGGAAGCAGCAGAGGTGCAGAGGGCTGGTAGCAGCACCGGAGTGTCCTGGTATGAGGTTTATTTTCTCTGTGCCTTTATCTTAGAGACAGCCTTTATGTGGTGATATAGCAAAACTCGAGTTTTCCACAGTACTGTGTGGCCAGTTTATAATCAACGTCAAAATGAATGCATTTCCAGATTTAAAAGGAAAGAAAAAGAAGTCCTTTACAAATACAGACATTTTAAAATGATAGTTTATAATTGATGCTCACCGGTAATCAGAAAACTGTGTACTTCTGTCACTATGTCTCTGATCTCAACATACTTGAATTCCTACTGAAAATTCCGATTACATATCTCTTGTTCCACATGACGGCTGTTGGGATAGACTATATGCCTACATGTTTTTACCAAATACCTAATCCTTTCAGGTTTGCTAAATGTCATTCCATCTGTATTCTTCTCGGGGAATTTTTTTTTTTTTTAATGCTGATTTTTTCCAAAGTAGCAACTTCTGGCGGTGATGTATTGAGTTTGGGGCATTTTTATGTTACAGCTTATGTTGATAGTGTGACATTTAATACCCTAAAATTGAATTGTAAATACATTATTTTAAACTCTGACATTTAAACCCCCTGCCATGGAAAAGCGAATGTTTGTCTCTGCTGCTTTTCAGATGAAATTCTGTTACAACAGCTTTGTCTTTATAGATGTTCCCCTGAAAAATAAGATTCATTGCATGAGTTCTGTTGAGTTTTTATGGTTATGCTATTGTTTAGGGTTTGTTGCATTGTCTTAAATGCTGTTTTAAATGGAGTTTGTAACAGTGCATCATTTGCATGTTCCGTTGGGGTAAAGTAGCATCCTGTCTGGCAACACTGAGTGTGGAGTCTGGACTCGAGAGGCTTTGCCATTCATTAGTTGGGCTGAAGTCAGTCCTGAGAGAGACCAGTAGCAGAGCCTGCCCCAACTTCAGTGGCAGTAGCATTGGGTTTTCCCTATGTGACATTGGACAAGTCACTTATCTCCTTTTATCTCAATTTTACCATCTTTGGAATGGATGGACCAATGTTTACCTACCTCACAGGAGGGCTGTGAGGGCAAATTCATTGGTTGTGAGGCTCATCAAGATTCTGTGATGAAAGATTATATATAAATGCTTACTGTAGTTTTATGTTAATATTTCAATTTTATTCCTGTTGGCATTCATCCTAAGAACCTCCTACTACTGACTTCATGCCAAGAATTCGGGATACCAAGCACATGATACCACATACCAAGCAGCATGATCCTTCCTCAAATACTCCAGTTTATGAATTAGGCAAAATCCCAAATAAGAGCTGACTGGATCAACTCTCAGCTTACAGCTGATCTCCTGACATGCAGGAAACGCAGTCAAAATCAGTCAAAAGCTCTCTTGTTTATGGAGCTGACAGGGTAAAATATTCATAGATCAGAAAAAGATGAAGTGCATTTGATTTAAAATTGTTATGGGCAGGAAAATAAAAATGACGTTTTGTGCATTTCATCTGGAGTTCTTTTACTGTATAGAAATAAATGCATTTAATACAGGCCTTTCTCATCCCAATGAGGTGCAGCATGCATAAAGCTTTGTGCAGGTTTGCTTTTTTAAAACCAAAGTTTGTACATTTCACATACATGATCTAAAATCCTGAGGAAAACAGGTAGAATATGGTTGTTGATGACAATGATATTAAAGACATCAAAAAAGTCTTCATCAGTGCTTAATTGCTAATGCACTTATACTAAGTAAGGCATGCTGTTTGTGTTTAGAGCCCTGTGGTCTTCATTATTGCTTTGATTTGTATATCTCTCTTATAAGAATTCCAGGAACATTAGGTACAGGTACATGGTGCATAACTGAACCTTTCTTGATCAATTTATCATGGATGTATTTTAAACTTGTATAGGAATAAGCATGAAGGAGTCATGCGTATGTATAAATAATGTATTTGACCAGTGTAAAAATAGTTCTGTTGATGTATTTGAAATGTAAGTACATTTTGTGCCACTAACACTGTGATGTATAAAAGAGCTGTTGAATGCCTTTTAATGTTGTGTTTTGTACTTTGAATCATATTGAAGAGTTTAATTTGTAATTTCAATAGATATTTTAAATGAGTGTGTCTCCTGTGATTCTTCGTACTGACTTTCCAGTGCTATACATTCACTAAAGAAAAGTGCTTTTGTTCTGGTAGGACTCCCTGCGCTCCTCTGCCTCAGCCCTTCAGCCCAAGCACAGCCTGGAAGACGTCCCGCCTCGCTCCTGGGCATAACTGTGGTTTCTGACTCATCCTCTCCCAGCTCAGCCGAAAGAGTGAATCTGGTTATCTCCAGAGGGGATTTGACTCACAGCTGGGTCTCTGCTCCAGCTCCGTTCAGTCCACCACTGCACGCTCTGGCTGGGTGAATGTGCTGCTCCGAGATGCGTGGACATTCTTGCACCACAGGGTTAGCTCTGGTGGAGGTGGCTTGTATTCCCCTCCGTTTGGTGTTGTGGAGGTGAAACTTAAAGGCAAAGTCCGCCCTCCTGAACACCCGAGCATACTCACCTCCCTTTGACAGTGGGAACTGAGTCTCGTGTTCGTGATTCTATCAACAGGCACTTTGTATTTTGCCTGAACTGCAGTTTAGGAGGCGGTCTTTCCTTTGGTCCCCATAGTTTCTTTCTCACTTTACAGGATACACTTTGTTGTCTATACCCATAAAAAAGCACATGTGCAATTTGTTCCAAAAGATCATGTGCATAACTGTATGTATAACTGATATGCGTGTATGTGCTTTACACCTGATAATTTAAGAAAAATCGAGGCCACATAACAGCTACTACTCAGTCATTCCTTTCATTTTTGTGGAGCATAATGATTTTTTTCTGTAAGGGAAAGATCAGTTTAGGTATTTTGTTCAATTAATTGGGCAGAAAATAGTCTATAAATGCCACAAGGGGTTTTGACCTATTCTGGGAGCAGGTATTATTAACAAAGCAATCTTTCTGCTTGCTTCTTCTGCTCCCACGGTGTGTTCCTTCCAATTAAGGTATGTTTTGCTTTGCAGTTTTCTTTTAGAGAGGAGGATTATTTCTCAGTCAGTTGCAATTATCTGGTCGTTTAGTAATGTTTAGCCCCTGGGCGTTTCCTCAGCCTCTCTGCCAGGTTCAGCTTACCTTGCTGGAGAAAGATTTTCTTCAGCTGTGTGACTGGGTTTCTGCACAACAGGTCTGTAATCAGAGAATCAAGCACTGCAGAAACTCTGGAATAACAGGCTTTAGGGTCTCAGCTGTCTGAAGCTGTTAAGAGTGGTTAAGTTGAATTCTTAAGTGGCAAATTTCTAGCCCCTGTATGGTCTAGTAAATAGAGAGCATCCAGGATCATTCAGTTACCAGAGGGGACCCACATCCATAGCAGTAAGTTCTGTCAGGAGGGGCCCCTGTTCCAGAATAATTCCTGAGCTGTACCTGGGCGTTGGGTGGGAGAGTTCAGGTCAAAATCAAACCGGTAACCATCCTGTGAGAACTGAATGATTGAGACAGTTGAATCCCCCAGCACAAAACCACAGGGCAAGTTCTAGCATTCTGCTAGTTTTAATGGTACTGATAGCGTGTGGCTGTGTGCTCTCCCTGATTCGTCTCCCTCTTCCTCTCCCTCCCTCCCCCGGCTCCTGCCTGGGCCTTGGCCATCAGTGGAGGTTGTGATAAGTTGCACCTGGACTTTGGGGGATGGCTGACAACACAGTCCTAACGCTGCCTGGAGGGGAGACCTAGGTATCTTGATCCCATGAAATATGACTATAGGTCAATTATCTTACTCTATAAATAGTGGACAGCCCAAGAGCCCTTTGAGCTCTCCTGTATGGCAGTGGGTGTCTGGATTTCCCCTTGAGTAGGGACACCTCTCAAGATTACTCTTCGAGATTTAGAGGTTTCTCTCTGCAAGAGATTCTCGGTAAGTGACTGATAGCATGCTGTGCCTCTCAAGATTATTCCTCGAGATTTAGAGGTTTCTCTCTGCAACAGATTCTTGGTAAGTGACTGATAGCATGCTAAACTTTGTGAACTTTGAAATCTTGGCTAAGTAATATAAAGAGGTGATTGCACATATATAATCCTTTAGACAACCCGTTGAGCAAGTCTGGGGCTAGGATTGGATCCAGCCGCACCTAGACTCCTCTCTGAGAAGGAGTTTAGAAAGCAAGGGGGTCCTTTCTGAACCTCATGACTCAACGGGAGGGTCTCCCTGACAGCTTGTCTGACCCTGTCCTCTGTGCAGTAAATAATAGAGTGTACCTTGACATCGAATCTCATAAAACACTGTCGCATTTACTACTAATTTTGTTAAATCACTGTTTCACCTTAACAAATGTTTGAGTACTTCTCTCTTACCAGTGAAGTTAATCACTCCATCCATGACACAGAGATGTAACTGTAGTTACTGAATTACGCACGTGCACACGGATGGGGCAGTGCTAGAGATTGCCACTGCCAACCTGCAGGTGCACTGTAACCAGCACTTTTGTATTGTGTTGGAGATCATCTAGGATGTTTCTTGTGGGAGATTTTGTGCTGTGGGTACTTGTGTGTACTAAGTTGTCTGCACAACTTAACTTTTTTAGCCTCTCAAGCATGTTTTTTTCCCTACTCACTTTGATGATGGAAGAAGTCAAGGCAACTCTCTGTCCAGGCACATGTAACTTTTCCATGGCTAAGACTGAGTGAAGCTGCCATGGAGCGCCTTATCACAACTACTGCTTTCAGATACCAGGGCAGAACGTGTTGGTGCAAATTAGAACCAGGTTAGTCTGCTCCCACAGGGTGTTTCAGGACAAATATATGTATGTGTGTGTGTGTGATAACTGTAACTTAACACACATGTGGCACATACACAAAATGTTTAGGTGCTGTAAATCATGCAAACCAACTCACGCATGCAGGCAATGGAAATGCACTTGAAAGACTGATTAGTCCAGTTCCTTTGTGGTGTGTGCACAGGAGTGAATAATGTCAAGCTGTACGTGCTAACTGGTTATTTATTCCTGGTGTTCCTTGGGCACCTTTTTTTTTGTTTTTTAATAGCCAAAATGGAAATGATCACTATAATCAATATATAAATGCTAAATTTAAACCTAGGTCCCAAAGAAGAGAGCCCCTGGGAGTAAATTCTAGGTGTCCTAACTCAATGCCATTTTCTAAAATCTGAATGTAAATATGTGTGTTTAGCTGATGTGTGGTACTTTATTTTTAGGCACAGCATGTCCTTAAATGTCAAATGTGGCTTCCAGTCAGTGTAGCTTATATATGTTTACAGGAAGAAGAAATTCTACCGTGCAATTTTGTAGAGCAAGAAATCTGATCCTGGAGCAATGAAGATTACCCATATTAAAATAGATTGATAAAGGTTCTGGGATTTTTTTTGTAGCTTTACGTGGAAGAAAGTGCATTAGGAATAGAATTAAATCACTTTCTCTTTCAAAGCACTGCCTTTTTTTTCTTCAAGTAGCTGGAAAAGTAAAAACAAATGCCTGTGAGCTTAAATAAGTGGTACTCCTTGGATGCTATGAATTGGATGCTCAGAGCTCATTAAAACAGATTCGTCTTTCCATTACTTTTTAGTGACTTTGGGTTTTCACTTTAGGTGAGCAATGAGCTCATCTTGCTGTGTACGAGAGCACCCGCAACAGAGAATTGTATTTTTCTGTCAGGGTTTTCTCTGCCAGATTTGGTTTAATTGTCATGATCTGTTTTGAATGACAGAATATGAGAGAATGATAAGTGCAAAGTGTGATGTCATTAAAAGAGAGCGAACACAACCCACTAATTTAGCAGGTTCTGCAGGCCTGACATACCCAGCCTAAATTAAAGTCCGCAGGCTCAGCCATTCCTGAGATCTACATTGCTGCGTTTTATTCTTGAAAATGATTACAAACAAGCACACATTTTATTTTTTCTCTTTGTTTTGGGTTTTGGTGGATGGCAGAAATGCTTGAGCTGCCTCAAAATCCTGAGGTCTCGTTATATTTTGAGAATGACACTGTCATTTTGTGGGATTGCCCACAGGAGAAATGCCTGAGATGGTGCAAAATGTCATTTTACGACGATTGCCTTGGCAGATCAGCGTAATGCAGCATTTCTTTCTTTATTTTTGCATGTCAGCAATTACGAGTGTGCTCATTTTGATCAAGTATCCTGTAGCTTCTGTGCTGGGTATAGGTTGAATGAGGGGTACCTGAGCTGGAACATGGATGGGCTTTTCTTGACGCATGAGAAGAGTGCAGGGAAAGGGTGTTGTAAGGCGGTAAGTGATGCTGCTGGGAGCCAGCAGGGTGCAGTCTCTGAACGCCGTTGCAGGCAATCAGGGCCGGCTTTCTTTGAGCTTATTGCACATAAGTCCATATTAGCAAGATTTCTATCTCAAGCTTTTAAAGTCTGTGTTTCAAAACCTCCACAGAGTTAATTGTAATGATATCATGGCTAAAAATAACGATGTTATGATGGGCCTGCACACTCTGCTGGGGCTGTTCTAGTCTCTGGATATTAACATATGTTACTGCTCCTGTTCTCTGAGAGTATATAAACCTTTTCTGAAAGTGAAAAAGCCTAAGTATTTGAACTTTCAGAAAACTGATATAGGCATAGAGATGTTTCAATCTGCAAATGTAAAATGAGAGGTGCAAACCAGAGGTCTCTCAAAATGCCATGTTCAGAGAGCACCGAGTAATCACTCTGAGAGAACGCTAAAATTGAGTTGGTTCAAAACAGATTAAGTATTGGCTAATAACATTGCATCTTCTCTATATTTTATAATTGACGGATGTTGTAACTGAGCCAAATTATTCTCTTCTCCCTTCCTACCCACGCCTGCTGTCGTATCTGTGTTCCTCAATACAGATGTTCAGAAGAAACAATGCAACTGTCCAAACAATAACTCTAACCATCCGTTTAGCAGTCAACATGTTTGGCAGGGTAGACAAGCTGCAGTGGGAGGTTGCTGTGAGTCCTTCTGCCTTTACCTCACTCTATTTATATATGTTTCAATGTTTGTGTGTCTTTCTTCCCCTCACTGCACAAGTACATCTGGGTAAAGCAAAGTGAAAAGTTAGTTTCTTGCATTTTTTGTGGCCTAGAGGTATGTTTCAGGACCCTGCCAACACTAACACAAACCAACTTTTAAAGAAAATATAATATACTGTCCCGGCTGCCACCGTCTCCCTGCCAAACTTCCAGGGACCCCTGGGAAACTTCTGGTTCATGCCATTTACAGCCTGTTAGGGATGTGTTTGGAGCGGGCTTTTCAGCTGGATCCGTTTTTCCTTTTCAAGACCTTGCAATTATCTTATGCATAACGGCGCAATTAGAGGATTGGGGTAGAACAGTGTGTCTTACTGATCTGCTGGCACTTTGCTTTCACCGTATCTCTGCATGTTGTTCAGCAGATTTTCCCTGCCTTCAGCATTGGTCAGGTGGCTGCAGATTGAGGACCTTCTCAATGTGGGATGCCTCCAGCCTTTTGGTGATGCCCACAATATTTACCGGTTTCTCAGCAGCAGGGTATAGTTTCTAGGGGCACAGCAGCATTGCCTGCTGAAGAATGGCCCTTGGGAGATGCATGTCCACAGCGGCCATCTCACTGCTTCCCACAGTAGGAAACAGAAAGCTGAGAGATCCGGAGCAGCAGAAGGGAGAGGCACTGAGAAGTAACACCTTTTTCTCTGACGCCTCCACCTACACAATGACAAATGGAAAGGTAAATTTGGTGCTTAGTGCCATCACCCTTCCCAGCAATTTTTATCCTTTCACTTGTGATCCTGGGATGCGCTGCACTGCAGGCTCTGCAGGCAATTACTGGTGTCTCCTTACAGCTAAGCCTTGGCAGAAGGAAGTTTGTGACCGAGTTAAAATCTGAGTGTCTTATGTGAGAGCTGACCCTCTGAGTCAGCTTCACCTTTCCACTGAAACTGAGGCAATTAACCCAGATATTTCTACAGACAAATGGCAGAGAAAATAATCTGAATGTGAAAAGCTACAGTACATACAAGCAGTATCCTTGGTCCTTCTAGAGACGTCCCAGGGCTCCCTTGAAACCCAAAGAGTTCTGCAGGCTGCAACCATCCTCCTTTCATAGCTTTTACCATTGTGCCTGAGAAAACCCCTTCTGAGCCACAATGTCTGGTGAGAGGCTGTGGCTGCAAGGCAAAGGAAACTGAGAAATGCCTGAGGTTCCAGCAACATCTGCTTTAAATCACAGAATACCTTAATGACCCTTCAGGACACTCAGTACTTAAGGTCTTTCAAGTTTTTGATGGCAACCTCAAATGCGCTGCCTGTCAGCACAGCTCAATAAGGTTATAACACTTCTTTTGGCTGGCTGGACTGTGACTTTCCTTGCTCCAACTCGAATATACAGTAATATGAAGCTTGCAGAGGTGCTCTAGCTGCTATCCAATGCCAGCAAAGCAGTTGGGAGCTGCCTGCCTGCTCCTTCCCTGTGGCTCACAGCACCACGGAGCACTCAGTAAGAAATGCTTATGGTTGTCTCTGCTCACAGATGATCATAGACTAGAATCGAATCATTTAGGCTGGAAAACACCTTTAAGATCATCAAGGCTAACTGCTAACCTACCACTGTGAAGTCCAGTACTAAACTGTGTCCCTAAACACCACAGCTACGTGTCTTTTAACTACCTCCAGGGATGGCAACTCATCCACCTCTCTGGACATCCCATTCCAATGCTTGACAACCCTTCAGTGAAGAAATTTTTCCTAATATCTGATCTAAACTTCTGCTGGTGCAACATAAGGCCCTTTCCTCTCATCCTGTCACTTGTCACTTGGGAGTAGAGACCGACTGCCATGTCTCTACACCCTCCTTTCAGGTAGCTGTAGAGACCAACAAGGTCGCCCCTCAGCCTCCTCTTCTCCAGGCTAAACAACTCCAACTTCCTCAGCTGCTCCTCAGGCAGCTTCTTCTCTAGACCCCTCAGACCTGGCTTCGTTGCCCTTCTCTGGACATGCTCCAGCACCTCCGTGTCTGTCTTGCAGTGAGGAGTCCAAAACTGAACACAGTATTTGAGATGTGGCCTCAACCAATGACAAGTACAGGGTGATAATCACTTCCCTAGTCCTGTTGGCTACACTATTTCTGACGCAGGCTGAGATGCTGTTGGCCTTCTTGGCCACCTGAGCATACTGCTGGCTCATATTTAGCCAGTTTCGGCCAACACCGCCAGGTCCTTTTCTGTCTTTTTTTATCTCCAAATTCTGATGGGCAGCAGCCCCACAGAGAAAACTGCAGTGTTCCTGGTGTCTTGCTTCAAGCAGTGGTTATGGGTCTCAGTCAGGAAGCTGCATTGGGTGGGATTTGCCAATAAATCCATTAACAATGCCCCAGTGGAAGGGTTTTATAGGGCTTTATATTTCTGAGTATTCAACAACCACATGTATGAGACACTGCAAACTGTAAAAGCTCCTGGATACAAGGATCACTCAATGTGTTGGTAGGGGAAGGAAAAACTTTTCTGTTTACAAAAAAAATACCATAGTCTCTTTAAAGATCATAAACACAGTCAGAACATGATGTCCAACAAAATTTCCATTACTCTCTAGTGTCCTGTATGTCCTTATGTATAAAATCAGTATTTCCACCTTGAAGAACTCACCCTCCTGTAGCATCTCTGAAGAGCTACTGGCTCAACATAAGGTTTGTGTGATGAGTGTGTGGGTTGTGTGCTGTGCTCTGGCTAATCGCTGCCCCTGAAGCAGCTAGGGGGGGTGGCCACAGGAGAATATTAAATGGAGCTAGTCCACAAAGATTAGAAAAGGCTATAATCACTCGATTTGCCAGGAGTACAATTAGGCAGTTTAAGCAAATATCCCTGAATCCTTATTATTATTATTTCTTTCAACAAGAAAGATTTCAAAAGATAGCTGGCATCCACCCTTCTCCCACTCTACAGAGAGGGAAAACTCTCTGGTGTTACTGCTGATTTTTGTTTCACTAAAATGGAATTTTCTTACTATTTTAAACATAAAAATCAAAACCCAAAATTCCAACAAGCTCTTGAGTGCTGCACAATGCCTGGCTTATTTCTTTTCATGCATGGTGTCATAGCAACAGGAAGAATTCAAAATTAGTTATAATCCAGGCAAGATGGCCTCTACTTATATTATATGTTGAGTTTACCCTGGCCTTGTTTTGGTGAAAATAAAATCACGATGTAAATGGTGCTCTTTGCTACTAAGGACTTTTCCTTCTCTGGTAAATCTTGTGGTCACTGATTCGAACCTGTAGCAAGCTGCCAATGAAAATCATGAATTTGAATTAATATAAAGGTATGAGACAAAAGAAGATTCAAAGGGAAAAGCAGAAAAAGGTAGTAAGTGATTAAAAGAAACAGATTTTGTTACACTTTAGTAAAGTTTATGGCTAAACCAAAAATGATATTTTTAATAGGAACAGCTCAACAAACAGTGCTGTTAACAATTTCTCTAAAAAGATTTGATTTATGGGCTTAGTAATCAGATATGACAATTTGTTTTATCTGAGAAATGTTTAGTACTTATGTTAATATGATGATGCTTTAATCTTAAAGACACTTTGATAGTACACAAAGAGAACTCAATGAAAATTCAATTAGGCTTTCCAGCCTATCAGGTGTTTCACTTGCTCATTCAAATACAAAGTCCCAAATTCGTCATTTTCTCTTCTCCTCTGCATTGCTAAAGAGTCGTTTATTGCATAAATTTTCCAATATACAGTGCTGAATTTAAGTTTATAACCATTAGTTAGCATTCTTACATCTGGAAAGCCAGCTCCCCAAATCTATACCAGCCAGGCTATTTTGCAGTTCCAGCTGCAGATGTGCATCTTGTGAAGGGACCACAGGTGGCAGGAGAGCTTGCAAAGACTGAGATTTTCCTGCAACAGATTCCTGCAGCCTCTGTTCTGTGTAACACAGAAATAACCCCTCATATGATGAATGAGTGACCCGTTTATGAGGCATTTTTCCAAAAATGAGAGGTGTAAAGACCTAAACCATAAAGAAAAAGAAAGTTCTGTATTCTTTATGTCCGTAATTGGCTTTTGAACCATAAGCATCTATATCTGTTAATTTTCATTCATTATGAAACCAGAATCAATGTATTTATAAAAACAAAACAAACAAATAAACAAACACCTATAATTTAGCACAAGTTCCAAAAGCAGGATTTCTGAATAAATAATAAATCAAATAAGGTGTTGCTTTTCTTCCACTTGTATGAAATGTTTTGCGTGCAGCTTATTTCCTTTGTGCTAAGTCAGTCCTGAATTACATATTCCAGGCATCAGTTAGCCACAAAAAACCTACGTTGAGTAAACAGGATATTCTCTTTCTTTTTAAATGAAAGGATAAATGCTAATTTTTATTGGAATGGAAAGCTACATAAATATGAGGGGGGAAAAGACTATATTCAGGTGTTACTGTGCATTTAGTTCTTGACTAAATGAAGAATACAAGAGAAGACCTTGAACTGAGCTGATATTCCCTCTGGAATTAGGCACTAGGCAGTCCTGAAGGCTTGTGAGCATCACTGTTGTTCAAGCCTTTGCCTGCATCCAGAGCTACTTGGAGGGCACTTTGACCATAAGTCTTTCCACCTTTATTTGCATCTGTGGTCTCAACACAATTTTTAGGAGTTATTGGACAAGATGTGCTGATGGCAGTGGAAGATTCACAAGATAAAACAACCTCTGACTTTAGTATCAGGGATCAGTGGTATTGCATAAGTAATCTCTGAATATTTGTGACTAATTTCTATGTCAGAACAACAGCTACTCATTGCAACAACTGGGGAATAATGTGGGGAAAGTAGCAACAAGCACTGAACACCACATGGACACGTGTCCTCTGCGCAGGGTGTTGGAGAATTGATCCACTTACCAGATGTATAAGAGAAGTCCAGGCACCTTTCCCAGTTCCTCTTGTCTCCACATATGGAGCATCAAAGAGATGAACGAAGACTCTGTTAGCTACATTTTTGAAGAAGGAAAGTTACTCACTCAGCTCTTCAACAGAAATATTTGTAGACACTTCCCCAAGGTGGAGGATGGAGACAATTCCCATGTGTGATACCACTTTAGGATCAGCTTTCTGAAGAAACCTGGGAGCCTAAAGGAGAGTGACTAAGAGACGAGGAAGCAAACAGATTTACTAGTCCCCAATTACTCTGAAGAGGAGTGCTTTAGCTGTGGCTCTCTTTCTGTGGGTTTGGGCCTGTACTGCCCGTAGCCAGCACCATTTATAGCCACAGATGATACTGGAGGATTTATAGCACCTGAATCGCTCTAGCGTGTTTTAAGATAGTTCCACAAATGACTATTGCCATATATTTTGAATGTTGTTTTAAATGACTGTGTTTCTTTTATGCATGGAGATAATGAGACCCAGGTTTTTTCCATGTGGACTAGCAAGCAAGCAGCGATGAAGATCTCTGATGTGTACCAGTAACCCCTCTTTCCCAGGAGCGTGCTCCAAAATTGCCACTTGTGAAAAATGTGATCCCACTTAGCAAAACAGTGAGACCTCGCAGGCAGCTGAAAAGAGTCTACGTTTAATCCGTAGTTAACCAGGAATGGGGAAGCAGTAGGAGCCCAGTAACTTCCTGGATATGAGCAATGTTATGTCAGCTGGAAACCTGGCAGAGCAGATTCATAGGGGGGCAAGGACAAAAGCTCAGACAAAGAGTCAGGGGAGAGGTGTCCAGTAGAATACAAGAGGATACTGTATTTAGCAAAAAAGAGAAACACACAGCAGTGTAATGGAAAAATAAACAAACAAACAAAACAGAAAGCAAAACATGAAAGGAGAAAAAGCACCAAATGCAAATTGAGCAGGTGTAAAATGCTTGCGTGAAAAAACACACATGCTTTATTTCAGAGAGTATCTGCATAAAAGACTATTCTTGGTGTGTTTGATAAACTTTCTATGTAGAAAAGTGCATATCAGGGTTACTTTGTACCCGGTATGCAAATCTACTCAAGTCAGAACTGCTGGCAGGACCCTTTCCCTCGGGGGCAGCAGCACTCCCACCTGGCTGAGCACAAATAGACTGGCCTTCGTTCAGCTCCCAGCCAGGGTCACAAAAGATGAGGCACTTTGCACCTTCGTGCAGGGCAGGTTCAAGAACCAAACCTTGCGATACTGTAATTTTAGCACCTCATTGCTTAACATTTATTAAGAGGTGTGTAGCTATAAAGAATGATGAAGTGGTTTCAAAAATGTCCATGGGAAACTCTTGTCAACCGCAGAGGATAAAATTGAATTAAATGACTTGGAAAGCTGAGAAGAATTTGACCATGACAGAAGGTGGACTGAAATCAGGGACTGGTACCCTTTCAAAGATGTTGTGCCAGTCAGTACGTTTCCTGCCCAAAGCAGAGGTTAAGTATGCTGGTAGGAAGCTGACAGGAGCCAGAGGCACTGCTGCTCAACCACACAATGTGCCATTGAAGAGAGAGGGTCAAGCCCCTTAGCAGTCAGGGCTGAGAATTCCTGCCTCTCATAGGAGAGTGGGCTTTTAGATCCCAGCTTATGCTGGCCCTGCATATAGGGTCCCAATGTCTTTCCACTAAATTACGGATACATGCCACCCTGGCCCTGATTTTCACATCCTTGGTTTCTAAGACCATTTTGTTGTATTAAGTGTTAGAAAGAAACACTAAGACCAGTTGAGAAATGGACACAAAAGCCAACCACAAAGTCAAATGTTTTATATTATTCAGTATCTTCTTTCTTTTACTTCCATTCTGACAAGCAGGAAAATCCTTAAATATCTTGGAGAAACTTCTGATTTTAAAAAGCAACAAAGGAAGCTGCATCAAAACAGCAGTGAAGGTCCTAGCAGCAGTCAAGTAGCAAGCAACAAAACCTTGCAGTAAAACCCAGCAAGTTCCCATCCCACCTCAGTCTAGGGACTCGGATATAGGTAGCAAGAGTGAAAATATGTTAAAAAGAAATATAGATTTGTAAGGCAGCCTTATTTCTTCAAAATCTTTTTCTCTCTCTCCCTCTTACATACAGACATATAGATTCCAAGCGTTTACATTTGCTGTGCTTCATTTCTATTGCTCTGCCAAGTTATTCATTCATTCACAGAGCTGTAGTGAAGAGCCCAAAACTGAATTTCTCACCCTGATTCTTGCAGTTTTTTATCTCATCCAGACTGGATGTCTACAAATTAGACAGCAAAATCTCTGATTATATTCAATGGAAAGAAACTGTTACCTCCAGAGGTAACAGTGAGATTTAGACTTGTCTCTAGGTTTGGTGTCTAAGAGGGGTGAGATCAGATGAGCTGCTCATGTTTCAGTCCATCCATGCTGAAGAAGCACAGGGTTCATTTCCCAGTAGCCAAGTCAGCCTGACTGAAGGCTGGTATGGACCTTTTCTTCAAAAATCATTTAGTTCTTCCCTTCCCAAGAACCAGCACTGGAGCTTGTGGAATTTTTTTCCACTTGGTCATTTATCAGGACATTTTCATGATCAGAAGTTTTAATTTAGTCCGGTGTACCCCAGGTCTAGCGAAATGGAGAGTGAAAATGCAAAGACACAACAACCAGTAGAAGGATCACTGAGGTCACTGTAAAATTGCAGTCCGAGATGAAGTTTTAGCTTCTTAAACTTCCTGAAATGATTTTCTTTCTGTTTTCTTTTGTGCGTTTCTATTTGTGGGACCAGTTAGAGTGTTTTGTTCCTGACTATTTACTACAGAGGTTGGTTCCCACTCTGGTTCCTGAGCTGACAGGATACACTTGCTGCTTTCAGGTGCTATTTTTGTGAAAAAGAAAAATAAAAAAGCCTAGAAACCATTTTGGAAAATGAAGACAGAGTATTGCACACACTGTGTATTTCAGCAGTTGAATTCCTGAGGGAAGCACTTGATACTGGAGAAAGTGGAAACAGTGAACTTGATATAGACATACATGGAAAAGCAAAGGGAATTTGATAAAGAGTAAAAATGGCAAATGGTTAAACTTTTGTGTCTTCTGTTCTGAACTCTGATTAGAAACAGTCACTTGAGCTCTCTGTGAAGCAGATTTGTCTAAACTCACCTAAAACACGAGGCCATCTTTGTGACTCTGCTGTTTATTGTTGTTTATATCCATGAGGTATGCAGGTGTGCTTTTTTCAGCTAACATTTCACAATTTCGTATATCCAGATGTAGCCCATATATAAAAAGGTCCGTTTCAGGGTATTCACAGTTTAAATCAATATATTCTCAGGTAATATTCCTTCTTTCCATTCTCTTCTAGTTTCTGTGTATCTCTTCCAGCATAACCACAGAGCACTGATGTCAGAAGACATATGTCTTCACTTTGAATATTTATAAGCAGCCTATAGTCCCCTTCAGTCTATTGCTTCTGACTGATCTTTGTTTTTAGAGTAATTCATCAGTTTAAAAATAGATGGTCGTGTTACATTAAAAAATCCTGATGAAGAATGAATGCTTTGATCTTTTCTTATTCAAAAACGTGCTAAATAATAGTTCTTCATATGGTGTAACTCTTTAGGACTTGCTTAACACAATTATTTGTCTGTTTCTGAGCAGTTTGATAAGCCAAAACAGTATTTTATAAATGAAGTTCAAAAAATACAAGTCAAACTAAATTCTCTTACTGTTGGCATTAATATATTTTTGACAACTCTTTCCTCTCTAATGTATTTTGGCTAAATTCAAGGCATACACTTATATCTTACATTTACTTTTGTTTCAAAACACAATTTCCTAAATCTGAAGGGCTACGACCAATAATACTATTTCTGGAGTAGTAAGACTGAGGATGAAACACGTTTTCCTTTTTTTTAATTTTTCACTTTGTACTCTAAGTCCCTTTCTAACTCAAAGTGACAAGGTTCTGGGGAACAGAATGAAAATAATAATACTTAATTTTTGAGTTGCTTGATTGTTTTGGGGCTTCTGCAATTAGCTTTCTAGTAGGCTGTGTATGTGGCATTTGAGGAAGGTTATTACAACCCTGCACAGCAGAAGCCAAGCTAAGCAAATGAGAAGATGTCCTACTGGGGAGGATGCCCCAGCTCCTGGCTATTGGGTGGGCTGTAGCCTGCAATCCCAGATGCACAGGAGTGCTATGCTGGCTGTATGACAAAAGCAAGGGGTTTCTTTAGCTCTTTTCAATGTGGACAATCCCTCTAACAATTGGGCAGGTGTTGAGTTTCCTCTTGAAAAGTGGTCACCCTCCGTCCAATTACTCGCATCTGTGGGTATTCAGCGCTTGAAAGCCTAAACTGTAATCTTCTGACTCACTGAGTCATTTGAAAATATATGCTTCATAAGGCTAAATCAAAGATTATCTTAAAATTCACCTGGCAGGGCTTTGTGGTCCTTTGCTTGTCCCCAAGCCTATAGCGCTGCACGGGGTTGTAGTGACCCAAGTGCAGAACCCAGCACTTGGTGCTGTTGAACCTCACAGTGTTGTCCGCACCCAATTGATTCAGCCTGTCCAGATCCTTCTGCAGATGTTTTCGCAGATCAACACTCTTGCCCAACTTGGTGTCATCTGCAAACTTACTGGGGGTGCAATTGATCCCTTTGTCCAGGTCATTGATAAAGATGTTAAACAGAACTGGTCCTAAGGTGTTTTGTAGTATAGGAAGCCTACCAAACCCTTGCTCTCTGGCAGAAAATACTCAAGATAGCATACAGAAGAAAGAGTCTGAGTCCTGGCAGCTGCTTCATGTTATTATGGTGGTATATGTATTCATATCATTAATAAGTAGCTGTTTGTGAACAAAAAAAGGTAAAGTCGTGCTTAATAAATGGAAGAGGTTTTTTCTTGCCCCTCCAAACGCCCACAATAAAGGCAGTGAGAATGAAAGGACAGACCACCCTGCGCAATGGGCTCAGAATTACAGAGGCTTTGGAAAAAAGATAGTAAGAGAGCAAAATATCTGGCTTTGAAATAGTTTCAAGAAAAGCTTGGGAGTGAAGAGAGCTAAAGAAACAAAAGGACACTGAGAAAAGGCTATGTCAAACCTGCAACAGAAGGCAAGTTTACCTGTCCAGAAAGTAAATCTGATGTAGACACATTCAATAACCTTATTCTCTTTTTGATAACCAAACAGTGGGACAGTTTGCCACACCAGCTGTGCCAAGATGACTAGATTTAAAACAGAATTAAATACTTCTCTGGTTGGAGGCAAAATTTGCTGTCTTTGCAGATATTGGCTGCAGTACTTAAGGAAACCTTTTTATGAAGGGAAAGAAATACCAGGCAATGCTGTTTGCCAAGTGAGACTTGGGAAGTCAATAGACTAAATCTCTGCTCTCTTTGTCGTCTTATTGTTTCAGTGGAATGAAATAATCTCACAAAAGCCTGTCATACCATGGTGTTTCCGGAATCTAGAGACCCTTTCTAAACCTACGCAGCCACACTGCACAAAACCAAATTGTTCCTGCTCCTACTTTGTGTAGATCAAAGTGAAGATAACATTCCCAGGGACACATTGGCAAGTTACTGTTTTCCAGGTGTGTACTATATTCTTTCTTAGTCCCTTTGGGCTAACTGTGAGCTGGACAATTATATTGCAGAACAATACATTCACTGAGGACCAGTAGTCAGGCTTGGTAGTACTCGTGCAAGCCTTACGTAGATTGATCTCACACAATATTGCACGTGTTTGGTAGACCCCAGCTGGACCTAAAGTATCCCCTACTCCCAAAGCATCGGAACAAAATCCTATTAATGTGTTTTCCTATGAGGTGAAAAGCAAGGAGACAGCTGCACTTTCATTTTCCCTGCATATTTCTAATGTAAGATAGCAGCAGAATTTACATACGGAGGAGTGGCAGGAAAAGATGTGACTCATAATTTAATCTTGCATGGGAAAGGAGGGAAGGTGTTATTCTTCAGGTTGTCACAAATGCAATACTTTATTTCCACCCTTCCTACCTGTATTGTATTATATGGAATGAAAAAAGCAATCTCAATAGTTGCAAAGAAACAAAACACTACAGAATAAAACAGTTTAAAGTCTGACTGGTTGTATTCAAAAAAAATGTTTTACATGTATTTGTATATGTTATTACTTTATCTTGTGAAAGAAAAAAAAAAAGAGAAATAAATCAAAGTAGGAAACTGAAAGGAGCCATGGGAAACAGATGAATGATGACATTCAAAGAATGGCATGAAAAACTGAAGAAACACTACACAAAGCCAGGAAATTGTCATTTTGCAGCAATGGCATCTATCTGTGATCGTCTCCAGCACTGTTTCACCACATCCATCAATGAAGGACGCGCAGATGTCACCATGAGAAATTCACAATTTGAATCAAGTTCCACAGCAAGCAACGGAAAGACTTTGATTGACTCCAGAGGGCTTTGGATCGGGCTCTTTCCATATCCTGGCTCATTTTGGCTCAGGACCTGAAATCACTGTTGTTGTTTTTAATAACAACACTTTCCACTTCTATAGTGACTTCCATCCAGAGAGCTCAGTGAAAGCTCAGAATATTTCCTTTCATGAGTTCTATTAATATCAAGCAAGATAAAGACCTTTTAGCTTGAAATACAAATCTTCTTACCTACTACTACTCTCACAGTTCAGATCCCACTGAAAATTGTAATTAATTTTGAATGAGCAATTTTAACATGCTGAAATGTGTTCTCATTCTGATTTAGAACAATGCATTTTTTATGAAGTTAATATTATAAAACATAATAACCTAAGAAGTTATTCAGATTTTGAAATATCAAGTCAGAGATCATTCTTAGATTTTATATTTTACTTATGAAATGGGATTTTCTTCTTTTATACTTATTACGGTCACCATCTAGCACTAGTTACTGTCTGAAATGCAAGCTATCACTGCTGGTAACACATCATAATGTGATAGAAATATGATTGAAAAATTCAGTTATTTTAGGTGGTGTTTTTTTTTTTTTAAATTGGGAGGGGCCAGATTTGTAGTAACATAGTAACAAGCGAAATCTCTCTTTTTTTCCCCCTCTTTTTTCATTTTTTAATCAGTATCTCCAGTTTATGTTACAATAAAATAATTTGATGCTTTAAGACAGGACAACACACTATGAGAACTAAAGGCAATAAAGTAAAAAAGTCTCCCTTGAGCACAAAAAGTAGTATGAAAGCTGTTCTGCTACATGTTTAAGGAATGGAAAAAGTGCTTGAGCAGAGCAATATGATAGTGGATTCTTCTGGGAAATCTGTCCTGGATTATAAATAAGCAAAGATTTTATTTTGAATAGAGAACCAGTGACTTGTGGACAATGAAGATAAAATATTTCTGCAGAAATATAGACAGCAATGAGCAGACGAGGCAGGTGTGTCTGTGTGTGCGTGCAGGTTGACCTCCTCTCCCTTAGAAGGGATTTTCAAATCCCAAAAGATAGGACCAATAAAAGCAAACAATAGTACTGCTATTTTAGCAACAAGAAACAAGAAAAAGGCAGCTCCAGCAGGAGCAGCTTGATGCAAGAAAAGGGCTTTTATCTCCCCTTCCATCCTGATATCATAGCCAAGTATCGCGATGAGACTTTCAGTTCCAGTGCAACAGTACACTCCATTTTTAAAGGCCAAAACGGATTCTGATGAGGCTGTCTTGATTCATTAAAAATAGCCTTGTGCTGAAGTGGAAGAGGGCTTGTTCCAAAGCCCACTGAAGTCAATAAGAGTTGACTTCAATTGCCTTTGGATCTAGGCCACGGTAACGACAGAGGCACCATGAGGTCATAGTTTAACAACTTTGTTCTAAAGGACAAAGCCTAAAACGTTCCAACCCTCGTGAGTTCCTTACTTAAGCTGCAGGAGGCTTCAATGCACAGTTTGCACTATGAATTGAATCCACTATCCTTTTAGTTGAGAGGATGCTACCGAGTGCTCAAGTCAGAAAAGCTTGTGGTTGCAGCGGTTAGGGCTGCCTCTAGAACAGTGAGGGCTCTCAGGGAGCTCTGAAGCTTTCTCCATAAATTACAACAGTGCATCCCAACTCCCTTCTTCAGCTGCCACCACAGATGGCCTGGACGGGTTCAGTAACTGCATGTCACCGTATCTGTGATTGCAGAGACCCTCCTAAGGCCTTATGTCAGTAGTTCAGCATTCAGTGCTCTGCAGCAGCTTCTTTGTAGAAGATTTTTTTTTATATTATTTTAGATTTGCAATAAGTAAGTAAATATCATGAATCTATCAAACGCTAATTTTTCCCCTCTCTGTCATTTGTAGAAGCCTTCCTCTTTTTCTCTCTCCTGGATCCCAGCACCATTACAGACCTTTACATTACAGGCAGGTATAGCAGACCACATACTGTCTTTGCACGTTGGTTCCAGGCAGGCAGGTATAGCAGACCACATACTGTCTTTGCACGTTGGCCTTTCGCCGTGCAAGGGGAGCTCCTGGGTAATCCCGGGCCAGTAAGGTGTTACTTCTGCTTTTGTCCCACAGCTGTGTTGTATGTAGGTTGTGTGTACTTCAAGATAATCTGAGCCCAAGGATGGGTTTTGTCACGATATTGTGCAGTGACACCACCGAGCAGCACAGGGTGCAAGGTTCTCTCTGGTGACTCTCCCAGAAGGGCAGCTCAGATGTGTGGGAGGTTGGTGACAGGTTCAGGATGAGGCAGGTGAAGCACATGAATGAGGCCTGGCTTGAAAGTAAGTCTGATTTTGACTGTCTGGACCAACGCACAGTCACACATACAAACCATGTATCTTTTCCCTGAGCTTTTGTGTGAATTCAAGTAAGTGTCTCAAAACAGGTTCAAACATAAGAAGAATCTATGAAGAATCATTATAAATGAAACCGTGACGAGAGAATGGGTCCCAGCTGCCCCTCTGAAAGGAAATACTACAGGGGGTTTCTTTTCCTTCTGCAACAGTTGCAAAATCTAAAGAAATAAAATAGAAAGGAAGAAAATGTTGTGATATTGGGCTACATTTGCCTATGCAAGAGACTCCCATACAATTAACAGTCTCATCCTGTGGGACTGTGGCTTAGATTATTTAGGTGAAATATCATCATCACAAACATCTTAAATAAACCTTTCCAAAAGCATCAGTTTTTGAGAAATATTTCACATTTTATAAAAAGAGATGTATGATCAAGATAGGTTTGTGCCCTGGAAAGGGTAATATGAGCCTTTGGTATGATCAGAAATGTATGAATTCAATATCCCAACAAAAACAAACCCCCTTTCTACTTTAAGCTTATGCATTTCCCAGCATAATTATTTGCTAGCTGTTAAACTGGATAGATAGAGTCCTTCGCTCCGGTATTTCTGATGAGTTCTGCTGCTAAGGATGCTTGCTCGTTCTTATCCTTGATCAAAGCTTATGTCAGTAAGTATTTTACACCAGTACTATTAAAAAGGTAGCTTGAATTAATTAATATTAGCTAAATAAATTAGACAATTTTTATTTTGTGTACATGAAGTGATTCTTTCATGGACAGTAAAGTTTTTGTCCATTCTCACTGAATAAACAGTATTTTTAGTCTATTATCTCCCATCATTATTGTAATGTTCCTCAATAAAACTAAATGCTTTATTTGTTCAGCAGGGTGACAGTGTATTTCCTTAACAACACAACATCATTGTGTGCTTTAGGAAACAGCTGCACAAGCCAGTAAAGTGATGACACATACTTGGAATTTTCTCCATCTCTCAACCACATTTTGATGAATATCCCATGAAATGAATAAAAGCTATCTGCTGTAAATGTCAGGCAGGTGCTATGCAGCTGCACACCAAACACGGAAAGACTATTTCATGAGAATCTATCTGCTGCATCTATCTCTTCATCTCTCCATCTCTGCACTGTGTCTACCCATCTACATCTTTTCTGCCCATTCTGCCTAAATCTTGTTTCTAAATCTATTTCAAGTCTTATTGTCCGCTTGCTTCTATATAAGCCTAGGTTTTACTTCCTGCTGTGGCTATGTTGTGAAAATCCTTTTACTAAGGACATTAAGTACAGTTTGTTTTGTAGATTTGGTGTTTTCTGGAATGTCCTATTAAGGGACATTCAAGAAAGTCATTTCACCTTTAGGGACCATTTAATTTAAATGCTTGTCAAAGTGGGACTGACATCTGAATTTTGAAGATCTGACCCTGACAGCTCTCACAAATCTCGCAGTGCAGAGAATTTATAAAAGGAGTTTTCCCTTCACATTGCACTGAGTAGAGGCAAAGAGGCATTTTAATACCCTCTTCCCTGTGGTTCAAGGTGGGTTCAAGGCTTGCCAGACTAGCTGCCAGACAGTGTGTGTTTGATTCAATGAACCTTGATACTATGTACAGCACTCTCCAGACTTTCTGAAGAACTGATAGGACTAGGAGGCTGTTGTGTGCTGCCCCTGTGGCTGTGTTTGGCACATGCTGGTCATCAGATTTGAGGCGGGGGAAAGGGGGCTCACTGTTCATAAGCATATTTATCTTGATTGTTTGAAGAATATGGATAGGTTTGACACTTTCTAAAATATGCTTAAAATGAGATTCAGCTACCTAAAATCTATTCATATCTCATGAGCTTGTTTACGTCACCTAATGTATACTTATATGGATATCAATATGTGTGTTTATATGTATATACACTCCTCCACAAATATATATAGAACAGAACAGAATAATTTAAGTTGGAAGGGACCTACCACGATCATCTAGTCCAACTGCCTATGCACCGGTTCTATATATTTAAGTGCATAATATCTATGTTTGTGTGTGTATATGTTTCTATATTAAGGAGAACCACCAATACTGCACGTAAATCCATGACATCAGCTTGTATCCAAGTGGTTGCAAAATTGGGAATAGTAGCTAATTTGCCAGATGCTTGCGCTGCAATTCAGAGGGACCTCAACTGGCTGGAGAAATGGTCTGACAAGAATCTTATGAAGTTGAACAAAGGGAAATGCCAAGTCCTGCAGCTGGGAAGGATGACCCCATGCACCAGTACACACTGGGGGCCAGCCAGCTGGAAAGCAGCTTCGCAGAGAAAGCCCTGGGGGTTCTGTTGGATACCAAGCTGACCATAAGCCAGCAATGTGCCCTTGTGGCAAAGGTCAATAACATCCTGGCCTGCATTAAGGCTGCATTGCCAGCAGGGG
>NW_015091064.1:2930462-3084325 GCF_001431845.1 Calidris pugnax
AAGGAAGGAAGGAAGGAAGGAAGGAAGGAGATCCTTCCTCACTATTCAGCCCTGAATGTCACATCTGGAGTGCTGGGTCCAGTTCTGAGAATACAGTGAACTCCAGTACAAGACTTGTACATACTGGAGCAGACCCAGTGAAGCACCACAAAGATGATGAAGGGAATGGAACATCTGACATATGAGGAAAAGCTGATTCCACCTGGAGAAGAGAAGGCTCGGGGGAAATCTTGTCAATGTATATAAATACCTGATGAGAAAATATCACCAGACTCTTCTCAGTGATAACCAGTGAGAGGACAAGAGGCGGTGGGCACAAATTGAAATACTGAAAATTCTGTTTAAATATCAGAAAAAAAACCCTCTATTAATGCAAGGCTGCTTGAACATTAAAAGAGGTTGCTCAGAGAGGTTGTGGTGTCTCCATCCTTGGAGGTATTTAGAACCTGACAGGCTGCACTCCTGAGAAACCTGTTCTATCTGACCCTGCTTTGAGCAGGGGTTTGGACTAGGTGTTCTCCAGAGGTGCCTTCCAGCTTCAACAGTTCTGTGATTCTGTGAATGTGTGATTCTGTGGATGGAGGGATCCAGAATTTCTTATTTTCTTGGCCCTTTTTTTTTTTTTTTTTTTTTTTTTTTTTTCTAATACTCCTTTCCCTGCCGAAAAGCACTGGCATTGTCAAGTGATAGCGCAAATTTTTTTTTTTTTTTCCCCTTTTTTTTTTTTTTTTTTTGTCTTTTGCCTGATTTTTGGGTCAATCACACTAGAAACCTGAAGGCAGAAATCTTCTTAATGCACTCACAAAACTTCTAGAATTCCTAACATTGCCCATTAATGCCCAAGAGACACATACACATGGACCAGCTTCCGTGCTGCTCCACACTGGCTCTGAAGTGCCCCACAAGTAGCTATCTTTCTCAGGTTTTTATACAGAGAATTTAATCAAACAGTGATATTAGGGAGATTGTATCATCCTCATGCTTTCCTTGCAATGTCACTGAGATAGTGCAAAAATCATGTAAAGTAAGAGGTCTCCATTCCAGACTTTTGTGCCTTGCAAAGTGCACCAAGTTTATGCAGTCTAACTGAGCCATAGGCTTTCCTATCGTGATGGTCCTATAAGAAAGAAAAATTCAAATTCAACTTCAAGCTCAGCTAGCATTCTTACCTTGCATTTACTGACATTGATTATTTGCACTGTAAAACCTTGTTGGGAAGAAGAATAGCTGAGGTCTGTTGTTCCAGCTTTCCAAAAGAAGAAACAACATCTAAGTGAACCAGCATTCAGTTCTAGTATTGAACTAGTACTGGTTCCACTCTTGAAAAGCAAGAGTTTCTCATCTGAAAAGGACAGTAAAAGTGAAGACCTTTATTCTTCTGACATGGTAAAAGTCAGATGAATATAATCACTTCCTGACTTATCCTAGACTAAGCCTCGTGTAATTTCATAGAAAAGACATATGAAAATTTTTGTTCCCTGACAAGATTCCTAAAATCAATTTCTTTAAACGTCCAATGCACGTAATGAGACATACTTAAAAAAATATATTAATCAAGTTTTGGTTTTTTTTTTAGTTCCTGAATGTTAAATTTGCATTAGGTAGAATTGATAATAAATATCCACCAAAAAGGCTTATAAAGGCCTATAGTATATTCCCATGATTCACATGAAATTAGAAGAAAAATTTCAGGTACCTACAGATACTGATGAAAACTTATTTTTATTTACGTTTTCCCTCCTCAGCTAGTATATAAATGTAAATGGACTAGGGCAGTTAGATGTTAGAAATAATTTTGTATAATGATATAATTTTTTATAATGGTATATAAAAATGTCTCTTTGGTGTTTTTTTCTGTTAATTATTTTTTAAAATTTCTTTTTCTTGGAGTACATAAGCAAAATCAATTAAGCCCTCTCTGAAAAAGAATTCTTCCCATACATGCATAGAAAAATTAAAATTCCCCTTAGTAATGATGAAACTATATGATTAAGATATGTATTTAAAAAGGAGAGAGGTAAGACAGTCGCTCAGTAATTAGAACTGGAATTTAATTTCTATGTATTTATTAGCATAAAAGAGACTACCTGTTGTTAGGTAAATATTACATTTTTAGGCACTTGTCATATACATTTTTCACTAGAGTTTATGGGACAAAATTCACTAAACAGAGAGCTGAAAGGAAATACTTTCCTGTTGTATTTGCTTTTCCTTTTTTATTATTATTTTGTACATATTTAAAACTGAGTGTAAGCCTCTACTTTTATTCTCCCAGATGAAAAGGATTTTTGATTTATGTGCAAAGATTTCAAGCGGAAGCCCTCACGGGTGAAACTTTCAGTCATACCCTGCTGACGAAAGAATGCTCTACCTGACAGATAAGGAACAGAAACAGTTATTTATGCCTTTTTCACTCCCCAAATGGACTAACTTCATGCTATACTCTGGAATATGAATCTGTCAGCAAGACAACTGTCTTCCAAGCTCTACAGTGTTTTCAAAGCCTTCAAGATACTCTATAGTCTAAACCAAGGATATATAAAAATAACTTTCTAACTCCAGGCTCATGGATAACTCAGTTCCTTTGGAATAACCACATGCTTTACAGTGAGTCTCATCTGCAAGCAAGAGGAAAGTTTCTCAAAGGAGCAGTAGTTATGTCCATCACAGATCTTGCACCCTTCCAGAGCATATTGCAATCCCAATGTCATGACTATTTCTTATATTCTCTTCTCCACATATATCTTTCCCAAAACTGATACCATTTCCAGTAACTGACAACAGGATTGAACAACAAAAAGAGATTAAAGTTGTTCTGAATCATTTCTGTTCCCTCAGAAGGAAAGAATAGGATCCAGCAAAGATTATGGAATCAAAGAAATTACGTAGGAAAGAGCCTAACAGAAGTAATGCAAACTGTCTAAACCTAAGGCAAAATCTCTAAGTACCTACCTACCAGTTTATTGTATATAACAGCTGTTTGCCTAACCTGGTCCACAAACTTTTAGGATTCTATAATCATTGCTGGCAAGCTAATCTGATACTTCCTTCTCCTAGCAGTAAGAAAAGGTCATGCAAATTTCCACCGCTGCAACTTTAAACCTACTGTACTTGTTTTACCTCCAGCGTGCATGAAAAAAGGAAGTCCTAGACAACTAGAATGAAACATTTCTTTCTCCTTTTCAGTAAACTTAGATATAGTTGAATACTGCCTTTAAGTCTCTCCCCTACTTCTTTAATTTACATTTAAATATCAAAACCAACCCGAAAATTCCCCAAATAAATTAATGCTAGGTCTTTGTCTTCAAATTTCTGATAAGACTTGTCACGGACCTCTGGACCCTCTCCAGAAGTGCCCTGTCTTTCAGAGGCAGATGTAGAATGGAGCTCTGGCTGAAGTCACATTTTAATTTAAGTGTAAAGGATTCCATCTCATGTCTTCCACCTTCTTACTATTATCAGTGCCATTTTAGCCCTTTCGTAATGTATGTCACCATTAATTTATGTTTAGTGTGTGATCCACCATATCTTCATGAGCTTTTTTGTAGAATTTCTCCAACCAGTTGATTTCTTGTTGCATTTGTGCTTCACTTTTGCTTATTTCTTACAGTGCCGTGCTTTGCACAGATCCTAGTTGAATTGTGTCCGATTTATTGCATGTCATTTATTCAATTTCTCAATGTCATTCTTGGCATTAAGAATGTATACAATTTATCAAGGTCATTTTGAGTTCTAATCCTGCCCTCTAATATATTTGCAATTCCATGTTGGTACAATCTCAGACTTTAGAAACCTATTTCTGTTCTGCTGTCCAAGTTATTTAATGTGGATACTGGAGAGTACCAGACTGACCACAGAACTTTAGAGATGCCCTCTTTATGCATCTTCCCAGAAGTTGGTAAACAACTAGGACTAAACACTGGGATTAATTTTCTCATTTCATCCTGTGCACACATTTATTTTAACCACATATTCCTAACCTGTTTATGAAATTGGGATAGAAGACAAAGTCAAAAGCTTAAAAGACAAAGGTATGTCATATTTATTTCTTCTTTCCTATCCACACAGCCCTTTATTGTGTCATCAAAGGCCTTTCAACACACTTGACAGTCGTTTTTTTTACAAATCCATGGGTTGAATACTTATAATCTTTTTTATTTATTCCAGTGTCTTTCTAGGGCTGACTTAAACTCCACTGGTCCGTAAATGACTGAGGGTTCAATTCCCTCTTTTTATACGTGTTCTATATATGTGTTTTATACGTATTTTATCTTCTCAGTCTTCTGGAGACCACTTAACCTCCATTATCACTGTATTTTCTGGTATTGCCTTAGACAGTGTCCTAAGTAATCTGAGGAGAATTTAAACATGGTATTAAACTATTTGAAAACCTTTAACTTCTTTAACTACCCTCAGAGTTGCTCTTTTTCTATTCCAGCTGACTTCATACTTCCTTGACATTGATGTTAATTGTGTTAGCTATCTAATCACAGTTGGTGAAGACTAAAACTAGGAAAACATAAAACACTTCAGATCCATTGGAAACTTCTGTCATTAGTCTTCCCTCTTCATTAAGCAGCAGACTGAATCTATCTACTTAAAAAATTACAAAATGCTTTCTTTTTACCCTTCTTCTTGTTACACTTTTGGAACAACAGTACTGAAATGATCCTGTGCTTTGTTCTTTCTGACATTGCCACTTCATGTTATTATTCTTCTTGCTTGTCATTAACATTTTTTCCAGTTTTTGATTTTATATTCATTTGTTTCTTGGGAGTGAAGAGCTAACCCAAGTTCAGCCTCTCACTGTTAAGTTCAGGTACTAGTTATTAAGGAGTACTTGAGGTGGAACTTATGCCTAAGATTATTTTTCATTACAACTAAAGGGAAACTAAGAGGCAAGGGAGGAAGAAATTTGTGAGGGAGTGAAAGTAGTCTCCTCTGTTCTGGTTTGCAAGGCTGCTATATATGGTATTTGATGCTTAAATGAGAATGTTAAATCGGTCCTAGAGATGGCTGCTCTGTCTTATACTGACTTTGCTGTTTATGTCTCTTGTGCCTTTATTTGAGATCCTGTCTGCTCCCTTGGACTCTGTTTCCTATAGTTGTATTTCCTATTGGGTCTTACCGATCATCTCTCTGCTTTAGGAAAATTTGTTCTCCTAAAGCCCTATGTCCTTTTTCCCACTGTTCTCTCCTCCTCCATTTTGAAGAATTATCAATGCTGTTACTTCACTGATAATTCTCCCTTAAGTTCTCTGTCCCTCCTCATTTTCAGTCATTTTCTCCTTTTTGATCAGAATCAAATTGAGAAGAGGTTGATTTCCACTCAGCATTTTCTTCCAACATTTACAGTTTAAGTGATAATCATTTAATCTGACTTTAACTATCTGTAGAGAGACAGATTCATCCAAAGGCAATTCTTCCCACCCTAGAATAGCAGTCTAAGACAGGTGGAAGGGATTGATTGCAATATGAGCCTACATGACTAGTTCAAATCAGATACCTAACTATGAAAAGGCTAAAATTAAATTAAACATACCCAGCTTTGCATTCTCTGTGTCCTGCTGTATTTCTTTCCCAAAGATGCCCTTTCCTCCTTCTGTTATTACCCTGGAGACTTTCAACAGGTCTGTCTCCCACCAGATTCCAGATCTCAAAGTGAACATGTGCATCCTGCAGCATATAAGGCAACATACTTTACACATATCTACAACTGATTCAGTCATTTCCTTCTCGTCCCTCTTATGACCCTACTATGAATACCTCCTCCCCCCTTCAGGAAACCCAAGTCCTCTAAGCTGCACCATCTGTATAGCCATATATTTATCACCAGGATGTGTCTGTCCTTGCTCAGGCTTTTACCCTCTCCGATGGGATTGATAAGAACCCCAGCTGGGGCTCTGATTCTTTCATCATCGCTTCAGGAGCCTTGCTGTTTCTTATGGCTTTCCCTAGCCCATGCCTAGAGCAGTAGCACTAGCTCCAAAGTGAATGAGCCACATGGAGGAGGAGTCAGATGGCTGGATGAGCCTTGGCAAACTTGTGCACGAGCTCAGATTTGGGCAGCACCTCTCCATAAGCATTAGGTCATATCAACAAATGGATGTTTCTAATGCTGAGAGAAGTGAGTCACCAACCACTACCACCTTTCATTTTCTTTTGCAAGCAGGGGTCATGAACCACTTAGCTGTCAGAGCATGTGGTTTTTTCTTACTTCAGCATTGCAGTTGGTTTCCCACTCACTGCCAAGACAGTTTACTACTTTTTTTTTTTTTTTTTAAAGCTTGATAGATTGCCAGCTGAGGCTGAAGCTCCATCTGCCAGCAATAGCAGATCACAGCCAGCTTTCTCCCCATGGAGAAATGTGTTCCTTTTCCTTCACTGGGCCTTCTGCAGACCTCAGCTTCTTTGTTCTTGGAGTCTCCACGTCTAGTACGTCTATGAAGTCTTCGCGTTCCCTCATGCTTCTCAGCCCACCCTCCCTTCCTGTAATTCTTCCATTTGATTTCTAGGAAATTACGCTTCCTGGCTCTCTGGATTCTGCTACAAACCACATTTACTGAAAATCCAGACTGTGACCCAGATAAAAGCATCTACAGTTGGGATCCTAGTCTGGACATAGCTCCCCTGAGGGCAGGTAGAGGAAGAGCTGGCTGCTGAGTCAGCCCTAGCAAGAAGAAATTGCTCAGCCTTATTACCCTCTTTCCCATAGCCCTGTAAACTCTCTGAATCCGGGTTTATTCCAATTTCCTTATGAAGTTCTCTCTTGTTTCCATCTGTTGCTGGTTAAGTGATCCCAACCTTTCTACAAGAAAGGGGGTTTCTAAAGTAAGTCTCTGATTTAATACTTCAAAGTTGAAACCAAATTTTAAATCAAAACTTGATACCCTGTCAGCTGATGACCTGAAAAGATTTTTAGTCACATTTTACTAATCAGCATTTCTCAAGTGGAAACTATCCCTCATGAAGGCTGCCTGTGAGCCACTGCAGTTTAGCTCAGATGAACAGTCTGGGTTAAACTTGTCTGCTTAAGGACAACAGGCTGTCCAGAGCCCTGCTCATCTCCGGGACTGACTTCTCCATTGAGCTTAGCAGCAGCCCCTCTGTCAATCTCCAGGGCTGCACCTAAGCTCCTTACCTCTTCTTCAGCAGCTCCTCAGTTGGCACCCTTTATGAGGCAAATGAAGAAAAACAAGTTTCTGGCAAGGGAACGTGGAGAAGCATCTAAAGGAAAGCTGCAAAAGGAAACACTCAGTTGAGTCTGACCTAAACTATCAGGGTTAGTGATGCTGGGATTTTTTATACTGATTTCGGTAGTCTTTAGAGCAGGCTGATTGTTAGTCAACTGCTATTACAATAATATTTTAAAAGAAAGGTCCTTCAAAGATGAGCAACCTGTGAGCCAGGTGTTACTTATTTGTTGATATGAAAAAGAAATTAAACAGACCGATTCCAGAAAATCTTCTGAGAATTACTGCTAAGCAGTGCGACATAAGACTAGGACACTTATTATTTCAGTTGGAAACCTCAGCAAAGGACTTTGAGAAGTTCCTAAAATCTGAAATTCTAAAAAATCCACCCAGGTGTTTCATCCATCATCTCAATGCTGCAGAAGTGATGATAGAGGAAGATGTGAAGAGATTGCAAGATAAAGTAGAAAAATGGCAAAGCTTATTTTCCACCTTGCTGTGGTCTTATTTTTCTACATCAAATCAGAGTTATGTCTATAGTATGATACATTTTCCAGAACAAGATGCAGTACACACTCTTCTGTTTTTTCCTGCTGTCATACTTCTCTTGATGAGCATTAGTATATTTTCATCTGCTTAAGTCAGACATGGGTTTTTAAATTATTTTGCTGCCACAGATCTATCAGTGGTCTCAGTATACATTTGGGTTGTTTCTAAATGTTATTCATAGGCAGCAGGCAGAGAGAAAAAAACCCCAACAATATGCTATTTTATTTCCAGAGATATAGTTACTGAGGGTTTTTTTGGTTTATTTTTAATTTTAGAGTCTTGCTGCATCGTTAATCTAATTCCTCACGTTCTTCCTCCTTCTTGCATGTTTGTACTCAAAATACAATTTCTGATACAATCTCACTTTTCTTGTGCTTCTCCTCCCAGATTCCTAGTTTTCCAATCAGGATGAGAAAGGGAGCAGGAGTTTTCCTGGATTTCCCCGAATCTGGTAAAACTGCAGCATTATTTCAGCTTTTAACAGGAACTATTCCTGTACCTGCTGTCTGTCTGGTTTCAGGGACTATTATTTTGCAATTGCTGTTTTTCTACTAAGCTTATCCCAATTCTTTAATAAGTCTCTAATTTAATATAATCTGACCCTTTCTGTCATTGACACATAGTCTGTTCCCCCACATTTCCAGGGCCAATGACTTAAAAACTGACCTTCCCGTTCATTCAGCCTGGATTTAGTGTTATATAAATGGAAACTCCTCTTCCTTACTATCACCCTCAGCACAATGGCAGTAAAAGGCTCTTTGTCCTCCTCCTCAATCAAACTGCTGCTTCACTTCTCTTGGGACAGATCTAGTACACTTCCCACTCACAGAGAGCTGTGGAGGTATGGTTTACCTGGCCAGGAGGGAATGAGGAGGGACAAGCCAACACGGGACACCTGCTCCAGGAGGGTTCCCAGCACCTCTGCTTCCTTTGGTGTCTAGCTGGAGATATTTAGGCTCTTTCCAAACTCCAGCGCTTCATCCTGTATAACATTTACTTTCGATTCTCACGCCAACGATTTTCATCACCTTTCTTTTCATTAGCTGCAGTGTCCTCTTGCCAGCATACTTTTTCCTTTCCTCCCATCTCCTGATCCCTTAGCTCCATAAGACAGACTACCCCACCACGTCCCTGTGGCTTGCCATAGTGAACTGCAGCATTTTTAACACATCACCTCTGCACACACAAGTAAACCAGAACCAGCCTCTCCCCGTGGCACTCCAGTGATGTAGGAGAGGTCTGCGTGTGGCATCTGAGGTTTTGGACTTGCCAGTGCCATCAGGTCTGTCCATGGTCTACAAGGTTCTCTGGTGTGGGAAGAGCAGTGTGCATGGAGCTCCCTGCCTCTGTGGGCAGGCACCATGCAGCACGACTGTCAGGATAAATGCAGCAAATTAGTGGACTAATAATTTCAAGGGAAAGAGGAAAGGGGAAATAAGTTACACATCTAATGACATGCCATTTTTATTTTGAAGGTGTCCCTCGCTCTATGCCCAATGGATATCCTTCCCAGTATATTTTTTTAGATCATGCCATAGCCCTGCTGTTTCCCAATCTTATAGATTGCAAGATCCTTACAACAGTTATGATACAGTACCTCCTCTGCTGTTCCTAAATCAGGCAAATAGTGGGCTGTAAGGTTCATAAAACTATTTGTTTAGGGAAGGTCTTTAATTTTTACCTAGCTCTATCCTGATTTTCTAGATGTGAAAATAATAGCTATATGTTTCCATGTGTCTTATATATTTTGATCAGGAAGTGATTTCAAACTGTGTCTTAAAGTAAGTCCATTTTACAACTATCAGAAAGTAGAGAATGAGAAACACTGCAAGTAAAGTTACTTAAAGATAAAATATTAAAATTGTCAGATGTAACTGAGTTATGAATCAAGGCCATCAGCATACCACTATGTCATTATTGAGAGTTTATTAAAAATGCTGTGGCTAAGTGCCATGCATCCCTAAATCTGAAGGAATAATGCTACATTCTCTACCTTACACTTCAGTGTTACACACATTTAAAAATAATTGATGATCTTCAGGAGGGGTATTAGAGAGATTTATGCAATGCTATTTCAGTTGTCATGATGTAATGTCAATAGTTGAAGCAACATCTGTCCAGGTGGTTTTGATATGTAAAATGTGCAGTGTTTCAACATTCTTTCTCCTGGAATTTCACAAAAATCATAAAAATATGTAATCTAAAGCTGATGCCGGCATGATTCTTTACCTTAGAAATCCTTTGAGCCATTGTTTTAAATGGAACCAAGTTCTCAGCCCATTTGGTTTCTAGCTTCTTGTTAGACTGTAATATTCATCACAAAGTCAGCCTTTAATACATTTGACACGCACCAAGTTTCTGTTTCAAGGACAAAAGTGCTTTGACTTTGAAGAGCTCACATGCAAAACTGAAGAGTGTAGATTTCAAGCTGAGGGCTATATTTTTATTTATTTTTGAATTTTGATTAATAATTATAATAAAATATATTGTACATTTGATGACAGAATGCCAAAAGAGCATATAAAGAAGCAGACATCTATATATCTGGAAAAAAAAAAAAAGAAAGACAAGGCAGAAGAATCTCTAAGTTTTCTGCTTTGCTGGTAAAGGCTCAGCTGGACCACTACAACTAGTTTTGAGTTCCATACTTCCAAGCACCATACTACAACAAATATGTGGGCCAGGTAGAGTCTGAAAGCTGAATGAGAGGTCTAAAAAGTATGAAGTATAAGGAAATACTGACATAAATAGTGAAAGGGGAAGGAAGGGCAACCTAAAGACAAGAAACCCAAAGGAAAACAAAATACCAGGCTTCAAGTATGTAGAAAGCTGATGCAGAGAAAAAAGGGATAGTGTGTTTTTCATATCCAGTAAGGACGTACTGAAAAACAAGGGAATTCAAGAAAAAAAGGAGATGTTCATGTCATACAATGGGAAAGCTTATGAAAATAAAATTAGTGAACCAGTGGATGAGGTTGCCTGGAGGTTAGGAAGCATAGGTATGGTATATATCTATAATTACAATATATATTTAGGGTATAATTAGAAAGTATAACTGATCTCATCATACAGCAGTAGTTTTTTGAGGTCCGTTCTAATCCTATTTTGGGATCATTCTATGATTCTGTTTTCTTTTTAAAATGGAATAGGACTTCAGTGTTTGGTTATGATTCACTCTTGAAATAATTTTGGAAAACCCCATGCTAAATGCTATCTTTAAATGTGATTTTTTTCCATTATTTGTTTACACAGAAATTTACTTTCCACATTGAATGCACTATTGTATTAACCCTCTGTGTGCTGACTTCTAGTTCCTCTTGTGGTGGAGCTAACTGGGATCAGCAATGCACAGAGGAGTAAAGTTTGAAAACCCTGCCTCCTCTGAGGTGTCATTCAGGGGAATAAGACTCTTCAGTGGTGCCAAGTGACAGGACAAGGGGCAAAGGGCACAAACTAGAACACAGGAAATTCCATTTCAACATGAGGAAAAGCTTCTTTACTTTGAGGGTGACAGAGCCCTGGAACAGGCTGCCCAGAGAGGTTGTGGAGCATCCTTCTCTGGAGATATTTAAAACCCTCCTGGATGCGACGTTGTCCAGCCTGCTCTGGGTGAACCAGCTTTGGCAGGGCGGTTGATGATCTAGATGATCTCTAGATGTCCCTTCCAACCCCTACCATTCTGTGATTCTGTGACTGTTCACTGGCTGTAAGGAGACGCACCCAGACAATATTCCAAGTTGGCACATTAAAACGAGCCGTAACAGCAAGGCAGGCGCTACAAGAGGCGCTCTGCAGAAGGAACACGCAGCGTTTATAAGACAGGGTGCCAATGGCATTAAAGAACACGCGGCATTATTCACAGATTTTGCAGACAGCGTGGATTCTTGCAGCAGCGCGTTGCCAGGCGTTATGCCCGGGCGCCGGGGTCTGCCTTGCTGGAGCCCGCCTGGGGGGAGCCTGGAAGCGCCGTTGCAAGGAGCGGTGCCGCCGCAGGATGGAGCGATCTGCCCCCAACTGCCAAACTTGGCTGATAACGTTTCACACTGTAAATTTAAAACAGAAATCTGAATACGGCAAAAACATAAGCTGTTTCTGGATGTGTCTCAACAAGACATGGCTTCTTGCAGAGAGCAGGTGGAAAAGAGGGAAGAATCCAGGCTAAAAAAACAAAATACGCCACAGCAGCGGTACATGAGGGTAAATTGTTGTAAAGCCTATTGAGATCTGTCGAGTACCTCTTATGCTCATCAATATTGCTGAAGTGAGTTGTAGCAAAAGGAACCCCTTTCCAGGGCTCTCTGAATTATTATTTCATGCAGGGCATCACCTAAATTTGACTTCTTAAACTGAATATTTGACACATTTTTCTTTTTTTTCAAAGTGGGGTGCACCTATATTCAGGTAAGATTAATATGGAACAAAAATAGACAAAGAGAAGGTCTTATCCCAACACAAAATATTTGAACTTGAAAACAGAGCTGAACTACTAAATCCTGTCTATCAATTTCCTCATTCAGGTCTTCTTAGAGGATGGCTTGTGCTCTGTACCACTCTATATGCGGTGGGAGTCAATGCTACTACAGGTAGATACTCCAACAGTAGTTGGGCAAAGCTATGAGCAATTCACACCGGGAACAGGGTCCAAGTTGGAATGGGAGATGAACAGGGCATGTTTAGTCAGTGAGTCGTGTCCTCAGCAGGAGTGGGAAATTGCTCTCTTCACATGGAAGAAAACCTTTCATTTCAGGAAAAAAATCTTGCATAGACCAATACTATGATCAACTGAAAAATTTTGGTAGACATTTGGGAGGAAATCATCACAAACCTTTATGGCAGAAAAATGTTGTATCACTTGTATTTTGTTTTTAAAAGACATGTGTACACATTAACTGTCACATTTGTTTAAAAAGGCTTATTTAAAATTTCAGATTATAAAGATGATTCTAGGAGAGCAGGACTTGAAAATTTAAAAATTCTCAAAACCTAAGGACTACTTTTAATCTTTTTGCAGGATTAGTTAGATACTTTTATTATTATTCATCTCACTATAGACAATGAAAAACCAACCAAATTATTTTTGTTTGAGGATAATTTCTAACCAACTTTGCTGTCAAATTTTGTGACTTCTCAAGATTTAGTATCAAATGCTTGAATTTAAGGAGTACTTACTGCCCAATGACAATAATCTCCTATATGGAAAAAGATATCTGCAAAGATTATAAATCATGGGAATAGTTTTTATTAGCTCAATATTTTGTTAAAGCACTTTTGTAAAGAAAAACATACTAAATTCACCCCGAGTTTTGACCATTAAATTTCATCTGTCTGTATGAGTACGTATTAAATTGGCTGTAGAAATTCAGAAATTTCCAACTTCCAGAAGATGGTGCTGTAGCACTTCAGCTGCCTGCTGCTTTCCTACTGGGATGTATGTTCAGGTTCCCAACTCTGATGAAAATTTTCTTTTTCACTGTGATTCCTCAGAAATGCAGGATGCTACCCCCTCCCCTCCCCAGCCCTGAGACACACACAGTTTTCTCCTCTCCCATGAAACCCTTCGATTTTTCTGAAGCCAGAAAAATTCAGAATCAAAAGGGAGCACAAATACTGCCTCTCCATTAGTGTGGGGATCAACAAAGACATGTATCAAGCAATGAGGTGTAAGATCAAACCACTTATTTTGGACCTGGCTCAAACCAGGTTTGAAATCAGTTCTGCTGTTGTGCTTGAGCTGCTTCTCAAGGTACTAGTCTGTATCCGAAGTTTTTGCCTGAGCTGGTCACAGTTCATCACTATTTAAAGCCAGATTTTCATTCTAGCCTATCTTTGCTCCTAGAGTATCCTCAGTTGTTAGTTAAATGAATCAACTCTGAAGGTACATTATTCTTCTCCCACCAGTTTTCAGCATGTCCCATAGAGCGCATCCGCTGCTTACTTCACAAAAATAATAAGCAAGTGGAAAAAACCCAACCCCAACCAACCAACCAACCAAAACATCGGATTAAAAAAGTTGACTGGAATAACATTTTTTAAAGCTCTGTCCTTGGTCTCTCTCCCCTTACAGCCATCAATGACTTCAGCCCGCTGATGCCCAGAGTGAGCCGTCACTGAGGAAGGGGCTGGGGTGGGAAGTTGTGGGGGGTTGAGGCTGGGAGTGCCCAGCTTTCCCTTCCCCATCTCCAGGGGATAGACTTGATTTATGGCCTTGCAAACCCGGGCAGTACAGCCTGCAGTAGAGATAATTTGCGTCTGACAGCTAATTCTATAGCCGTGGCCTTGCAGACGTGGGAAGTCTATCAGTGCTGGAAAGGCTCGGTATCTTCTTGTAGCACGCAGCCCCAACTTTTGTCTTGTAAGTGTTGCAGGAAACCAGGAGTCCTGGACACAATCCAGTATCTACATTTCTGTTGCTTTATGTAGATAATTTGGAGCTGTGTTTCAGGAGTTTTCTTTTTTTTTTCTTTAACATAATGTGTCTGAAATATTGTAGCGTAAAATGAAATACTTAAGTGCAAGGGTCTGGAAATCAGTACTTCCAGATTCTACTGCTGGCACTGAATACAGCTAAGGGGAAGGCAGTATTGTCCACACAAGGCACTGGAAAGACATGAAAAATACAGGGCCTTAAAAAATCACAATTAAAAATCAAACATTGGTTCACGCTTTTTATGGAAAAACTGAAAAAAAAAAGAAACTGTTCTCTGAGAAAATTTGCATTTTGAAAAGAAAAAAAAGAGCCTCTTTTTTTTTTGCAGGAGGCTTTCAATGTACTTTTTTTTCCCTGGGTTTAGCAGTGACTTTGACAGAATCTGCTTGACCTTGAGGAAACCCTTCATCTGCTAGTTACTTAAGTGAATCCCACCTGTGTTAGAAAAGTGTCTATAGAAAGATAATTAAGCTTATCTCAAGTGTTTTTCTGCAGAAATGTTTAGTGTAAAGAGGATAGCTGTATCCCCTACAGCTACATTTGCAACATTTATTCCTGCTGCATCCTTTTGTGTCTCTTCTAATGCAGAAGTACCTTGAATTTCATGTTTCATCTTCTTCTGCAAAGGCAATACTTGCTCAGATGTGCAAGCAGAAGGCAGGTGGTTTTCTGCAGCATAGCAATAAATGTTTCGCAAGTCATGTTTCCTTTCCTATAGGCCATCCAGAACCTTTATCAAAGACTGATTGAAACTGGGTTAGATGTGTCCATCAACCTCATGAATACTTGCAGAAAGACATGTTGCCTGAGAAGAAATACTGCCGAGTAGTCTCATGCTTTCTAGAGTGCTTGGAAAAGCTGTAAAATGTCAATGAAAAAGCTGGATGTGTGCATGTAAATGCATGAATGCAGCTATTTATGTAAGTACTTCATAGGGTGTGACTGATCAGTGTTGTAAATCTCTTCCCAACCTTGTCGAAAGGAAGGGCAGTTCCATTTCACAGATAACCACTAGAGTCACAGACAAATAAAGTAATGCAAAACCTTTGCAGAAGTCTGGGGCAGAGAAAGGACTTGGGCCAGGTCTTCCCTACACCTGGCTGCTGCAGGCACTGGTGAGGGCTGCTGATCTCACCTTAAAAGCAGACAAGACTTTAGAACAAACTGTAAATGAATGAGTTAAGCGTAGAAAAGTACAACTGAAAATTGAACAAAAAGCAAGTTTAAGGTAGATTATATGTACTAGCTTGTTCACCTTTTCTTTTTAGAATATATTTGACTTTTGAGACAAAGACAATCTGGAAGATCTAATCTACCTGGCCTTCTATAAAGCCTCTGATTCAATGGAAGCATCTGATTCCAGAATACTAATATGATTTTTTTCATTAGACTGAGAAAATTGAATTAAAACAGGAATTATAAGTGACTTAGATATGTAGTGAAAATCAGTTGTGTCATCTTCCTGGAAAGATCTTAAATGTATGGTTCTTAAAGATCCAGGGGTTTTTGGTAAGTTAAAAGAAAAAGTATTTTTAGTAACATAAAAACACGGTACAAAGTTCTTTTGTAATAGCGGTTTTTTGTTTTGTTTTGTTTTGGTTTTTTTCTATGTATCATTTCTTCTTTCTCTTTGATAATTCTTCAGGGTATATTTGAGACTGAAAGAAACATCCATCATTGTGGGGCTTTTCTCATCTGACCTTGCATTTCCGTAAACTCATTGCAACGTGGAGAACTATGGACTCTGACATATGGTGTAGATAAAATAAGTGTACAAACACTATTCCCCACTTTAGCCACCAGTACAGTACAGAATAGGAGACATTTTGCTGTAATCATCACTAAGAAATTAATATTTTTGTCACTGGCTGTACAGTATCCAGTCTTAATCAAATCCTTATATAAATGCTTCCTTATTCACAAAGAAAAAACTCATTCCTAGCTACACCCTTTCAAAAATTTGGCCTGGGTGGCTATCAAAACCCAGCTATGGCTGGGTTTTGATGTGCTAGATAATGTGAAAACAATAAAGCTGTATGTGCTGTAGCTGTTAAGTAGTTTAACCAGGAGATTAATCTTGTGGATCACAAAATTTGAAGAACAAAGGAGAAACTGACATTGAATAGGAGTTTGTGAAATTTGTCATTTTTAGTTCAGCAGAGACAACATGCTTTAGCTGAGCTACTGTCCATATTGCAATGCACAGGAGAGTAATTGTCATAGCGATAATAAGCTCTCTTCCCAGCATGGATACTGAATGGTAGAGAAAAGTGACAATTTAGCTCCTTTCTCATATAGCTATATCAACACAAGTAACTCTATTTCTTCCACCTGTCAGCAGAGGTAAATTTGTTCCAAGCTGTATTTGTACATGGTGCTTAAATAATAAAGAACACTGATTCTTCACTGGTTTTTCCATTTTGGTTCAGCTCGCTTGCCTCCCCAGCAGTAGGATAAAGACAGAAGACTAATCCAATCTACAAGAGAATTACACGGAGAGCAAAATGAGCAACTTTTTCAAAGCATACTTCTTTTTAATTATCTCTTTGGGTTTGTAGCTTAGAGGAATTACCTACTACTATGTGGAGTTACCCACATCATGCCCAGGGCTGGAAGTGGTGTAGCAGTCTGCCTGGCTGCTGGGAACTGCTGTACAGCTAATACCTGCCAGGAACTGCTGTACTAATAATATTGCTGTACAACTCCAGGTAGTATCTTTGTAGTGATCTGATCTGCACCATATACATACATTAGCCTTTCAGAGCTGCCTTTAATGTGGAATTCAGCTGGAGCTTAGGAAATTGAGCCTTGGAAGGCTCAGACTTGTTTTTTTCTTTTGAAGTGATATCAGTACAAAAACTTAGCAAACCAAGGAATTCCTGAAACTTTTTAAAACTTAAGTAAAACATCTACTCAGGACTGAGTTCCATGTACAAATACTTCATTCCCCACTTTTCACAGTCAGCAGCATCTTCTCTGAAATGTTTAACTGAGCCAAGGATTGAAATGTTAAATATGACATCCTCAATGTGTAGCTAGCACTACAGCTTACTTTATACAAAATAAGCAGCAACGTGCTGAGTATCTGAGAACTGTGGCATACAACCCAAAAACTGCCTTTCACCAGAAATGACCCTTAGATACCTCAGTCTTTAGCTTCCTGAATGACAAATGATGAATTTGTTCTCACCTTCCTCTCCTCCTAAAGAAAATTTTGAAGCGAAATTCACCACAGGCTGAGCCTGGCATCCTGATGTAGCTCAAGACACTATTCAGTGACAAAGGCAAATTTCACACTTCTGGTGAATGATTTTCCTTTCTCTTATAATTTGAGACCAATTTGTTTATGTCTCAGGCAGCAGCACACAGGTAGTGTAAAAGAACATGAAAATGGATAAAAATTTATTCTTTACAATTTGAAGTCTCTTTATGTTGCTAGTCTTGGTAAAAGAGCTCTAGAGTCAAGGAGAATGGAGTACATTGTGCCAGGGAGATCAGAGCAATGTCACAGGCATGAAAATATGAGTTGAATATATCACTCTACTGGTTCATCCTTGACCTAGATAAATTACAAAGTACTTATCCAGCAAGAATGTCTTTAACTTAATATAAATACTCCAGTGCTGAAGATAGGTTGTTCATGACATTTACATTTCTGTGTTCATCCACCCCAACAGCTAAAGGATGTGTAGTTTTTCCCTCATTTCTCATTATATTTTGGCCGGAAAAGCTGCCCTGACTTGAGAAACCTCTTACTAAAGATTTGTCAAGACTGGAATGTTCTTGGAAAAATACTAAGTTTCTACAAACTGACTTTTCCAAGTATAAATACATTGATGAAATATTCTTGACTGGCTTGACTAAGGATCTCAGACGATATACCAGTAACTCCTTCTCATCTCCGTTAGAAGTGAGGCTAACTCTGGGCTCTTCATCTGGAAAAGGACAATTGGAGGGGAATATGGTAAAGTGTATAAAGCCATGGACTATTTGAGTAAAGCATATAGGGTAGATTCATCATTATATTTCAGAAAGCAATCCAATGGCAGCCCCAGGTTTGCAGGAAGAGAGACTTTATCTTTTATCAGAGCAGCTGGTACAGTTGGAAAATTATCACCTTTGTATGTGTGGGCCAAGGTATAACGAAGCATAATGAGGGAAAACACTGAAATTAACCAGCAACAGATTAAAAACATGCAAGCAAAGAAAATGGTGAAAATAAAAGGCATTACTTTGCAGTATGTCTAGATTATCAGAAACTAGAAGTGCGTAGTAGGGAAGAGAGTACTCTGCATGTGACCTTGCATGTGACCTACTTTTATTCTTTCCCAAGTATCCGTTGCTGCTCACTGTAAGAGTCAAGTTACTGGATAAACCTTTGATCTGACTGAATACAAGGACGGCCAAAATCAAGTAGATAGGCTTCCCTTGAGAGGAAAGGTGTTGGTTTCCTATAGGACAATAAGTGAGAGGGTGGAGGTGTGTTTCTGTAATATAGTTTTGATAGCAACGGCACTAATTTTAGCATATCTATGCTAAAATATATCTATATATGACTTTGCTACTTAACACTGGAAAATATAGCAGTGGAATGCATCCCTCCTGAGATACTGCACTTTTGCACTAGTGTAGATATTGTCTTCAGTGCTGAGGTAAGATTACGGCAGCTGCTATTCTTACTGCTATTCTTGCCTCTTTGGTATGATGCCTTTCATCTCCAGCGCTGACTGGGTCACAAACAGAGGATGATGACCCTGATGAAGCCTTGATTACCATAAGAGAATAATTTAATTCAGGCCATAAAATCCCTTGTCTGAAGATGAAAATCTCCTGGGTTAATCACCTGAGTAATACCAGTAAAATGGGCTCCAGTACCTTCAAAGATATCCTTACAACTTGCTTTGCTACCATGTCAATGCTATCTCTAAGGTGACTTGCCCTGTCTGAAAACAGTAGTTTTCTCTTGTGCTCCCTGTTTGTGCAGTAATGGTCCCACTGTTTCACATTTAGTAGTAGCCCTGTGGGTTAAGTATTTATTCCATTCAGCCATGAAGAGCTGCCATTCACTCTGGACGTGTCAGAAACTGTTTCTATCCGGAAAACTGTTTTAATGGTGGCTTTTTTCCCCCCCACAACAGAATGAAGTAATTGAGGTGCATTGGTGATGGGGTGATATTTATTCATCCTCACCTTGCTGTGAAATTTTGAACCAAGTGAAATGTTCTGGCTGCTTCTTAAGTGTAAAACTTTTCATATGCCTCCAGGGGACAAGGGAGCATGTGAGCAGTTGCATTGTGGGATCTGCAGCTCTCAGGTGTTCTGCTTTCATTTGCTCAGAGGTTATGCTCACTGGCACGTTTGCCAAGGGCTGTTGTTTTGCTTTTCCAAATGTATTCTGGGTAATTCTGTAAACTGCATTCAAATACATGGATTATGTGGTAAATACCTCTGTCTGGTACATAAGGTCCAAACCCGAGAAAGGTCAGACAATACGGTATGAGGATGCATAAGCCTTTTTCATTAAACACGGAAAGCAACATCTGTTTTTCCTTATTTCAGTTTTACTTTAACAGATATTGGTCGGTTAATGATTGTACAGCAATTTGCCATTATTAAGCAGGTGAGGCACTACAGCACAAAAAGGCATTCTTTGGAGCCAGTGGAAAATGACGCTGTACCACAAAAAGCACAGTGCACACACTGCTCAGGAGCTGCGGGAAGGCAGGTTCAGAAATGCCACAGTACTAACAGGCTTTCCTCTAGAGACATTCGCCATTCACATGCCTCTGAAATAAACTCAGGTCCGAAAGTGCTTCACGAAAAGTGGTGCTGGGGTCCTAATAGTCAGCATTATAGCTCTCAGAGCATCTCATCTGGCAGCACACAAAATCCAGGGAAAAGTCAGAGAGCTTGAGCTAACCCTTCAGAAAACAAACAAAAGAGCATGTTGTGTTTGTGGACAGGTGCGTGTCACTCAGCTTGCTGCCACAGAGCAGCAAACTCTGAATTTGTGGTTATATTTTAGATTTCGTTCATATCTGGAGAATTGAAATGGCTAATACAAATATATTTTTTGCCTAGCAACTGTTCTTCTTGGAAATAAAATTAAGCCTCCCAGCTAACAAGGACAGGCTTCCAGTATTTGTGTGTATTTTACAAATCTCTGTGACCGCATTAAGTTATCAATGGTACTTCACTGATATCAAAGAGCATATTTTACATGAGTGCTTCATAAAATAGATTTTTCCGACTGTTACTTCCTCTAAAACCAACTTGCTTGTGCTCTTACCTGTTGCGAGGCTACAGGATGGAGAATGTACTCACCTTATGAAAAGATCTGTCCTCTGCCTAGGTATGGGTAGCCCAGGCTGGGACAGTATTAAACCCCTTCTTTTGTTTTCCCTGTTATTGCAAAGGATAGACCTCACTGTGATACAGTGTTAATAGAATGAACAAGGTCGATGAATCCTGTGGGACTCAACTCCAGGTTCCTCTAGGGTGGTGCATACTCTCTCTTCCTACACGATGACATGTTAGTACCTGGGAAGGTCACAGTTTGGACTTTTGTCCCAAACTCCCTTCAGTCTCTGTGTATACAAGCCCTTGCTGTCAAGCATTGTTTATCTAATCAGTTTATATATGGCCACGCTTAATTTCTTGAGGGATTACATTGATATAAGAGCTCTCCAAAAAGGGGACAAAGTCAATGAGGAGAGCTGCTGAGTACAAAAGAGAAAATGTTTGTCTGGGAAAAAAATCACCAGATTATGTTATTAAAATTGGAGAGTTCCTCATTCCAGATTTCATTATTTCCATTATCTTGTCTTTCTGTAAATGCATTAGCCTTGTTACACAATTCAAACTTCTATTGGCATTAATAGGATCTTACGAGTTAGATATGGAAGAAGCCTATTAGATAATGCAGCCGTATCCCTGCTGATGCAAGAGAAGTCATTGAATTACTTATGCTCATTGAAGAAGAGAGACCTAAAGGGTTGAACCTGCTCTTTCAAGGATAATTCACATCAGATAAAATCAGACACCGTTATTGTAATATTTTAAAACTTTACAACCAGTGACTGATTTTCTAAGAGAGATTGGTAATAAAGTACATAAATAATATAGGTTAATATTGCATCCATAGTAACAAACAAACAATGTACACGAGGTCGGGTTCTTTACAGCTGTGAGCATAACTTTTATCAGCACTAAATGATACTAAGCAAGGTCAAATAATATTAAGTTTCTGAAAGGCACAGCAGGGTAGATAAATGTTATATAAATATTTTTGCAATGACATGTTTTATGACTTTAACTCTTGGGTTCCTATTTCTAGTCTTTGTCCAATGTGTGATGTGCCATTATTTTCCTACAGATTCACTGCACTTTGCCAGCAGATCAAGCTGAATAGACAACTGTAGTTCTTGCCTTTTGGAGACTATGCTAGTTGATGAAAGTGAGCTGCATCTCTCTAGTGGCAGGGAGCACCATAGTGCACCTCTGGGAACTGGAGCATCCAGATCAAGGAACTGCTCAAATTATGCACTGTTCATTTTCTGTCTTGTACTCGGATTGTTTTTACATGGAAACCCTAGCATTAGATGTGAGAAAACAGCTTCCACCAGCATGATGCCTTATTAGGTGCAGTCTTAGGATACATCTGGGAGTTACACTACTCAGGAACTTGAAAACACCCCAGTTTTGGTAGCTGCAATAACTAGTTTTCTTAAATGAAATGAAGCAAAATACCAAGAGGAAAATAATTATAGGACAATAAACCTTCTCTGTGCATGCCCTCCTTTCCAAAAATCCCTTTATCTCAAGCTGGTGGATCGGACAGGTCTGTTTTGCACACATACCACAAAGGGAGACACTATCCAAACACCTCACAAGAAATTCTTGCCTCCCCTCTGGAGAGGTTATTTCTATTTGGCCATAAACCCTTTGTGGTTCCCTGTACCCAGGCTAGTCAAAAATAATGCTAATTGCTTTGGAGTCAGGACTTTGCATCCTCATAGGTTATAGGCTGTCTATTGTCCCTCCACAGTGTATTAGCATTTACTACAGGCTCCATATCTTATCTCACACCATTCTTCATTCTTCCCATTTGTTTCTCTTATAGCTACAGTCAGGATAAGCTGGCATGTTCACACAATAATTATTGAATAGCCAGGTCACATGAAATATTCATAAATCGTTGCAGAACAGCCCTATCAACCATCACATGGATGTTAAAAATAATGTGTCCTGAAAAATAATTACCAATTTTTATGTTGCTATCTCCCTATGTAGGCATATTTCTTTCTTTTCTTGCTCTACTGTATTTGCTTCCCATTTAACAAGTTATGTAAAAAAGTTTTAGCAATTCATCTTATGGCTGAGCTGCAGTTATTTATAATTATGGAATATTCTTGGGTGTTTGTTTAAAGTGTGCTGGAGAGCTGCTGGTTTTGTTTTTTTCTGGTAGGCGGCTCATTACTTCATAAATCTGTGACTGAATGGGAATTGTGGCTGGGGAGCAACTGTGCTGCTTCATGCATCATGACCAAGTGTGTGTGGGAGTCAGGAACAGCACCTCTCTGGACCAGCTGCTCCATCCATCTGCAGCTGGGTCTAGGTACAGTGATCTACGGTCAAGATCTGCACTGGGAGTATTTTTATAGCTGTTTTATAGCAGCTGGTGTGAATGGCAGTAGAAAAATGAACGATCAACTTCCTAACCATCAGGAACAAACTAAGAAAGAAAAATAAGCATAAAAATTAGCACATTTTTGTTAGTATTATAAAGACACTCTTTGAAGTTCGGTTTCTCAGAAGAGCTACTGTAAGCCTACATATTTATTGGTTTGTCACTCAGCTGAAAATTTGCTTTATACCAAATCTTGGCACAAAAACATATTTGAGTGGCAAATGATGTTCATAATTTCAGATGCTTTTATGTCCTCTTAAAACTGAAAAAAAACCCCCTATTTAAAAAGGAAATGTTACTTGAAGCTAGTCTGGTTTTGCCACTCATATGGAGAAAAATAAGGGTACATGATCAAATTATTTTTAAAAACCATGTAGAGTGGGATTGCTTGTCGAATCTTGAGTTTATACTTTTATTCCATGTGGAATCCAGCCTCTGTTAGCAACAACTAAAGTTGTATTAATAATAGGGCCTAATTCATCTTGCTATACATTTAATAGAGCAAATGATTTTTCTTTATTACCATAGTTTGAGCAAAATATAAGGAGAATTATTTTTGTATGATTCTGGCTTTCAATTTTGGATTTAAATAATCATGAGGGATCTCAGCACATTTTAGATTATATCTGCATCTTCCTGGAGGAGGCTCTGCATGATGTGGTTCTGCAGCTCCTGCCAAAGGAAGTATTGCCATCACATATAAGTCTCCTTTGTAATACATTCACCATAGCATAACACAACATGACACAGAAAGTGAGATTGGTGGGTTCTGTCAGAGTTCTTTTTAAAATCAGCTCAGTGATTATTTAGACTTTCATTACAAAAAACAGAGACAGTGAACAAAGTAGTAAAAGTTGGTGCTTCCGTGAGTGAAGTCTGGGAGTGGGATCTTTGGTATCTCCTGTGTAGAATTCCCTTTCATGGAGCAAGGGGAGAGCATTTTTATATCTTTCAGAGTCTACTTTGTCTTTAGAAGTGCTCATAAAAATTTCTTCAGAAAAATAATGTCTTGAATACAGCAACTTGCACCCAATTTTCAAGATCTATTTGACAAGAGGATAATACCTGGACAGCAAAATCTCTTCAGTCTCTGGTGTTTTCCTTGAAATGACTTATGTTGAGCAGAGTGTTTCAGAGAACTATTGCTGTGCTCAGTCTGTCTTTTAGAAAAGAATTCCCTACCCATGAACAATAGTCATGTAATTGCCAAGTCCTGATGCATCCATTCTCAGTTGTTCATTGTGTCAAAGGAGAATTAAAATTCTCACGGCATTGGCAATTCCCTCATTGTCACAGTGTGCTTCTTACCACACTGGATTGAGCACAGGTCATTTCATGGAATGACCTTCCTAAAATATTGACAACATATTAATATTTCTGAACCTCCCATGCAGACTTGCTCAGTCACTTACTCATTCCTCTTCTTGGTTTTAGAGAAACAAAGATGTGTTAGGTGGGCTGGTCAAGCACCAGAGACACCATTTTGTTCCCATAAAAAATTAAATTCAAAACTCCTGTTTACCTCTTGGGCAGAATTCTTCCTGAATGTTACTGCAGAAAGGGAAAGGACACATTTGGATCAGAAACAGGAGTAAGATGGAGATACCAAAGTAGAAAATGTCTTGGGGAAATCTCTCAGACTTTGTCAGAACCTGACTTACCTGAGCCTTTCACAGGATTCTGGTTTACATCTGTCTTTCAGCTTCTAAACTTAGATGAAACTTTGATGCTGTTTAAGAAGATATACATTTTCCTAACATTTTTACCACTTGTGTCTGTCCTATTTCTTCAGGAAAATCTTTATCCAAAGTAGAACTTTTCCTCTCCCCTTCAGAAAAAAAAAAAAAAAAAGTTCAAATTAACCTTATATTATTTAGAAATAAATTATTAGTTACATTTCATGCTGAGTATTTTGCATCAGTTTATAGAAAAAAAAGCTGTAGAAAAAATGGTGTAGAATAAAACATTAAGAAAAGCTCATTAAGTGTTCATTGTGTTAATGCCGAATACAGGCAACCAAGATAGTACACAGTACCTGGGAACAGCAGTTATGCTGGGAACATTCATAGGTTGGCTTTGAGAATTCAAGCCAGATCATGAACTGCTCTGGGCAGAGTTGAGTCCTTTTGCACCAGCTGAGCTTCTAGCCCTTTCTGTTAAGAGTGTTTTAATCCCTGAATGATGGCAATGTGGCTTTCCACTCCCACAACCTTACCAAGAAGGTGAAGGGGAGGAGGTGAAAAGGAGCAGGGCATAGTCACCCTTTAATCACACCCCTTTTTAGATACTGATAAGAAAATGGTAGAATCAAAATTATATCTCAAAATTCAGAGCTATCATTTCAACGTAAAAGTAAGAGAAGAGCATCCATGAGATATGAAAAAGTCTAATCTGAAAAAATCAGCTGCTCTTTCATGGCCATGCACAGCTTAGAGCTAAAGAATTAGAAAATGCTACTGTATATTCGATGGGAAAACAGGTCTCTTTAGTGTTTTCCAGTCAGCAGTGACAGTCTGTCTTCCCTGAGCTTGGTGCAGAGGGTCAATTTGAATCCTCTGAAGTGCCAAGAGCTCCATCTGCTCTTCCATCTGAAATGGGAATATTTTTGCTCTTTTTTTTTTAATCTTGATTTGGTCTTTCGGTGTTTGTGTTAGAACACACAGCCCAGATGCCAATAATGAGGAAAATATATTAAGTGATAAGGGAGAAAACAGAGAAATTAAAATGAACGAGGTAGGAAAATTGTAAATGGAAAATGGGAGCTGATTGCAATATCCAGCCCAGGTGTGGCTGTGAATTAAAGTGCTTTCCTGAGAGATTCCAACAGATATATCCCATAATCCTACACATCTGGGAAAGTGTTGGTCAAGACAGTCCTGGAAGTTGTGCCAAAAACACCTTAAAGATATTCCACACAAAGATCCAGCTTGCTATATACTCCAGCTGCTGTTTATTAGTGATGCTCATATTTTATGTATGCTAGCACACAGGAATTCTGTTACAGACAAAACTGTATATATAGATTTAAATCCATCGATTGTATATTCCACTTAAGCTTTATTGAAGCATTTTTCTGTATGCAACCACACAGCTACATTTTCTTTAGTTGAAACTGAAACATATGTATATACCTGCAAACGCACATCCATACAAAGGAATGCTTTAATTTTCCTTTAAAAAAAATGAAAAATATCAGTGCTGCTCATCAGGAAAAAAAAATACACAGCAGTCATTCATTTCTCTGTTCACTTTGTTTTCACATACACCTTGAGTTTTTCTAAATTTAGTGAATTTGCAAAGTCAGTATTGTGAGGCTGAGAAATTAACCTTAGCAATTGTGGTAATGCCTGAATCAGTCTTTGGTGCAGAATTAGTTCATTATTTTTGTTCTATGAAAGAAGAAGGAATATCAGAAAACATGCTCATATTAAAACAATTTTTTGGTTTTTATTTTTTTTGGGGGGGAGCAGAGAATAAATAAAAAAAAAGAGGTCTTTGCCATGCAGCAACAGAGCAATGACTAAGTATCAGCTAATACTTGTGAAAATGCTACTTCCCTCCCTTCCCTTCCCTTCCCTTCCCTTCCCTTCCCTTCCCTTCCCTATCTATATTTTTCTTTCCTTCCCCACTTTCCCTTTTCTTCTCTTCCAAGTTGGCAGGTGGTGAAAAGTCCCAGATGTTGGTGGTCTTAAGACAATTCATACTATGAAAAGGATTCTCTTATACCTTTGAGCTATTAACAGCTTTGCTTTCAACACCAGGTGTCACTGCAGTGATAGAAAATTTAAAAATACTTTGTAGAATTGTTGAACAAAGCAAGATTCACTACTGAATATAAGAAAATCATTCCAGACATACGGTGACAATGGAAACAAAATAAGTTTGTGGAACTCCATAAAACAGGGTAGCTGGCATAAGCATATAACTTTGAAAGCAAAGCTGGAGAGAATACAGCCTTAACTGTCATATACCATTGATACAATACTCTGGAACTAGATTGATCAATTTCTATGCTTACTAATTGCCCATAGCATTACAAAGCTACTTTTAAACAGCATCAATTATCCAGTGATGCAGGCTTAGGTAGGTAAATTCATCAAACTAAAAAATGTCAACACTCGATTGAAACTGGACTTGCTGTGAGATAATAATAATTCTACTGAGCTTGTCAATGGTTTTAGAGTACAAAATAAATTCACCAGTAGATATAAAATACATTGTGAATAGCTTTGAAAACAGTATTTCACAGAGGTGTTTCACAGAGATTACTTCAGCGTATCAGTGAAGTTCCAGTGAATTTTAACAACACTAATGTGTTACGTTTTGCATTTAATTTATTTGCTATTTTTACTACTTTCATGTTATTTTGAAAAAGGTTTAGAATCTTTAAAACCAGGAATAATATTCAGCTATATTTTTCACAGAAAATTATTTCTATTTTTAGACCAGCTCCAGAAATAACAACAAAAAAGATTTACAGAACAAACACTTGTCTGTTTTCTCTGTTCTGGTAATTCTGATGGCCGAAGAGAATTAAGTGTGTTATAAAATCACTTTGTCTAAAATGTTTGCTGAAGTGAGGTTGCACTGCTTTCTACTTAAAAATACAATGTGTTTCAAGGTAACAAGTAAGAAATAAAACTATGACTTCTAATAATAAAGTAGCAGGAAAAGATAGAAATATAGAAAAAAGAGATTAAAGAGAAACAAAATGAGTGAAGGAGTGAAGAAGTGAAATAAAGTCTGGAAAAGCGAGGAGGAAAGGCGTTGTTCCAAAGTTTGTCTTTTTGGAATCCATTGTAATTAGCAATAAGCAAATAAATTAATTTTTCACTAGCAGAGTTTGTTTGCCAGCAACAATAATGGTTACTCAACGCACAAGATTTCTCAGCCTATTGTCATCCCATCCCATTAAGTAAGGGGAGTGAGGGAGCAGCTGGGGAGTGTTTGCCCTTAGCCAAGGCTAACCCACTGCATATCTAAAGGTATATTAATATCAAGAGTCTATTGCTTTTGATGGTGTGATACAGCACTTTATTCTTTCCTTCCTCAATACACTTTTTTTTTGTACCTATAGACAGAAAGTTGTCTTCAATATAAGGATCTACCTTCATACAATTACCTTGGCACAATATGGTCATGGCACTGAAAGTGGCAATATGCTAATGTAATTTGATTAGCTGTTCTTCTGTTTTTCATGAGAGAAAAACTCTAGGGTGTTTCCATCATAATAAATACAGTATCTTAAAATGTTAATATTAGTTGAATGGCATATCCGTTAAAACAATCTGAAAACTTCTGAAGTCACTCTGCTAATTGTCCTGAAGGTCATTTCCTGAATATAGTTCAGGAAATATAACATGACAATTTATACGAGGGTCTTGAATAAATCTGTTCTCCTCAATCACCATCTTCACTCATCCATTTTCACGAAAGGGCTGCGAAGTTGAATTCATCCTTGATACTCCAGAAAAAAAACCCATGATTGCTTAATATCTCTCAGCACAGAAGAGAGAAACTTAGTGCTACTATACAGCAACAGCTGTAAATCAAATCTGTGCCTTTTAAAGTGATGGAACCAGTAGCCATAGGCTGTTAAGAGGCCAAAGGTATGAATGGGTTCCTAAAGAGACAAGATTAATTCATGGAGGAAATTTGTTGTCAAGAAATAAAAGGTCTGAAATATAAATTCTGGTTTGAGAAGTTTATATTCTGAAGATTATGCCAATGTTAATATGTAGTTCAGTCCATGCCTTGGTGTTATCCTTTCTAGATGTCCATGAACAGCTCCTGATGGAAATAGAACTACCTCAAACAGACTTAGGCTCTTTGTTTTGTTTGACAAATGGATCAGGGTAAGAATACACACTGAAGAGTTTGATGATTCCTGATGGACCATAATCACTGTAGCTGTCTGAAGCTGAGTGTGAATGACTATGTACCTGTACTACAGCAGGCAAGGTGTTCATTGGTTAGTTCATGTGGTACTCCTCCATCAAGACCTAATCTATTCAGTGTTTTCACTTTAAAACCCAAGTAAGGCAAGACTCAGAGAAGTACTTAAGTGATCAACTACACTTCCCCTCTGGGGTTTGCTCTGTATCCCTGGTCTCCCAGTTGTACAGCCCAGATATGACAGTAGCATAATGATGCTGCTATCGGGACAGTCTCCTAAAAACCAGGACCTGCCAGGGCATTGGCAAATGAGGATCTCAAAAACTCTGCTGTTTTCCAGAGACAAGACCAAGTCTGGATTTACTGTTTCTGGGGTCTTATTTTAGGGTCCAAATATGTTCTTCTTCTCACATGTGGTTCTTCCTAATTTTGAAATAAGTTTTGTTGTTTTTTTTTTTTCTGATAAATTACAGAAACACTAACTTTTCTCTGTGTACTTTCTTCTGTTAATATTTAGTCAGGCTGTAGTTAAAAAGGAATGGAATTTCAGATTTTCACAGAGATGGTAGCTAAATCAAGCTAACATTGTGTTCTCATTTAATACTTTGAAGATTTATGCAAGTTTGGGACAGAATTTTATTTTCTACAGGGTATATAATAATAAGTGAAAAATGATATATCAGCTTGACATGTCAGATTCCTGAACCCACCTCCCTCCCCATGTCTGAAAATGTTTGGAAATTTGGAAACTTCCAAGTCAAAAAAAAGACTTGTCAAAAAGTGTGTTTTCTCATAGAATTTGAACCAAAAAAAAATATGTTCTGTTTCCAGGAAAAGCTCTGTGAGCTTATGATACCTGAGAAGCTCAACTTTTTCAATAAACATATACATATATATATACATATATATATACCAACACTCCTGTCAAGTAGCAAAATAGTATAATCCACATTTTACAGACAATATATGAAGGTAAGAGGAGATGGAAAGTCAACTTTTCAAAGAAATGTTGACCTAATAAATTTTCCTGACTTTGGAAAAACTACACAAACCAAATCTTTGAGACATGCTCACTTTCTAATGAAAATGTTTACAAATTAAGGAAAGGTCTGCCTTTGGAAAGCTTCCTAGTATCCCACCTGATATATATTCTCAGAATGGATGTGAAGCCATCTATTTTAGATTGGCAAAACTATGATTTTTCTGGCTCAGTTTGTGCCCCCTTCCCTAAATTTAAGACACTATCTGGGCACATGCAAAGTTTTCCTAGAAAACCATGTCTACGCTAGCAGTTTGTGTTGCCATAGTTCTGACAATCACACTTTGTCACAACACCTAACTAATTCTGGCAAGCCAGAATTTATTGTGCAGACCTGGCCTCTATGTCAGTGTCTAGACCTGATCTACCACAGTATGGCCAGAGAAATGTCCAACTGAATTCCTGATCCTGAGTAATTTCTGGAGTGCACTAAGAACATATCAAATTGTGAACACTGTTGTGTACCCTTGTTGGAACATTGGCTTTGTGGATACATTAATTTAAACACACGGAGGATCTATTAGGCTATATTTCAGGCAAATATTTTGGTTTGATGGGGGTTTTTTTTGTGTGTTCTGGGAAAAGAGCTTGGCAACTCTTTGCAAAATCAAGAGCTACCAAGGCTTTGGGCATCGGTTAAGAAATGTTAAGTTCTTAACCATACATCTGTCCCCACAGAAGATAAGCTCTTCCATATGGGAACGTATAATGGATATATAAGTTTTAATGACAGAAACATAATTTTCATTATCTAGCTATCCCATGTAAAGGTAAAAGTTCTATTTAAAGTTGTTTAGTGTTTGCTTTTATACCTGGATATCTGCTGTCTAGAGCTGTCTAGAGGATTAACATGCAGGAGAATTTTGGCCAATGGAGAAATGTCTGTGAATGTTGGGCAGAAATCAGGGATAACCTCAATGATGAGAAGTAGTTTTGAAATATATCAGAAAAGAACAAACCTAAGAGGTTGTCTAGGTTAATCTAATAAAATTCTTAGAAATTCTGTTTAGATACTGTCAGAATCAGTTGGCCTGAGATCATGTCAGACAACAAGAACCACTGGGATAATTTACAAGAATAACCTTTAATTTTAGAAGTTATTATTGTTTCAGACTTTCTAAACAATATCGCTTCTGGAAAGGCACTGAACTGTGTTGCATTTTTGAAGTATACTGTCTGTAAGATATTCTTTGCATGTCCACCTTATTCAGCTGCAATCTTTGCAATGTGCACAAAACAGTGACATCAGATACATACTCATGTATCTACAACAAAACCTATTTCTCCCTAAAATAATCAAATCATTTTTTGCAACATTTGACTTAAATCTTTGCCTTTTGATGGTTGTCATGCAAAGGTGCAAAAGCACCCATAACAAACTGTTCTGCCTTTAGAAATCCAAATTCTGCCATTGCTTCTCCCCATGTAATTTTTATCATTAAGATCTTTGGCATGGATCACCAAGACAAATTCATTGGATCAAATCTTAGACATGGTTGTACTCGCAGGTTGGGCCTATAAAGCTAAAAATTTGAGTGAGGGACAGCCTTCTAGCATCGAGACCCTTAGCACTTCTAATAGAGCTAATCTCTGTCATACATTGAAAACAAGACACCCCCATGCAATCTTCCAATTGCCTGGCCCCTTCTACATCCACTGGCATGCAATTTGACTAAAATCAAAGTTGTGCTATGGATGATATTAGCAATTTAATGGTATGGACACATTGGTGGATGGGCCCCAGTTTTGATAAGGGAAGCCCTCAATCCCCATGACCTTCGGCTGGGCATGGGCAGTAATGCAGAATTTTGCCCTGTTGAACTCATAAATACATGTGGGGATTGTAAGTTCAGGGCTCAGGTTGTTTGCTGAACTGATGGTACCCTACAGGAGCACCTCACAGCCAACAGTGCTGGCAATGCCACTCTTGTGATGGTCCCTCAGCAGCAGCATTTGCCACAACATGCCCCAGCCCTTCGCCTAACCAGAGCATTTCAGTGGCAAGCTCTGCTTCTGCCATGGAGGAACCACTCATTTCACGTGTCTTTGGAAAGAATGGCTTGGCTTAGAAAAGAAAACAGATGTTATGAGCCATTCTGTCACTCTTTCTCACTACTTAAGGCTCACCAGCCCAAAAAGCTAAAATGGACAAGGATTGCCTCTGGAAAACACAGTGCATGGCTCAAAGAAACATGTAGCACTAAGTCTTTTCTGGGTATGTTTACTGAATGTTACTGTTATTGTTCACTGTTATTTGGTGTGGCTTTTTGTCATAATTTAAATAAAATATTGGTGGTTTTGCTTCCTATCTTAGCTGTCTTTAGGCATAGGAAAATAAGGCAGTTATGTAGGACAACTGACTGCAAAATATTGGAGCCTCGCTGCTTGTTTTTCTTGGGAAAAGCTAGGTTAGCAAAACCTCCAACAGTTGCACCACTTCACACAATAACCTCTGCCAACTAACCCCAGAATTTCAGAATTAATTCTCCTTCCCAATTCTTTCATAAATTTTATCTTTTTTCCCATAGCAGGATGGGGTTGGCTACATTCCCTCTTACACTTCAGGTAGCAAATTTCATTTTAACTACATTTCTAGCTTTCTACCCTAAAAAATTTTAAATAAATTGCATGTATTAGATCTCAGTTCAATTTCATTTAACTGAGCCAGCAAACCAATATTCTTAGCTTCCTTATCTATTTCGTTTTCCTTTGCTTTGTTCTGAGGATTGCTACAAAAGCACATTGATAAACAGGTCAAAAAAATTTTAATGTTCATGTACTGCATAGGAGTATTGAGACCTACCACTCTAGAGAGAAATATCTCAGATATGGAAGGAAGTGATATGTGGCCAGCAGGATTTCACACTCTTTGCTCATCTAAACTGCCCAGAGAATTACGTTTTATATGAGTAATAAAACAAATGGAATGGTGAAAGATCAGGCAAATGATCTGGTTAATGTATATTGTTTAGCGCTTTATAAATGCTGTAAATATCAAGAGACATTGAATCATCCATAAAAGAAGCATCCTATTTAAAATATTTATTTAGCATACAATAGTGCTTGATTTTAGTGCAGGCAAAACACAGTCTGTAGCTGATTATGGTTTCATATTCTTTAAATGTCCACCATGTTACTAAGAATCATATGTGTAAGGCTTCGGTTCTGGCCATCTTTTCCCACTATTTACACTGCAAACTCACTCCTAATACTGATGAAACAGAGATTGAAAATGCATAAAACTGGGGATAATGTATTCCCTACAGCTTCTTTCTTCCTGTAATTCTGTTATCTGCATACTGGTTGTTGGTTTCATTCATCAGAAGCTTACAGATATTGAGGACATTATTTCAGTCCATTTTACCAGAAGTGTGGAAAACTGCTCCTGGATGATCCTGAAAGCTCAGGCAGATGAGCCTTCAAACTCCCTAGGAGCACAGTGCCTGGAGGCAGTGGCTGAGGAAATTATTATCTCACCTATCACTCTTCTAATTCACCTTTGATCTGTCATCCCCATGCTGGGTACCATGCACATTTCTCACCATCACACAGGTGGATTCCTTTGAAGTGGAGGCTCCCTTGGCTTCAAATGCAGCTGCCATCCACCAGGACAAGAAAATTTCATTTTACAAAAACTAGAGAAACATTTACACATTGGATCTGAATATTAATTATTTCTGGAGACTATAACATCGTGTACAATGATCATTAAATAAATCCAGATACCAAATTGGTGCTTATGTTTTTACAATAGATGTTTCACAGGAATTAACACTTCCATAACTCGCACGGCACTGTTTTAGCATTCCCAAAAACCCGATGTTTTGTTAATAGATAGAATTGGTCATAAATTTTCTGCTGAAGCAAAGTTTGCTGAAAAATGCCAGTTGGTTGAGTGTGAAATATTTCATTCAAAACAGCTTGGGTTTGATAAAGTTTTGCCGAATCCAAGGCAAGATTCCAAGAGAAACTGTGCTTCTGGCAGGTCTACCCCAGTCCTGGGAACTCTGTAAGCTACGGTATGGCCAGCCTGAAGGCAGGAGTCCCAAATGGGTCTGCGTCATGGCTAGGGATGCTGGAAAACTTCAGGGGCCCCCAGTAGAAATGAGCCTGGATATGCTCCAAACAGAGATGAGCCTGGATTTGTCCCAGCTGGGGAACTCCCTAAAGCTACCAGAATTAGTTACAAGATGTGGAGGCTCTCTATAAGTTTGAAATTTAGAATACTTCCACTACGGATTATAACAAAAGTAAAGGTAAGATTCCTCCTTTCCAAACACTCCCATTGATAGATGTGTTATAAATAACTAGAAGGAACATGGAGTTTAAGCTTACTGGTCAAATCTTCATTAGTCTTTACTGAGTAGAGAGGGCTGGGCTCTAAACATTGTAAAACTAAACCAGCATAGTTCAAAACATGGCCCATGGGTCAGATCTGGCAGAGAAATTGCTTCCATCTGGCCCAGTCACCGGTCCCTGGAGTAGAGGGGGAGATGGTGTTCAGGCAGCTGATACAGCTCAATCAGCCAAGCAACTTCTGACCCTGCACATAGCCTTATGCAGCTGTGGACCCTCTGGGTCCTCATGAGGGGTGGGAGGGCCGTCGGAGGCAGTGGGACCCCTGATGCACACTGGAATTGCCATGGTTGCCCCTTTTGGACTGTTCTGCTCTCAGCCAGTGGTAGACCTTTTCAGAGATGCTTTCAGCACAGAGTGACATGCTGTGGCTCACCTTCCTACCTGACATGTCTCCTGTCCAACAGTTGAAACAACTGGTTTTTACCATATTGTGAACTAAAATTGTGAGTGTCAGATTGTTTTCATGCATAGGTTCTGAATTCACTTATGAACAATCCCCATGCTGCTTTAAAGGGTTCAAATATCTTTCCAACTCGATGACTTAAAAGTTTAACTGAAACCTATACTGGACAAGTTTCAAGTGGCTTTTGGATCACTGACAGGGTTTTTCCCAGTTATAACAGTTGCATTAAAAGTCCCATGCAGTAACAAATCGGTTGGATGCTACATTGATTTTAGTGACACCTACTTCCCTACCTCGGAGGCACAATTCCTTCCTTCATCCCTGTATTGTCACTGTTTGTGGAGGATGGAGCAGGACCATATGCAGTTATTGCTTAAAGAATTCAATATTGTTTACAGCAGCTCAGTGAGGTTGTTGGTGATGGATGTAGTAGGTAGGGATAGTTTCTTGTGTAGCCTTTTGTTCCCTTCAGGTCTTTTGGTGGTGAGGTAAGAAGCTGCTCGGTGGAGCTTCAGGTCTTTATCCTGGACAGAGAGCAGGAATAGGTCTGAAGAAATTGTATTACCCATAGGCTAGAAAAATCCCTTAATATTTTTATTTCCTAGATAAAATGTTGAAGATGGTCCCATAATTTGTTGAAGTCTCTGGAGAAGGCAGGAGGTGACAGTGATCTAAGCAGAAACCAAAGAAATGGACCTTTGAGATGACCCAGGCTCAAAGGAAAAGCTAGAAAAGGTACAGCTGAGTGCATGCTGAAACTGTGAGGCACATGGGGAGGTGGAATGGGACAATACATAGAGTTTGAGGAAGGGAATATGGAGGGGGTATTGCTGAGGTAGATAGTGGAAGAGCAGAAGAGTTGGCTATGGAACTGTTTGGATTCTTGGTCATGGAGTACAAGAAAATATAATGCTCCTAAAATCAGAGCTACCAGTAATCAGTAAAACCCTGAATCTTTGCTGGGTTTTGGTTTTGGTTTTTTTTTTTTTTCTTCTTTTTCCTGTTGATCATAATGGCATCAAGAATGTAAATACCAACTGAGAGTTCACCGAGAAGCAGTGAGGGTGCGTTTCTGTTTTCTTTTTACGGGGACAGGAAAACACAAAGGATACCATTTGAGCAACGAAAAGGGCAAGGACAGAGCAGCTAATCCTCAACAGACCTTTGAAGAGTTTGTTCATATATTAAGTTCACAGAATAGGAAATGTCAACTTTTTCTTGCTGACCTGTCCATACTTGCTTGTCCACCCACACAGGGACCGTGGATAATCTGGCTCCTACATGTTCATTTTTATTTCCATTATTCCTCCATGTCTTCTTTCTGGGTTTTGTTCTTCAACTTTTTTTTTTTTTTTAACTGGTGAATGCCAAGCCCCGTGTTTGTTTCTTGGAAGGGATCCTTTGGTGAGAGGTATCTCAAAACGGCTACTGTTCATCCATTGTGATTCCTCCAGGAGTGCTGTGTCAGAAATGTGATTTCTCAGCCTCTTATTTTCTTCACTGATCAGAGATTGTAAGGTAAAATTTCCAAGGTATTGAGAAAAAGATTTCCTTTTATAACAAAACAGTTTGTACAATTAAATAGAAAGGATATGGAAGTCAACACCAAGAATCCTTTACATCTCTAAAAGCCAGCTAAGATACATGAACTTTTAATGTGTTAATGACTACTTATTTGTCCTTTTAAATTGGGATTTTTTTAGGTAATGGGCCTGGAACAATATGAATCTATTCACTGGCAATACTGGAATGTATAGAACCCAGGATCATTGGGTAGTTCAGTTTGGGAGGAACGTCAGGAAGTTCATAGGAAGATGGTCCCATTCTCTTCAAAACGTTACAGATTTTGATTCTTCTTGGGAAAGTACCTGAGCAGCCACCTCTGTGTACAAAGTGAAGTGCAGCTGAAGTATGAGAATCAACAGACACAAGATCTTTAAGGTCCCTTCCAACCCAAACCATTCTATGATTCTATGATTCTGCAACACAATAGGAGGAAAAAAAAATAACTCTAAAGGCAGTCAAATATTGGAACAGGAGCTCAGAGAAGCTGTGGAATCTTTGTCCTTGGAGATACGCAAAACCTGACTGGGGCAGACTCTGAGCTGTGGGACCTGCTCTGAGCATGTTATTAAACTAGAGACCTCTGGAGGTTCACTCCATCTCGCTTAGTTCTGCTTAATTCTGAGACTGCTTGGAGACACCTCCTCCCCTCCATCAACATATTTACTTAAACATTAATTAGTTAAAAGATGTATAAACAAAAATAACATAATGAGACCGATGTTGCCAAATTGCAACACATCAGTGAGCAACACCTCATCAGTAGTAGAAAACATGATTAAGAAGTGCTTACACTGACAAGGTGCCAAGGAGAAAAGTAGTCAACATCTTTGGACTGTCATACTCTGTCATTCAAGAATGTGACTGAAAATCCTTGTTAGCGCCTGTCTGTTTGAGGAAGTCTGTATTCTTCATTACATTAGGGTAACTGTTTCCATAAAAATTAAGCAGACAAAATAATGAAGTAGCAAAAAAGTCACGTTTCATAGAGTCAATGGAACCGCTAAATCACTTTGGAGATAAAAACAGAAATGCAAAAAGAGAAAGTCAGCGTGGAGCAGTTAAAATATTTTGTTTTATCAATTCACCACAAAGCATGATGGTGAAGTATTTACCACAGGGATACTTCTTCCTGATAATGAAGATGAGATGTCTTCAGAAAACAAGGTGTCAAAGGCAGAAGTTAGAACAAACTGATAATTTAAATCTCAGTAGGTCATCAAGAGATTTTCATGGATTCAAGAATGTAGCTGCAACTGAACTACTAGCACATACATAATCTTTCATTATCTCAGGTGTTATACCAGAGGGAGCATTTGCTTCCTATATTAGGAGGGATAAAGTGATTTACTTCTGCTAAAGAAGTATTAGGGGTGAGGTTTTAGTTTATATTTTTGTGAACTATTCTGCTGAAAAAAATAAGGATTTTAGTGACATTTATATGAGGAGAGCCATACAGTACACAGACCATTTATATTATACCACGGATATTTTAATGGTAGGACAATGTCAAAGTTCTACATCAAAACTCATGAAATAGAAACATCGATATTTGGATTTTGTTTGGAATGGCTTAGTGCTAAAAATCAATGTATGCAAGTATTTCATTTTTTAGCAGCAAAGTTTCCTTTTGAATATGGAAGGCTATTTACTACTTCATATGTGAAATTTATGTGATATTAAACACAAAACTAGTCTGCCAAACAAGTTCCTTTCTCTTCTACTGTTTGTTCCTAAGATTTCCTTAAATGACCTCAAAAGGGACCTGAGAACAATATTTTAATTACTAGTGAATTTAGTGTATTTAGTACATCTAGACACAGAACTTCATGATGAAGAGAAGAAGCCTGAATAGTTACATAAATCTTAGATGAAGCAACACTCTTGAATGCAATGTCTCCACGCTCACTCTGACCAGCTTAATATGAGACCCAAATGCAAGGATGTATCTTCAGGGTGAGCACTTGTATGGCTAACCTGGGAGTACTAAAGGGCAGTAGAGTCACACAGCACTGCCTAACATGCTGATAAGAGCATAGGGGAATACACTGTTCAGTCTTGTTTTCTACAGTGCTGGGAGAGTGATGTAAAGTAAAGTGAAAAGAAGGAGCTGCAGAGAGATGAGACCTAGAAATAGTGCTTATAATGAGACATTGAAGGGATCAACCTACTGAATCTACTGAAGAGAATGTTCAGAGGTTACTTGATTCCAATGTGTGAGTCGTTCCCCCATGAAGAAAATGTTAGTAGATGGCTCTTTACTGTTAACAGGAAAATATGCAACAACGTGTCACTTGTCATCTGAAATTTAGATCAAAATTTTACTTTTTGAAATAAGTGTTATCTGCTGGAACTATTTTCTTTAGAGTAGTTAATACTTGACCTTTTTTAAATCAAAATTGGTTACCTTTCTAAAATACATAGTGTGGATCAAACAGAACATATGGGCCCAGGGAAGAAATTATTTTACCAAACTTGCTGAGTTTCTCTGTCCAAGCCCGTGAAGTCTATTCCCCTCAGCTTTACTTTTTGTGCTTGTCAGACCTGCCCCCACTTCAGCAAGCACCTATCCACCCTCTGCCCAGCTTCCAGTCCCAGTCACCTTCAAAACCCCTTGGCTGGTCAGTTCCCAATTTCCATTCCCTGTTTCAGTCTAACCAGCTTTCATGATTGATAGTTTTCTCCCCAAGAATTCCCTCTAGTCCTCTTTGCATTCTGATCAACAAGAACCAGTGCCCAGGCCCAGCATGGAGTTCTGCCTAGACCACAGAAGACCACAGCCAGACTATGGGCTCAGGTACTGGCATTCCAGTTCTTCATATTGTTTAGCAGTTTGCATGCTCACTGGCTTAACTTTAGCTCACACAGCAAGTAATATTTTTTTCAAAGAACCATCATACATAGTGTAAGGCACAACATTTTCCCAGGTGAAAGACATAGACAAGGCCACACTGTTCTGAAGGGGAAGGTTATTAAAACACATGGATGCAAACCACATGAGGCTATTTATTCTCAGACAGAGAGCAGATCCTGGATCACTTATTTATTATTACAGCAGTAGCTGAAAGGCATGAAAGAGAGGGAACTCCCTTCTCCCTGTTTACATCTACAACCCTGGACCTGATCCGTCCCATTTTGTGGCAGTCCAGAAACGCAGCATTGGGGAAAACGTAGGATGATACCTACTCTGTTATGGAAAAAACTAAACTGAATTCAGGTGCTTAATCAAAATTGTCCAAAGAGAATGAGGGAACTGCAGCAGTGAACAGCAGCTTTGCAAAGGTGGTGCCAGGATGTGGCCCAATGAAACGTGTTTTCTCAGACATGTCATGAAAGCTTACCTCTGCCCAAACACTGCTGCTGCAAGGTGGGGATTTTCTGAGCCAACATGTTTTAGAAAAGTTCACCAAAGCTCAACTAGTTTCTTTTTAATGCCCTCCAAAATTCTTCCAGAAAGAGCACAGAAGACATCCAATTTAGAAATCTCCATGCCCAAAAGTTAAACAGCTTGGGCTGCTGGTATGAGAAAGGCTAAAAAAAGTTGGCAAAAGACAGTGCTTGCTTCAACCAAGCAAGTACCACAACAGTCCACTGGGAAAGATAAAAAAGAAGAGTATATGGGACCACTGTGACTCTATTCTTTATAATATGAGCAGAATGACGTCTAGTGAATTTGTTTAAAATTACTCGGATTTGAATTAGTTTACCAAGGTCATTTAAAACTGGCTTAAAAGTGAGGCACAGTAATTGCAGACTTGACTAAGTTGTGTTGCAGCTATTTGCAAACTCTAGGCTAGGTATGCTAGGCCCTCTCACTTCTCCTTGGAGAAAGAGAAGTTTGCTCCTCCAGAAAATGATCTCAAGTTTCCAGCTGGAAACTAACTTTAGGTGCTCTGAATTGCCCCAAGAGGAACATACCACTCCAGCATCTAAGGACTCACCTGCTTAGGTTTAGGCAGGCCTTTATGAATATCCTGTCCCCAGATCCCTGTTCCACATTCCTGTCCATCAGTTCGCTATTTCTGTACCCTCTCTAGCATGTGTATTACCTTATACTCCACAATGGGACACATGAAGGACACAGGTTTCCAGTCTCTATTTGAATGCTGTTTGCAGATTTCAGCACAGACCTTTCACATTGTCTGCTGCTTGTTTTGTATTAATAGCCTGTTTTGTTTTGCTTTTTTTTTTTTTAAATTAGAGGTGTTTCTCTGAGCCTGATGGTGTGTGAAATGACATGCCATCCTGCACTATCAGCACATAAATAATTCACATCTCCACTGTACATAGCACAGTAAATGTACTTACAAGAATCAGGGCTTTTAAAACATTATTGACCTCCAAGCTCTTTTTTAAATTTTTTTTCAGTCAATGAAGTTATTTTCCCTTTTATTTATAGGGCTTATAAGATACTCAGATATTACGGTAATGGCTGAGGCATCAACATAAGATAAAGGGCTAATTGTAGACCATTAACGTTGCTCTACAGCATTTTAAAGGATGATCTAAGTTTCATTTCATTACATCTCTTATTAAGCACTGTAAGTTCCTGCCATGTCCTATGTCCCACAAGAAATGTCAGTGAGACAAATATCACCACATAGTCTCACAAAGGCTGGTCTTTACTTTGCAACTGAAACATGAGCTCTAAAATGCAACCCCAATGATATTTTTAAATCCCCATATTTAATAAATCCCATTCATATCAGTTGACAAAATTTATTTTATAGATAAGACAACAAACTAAGAAAATTAAAATAGGCATACATTTATTTTTCTATTAAGTGCCTCTACGAAAATTCCTGTGCTTCCTTTATACCCAGAATACATTAACAAGTCTTGCATGCTCTCAAATATGTCTCTGACAAAGTCTATGGAACACATGTTCAAGCAGGATCTAGGGGAGATTACTTACTGTAGCCATGGATAAAAAGTCCTCACTATTACTTAGCTGTACCTTAAGTCTCAAGTTATTGACAGTTTCACTATAGAATTATCAGAGTGATCTTATTCTTTCAATTTGTTTTGTTTTGCTTTGTTTTGTTTTTTAATACACTAAGACCTCTGGGAAAGTCAATACCACCAAATCGTTAATCACCTACGCCAAACTATTCTATTCTCCTTAGAGGGGGAAATTGTGTCCCTTGTAATCTTGGAGAAAAAAGGTACCTGTGTTGCTGGTTAGCAAGGGGAAATAGCTGGTGTTAGGTGCCCACTGCAGTTCTGTAAACTCTTTTGCTCTTTGCATACACAACAAGATATTGACAGTTCAGCTCATATTTTTTTTTTTCTTTTAAACAGTGCACTCAGTTTTGTCCAGTCCCTTCATTCATTATTCATGGCTAATGAAGTGTTTGCTCAAGCTGTGTCCTTCTCATCCTCCAGTCTCAGCACAAATCCTCACTGTGGGACTCTTGGGTTTATCTCTACATGCACTGAGCTCTCATAGACAGCTTTTCCATGGGGTGATTTCTGTCCCTGCTTACCAAAACACTTTTACCTCCCCTGTCCTTTTTGTTAAATAGAGGGTGATTCACACAAAAGGAAATAAATACACCATTTCAAATATAGGCAGAGTAACAGATTAATGTGATAATTTATCTTAATAAGAGCCAGATGGATACACTTTTAATCATGACTATTTGCCAGTGATGGCAAAGATTTTATTATGGAAAATGAAATATTGTGGCTTAATAATTTGGCAGGCACTGAACTGAAATTTGACCTTGGACCTGACCATGCCTGAGAAACTCCATGGTAAGTCTTGGACTTCTGCAGGACTATACACTGTGGCTCCTTGTGCCTGTACGGCAGCCTATTCATGCCCGTAGCCTCTCTTAATGGAAGCAACTTCCCTGACATTGTTTTTCAGGCTTGAAGGTATAGCCAGTTTTTGCTGCAGTTTGGGTTTAGTCAGTAATAAAGTGTATTTAAGTCTATTTTTTGACATAAGAAACGGGTACATTATGGTGAAAAAGAGAAAAAGTAGCAGCTTCAGGTGTTCACAGGCTGAATGTTGCTTTGACGTGACTCTGCCTTGAAAAATAGGTATCTGATGTTCATTATAAGGCTGAAATTGAGACACAGAGAGCTCAAAAAAAGGACACAGTCCATAAGTTATTTTCTCTCCTGTAATTTCAGTAAATTAAAGAGACTGCATGATGTGCTAAGTCAGGGTGAGAATTAAGCTATGACTTCCCATGACTCACAGATCTTCAATAATTCATGATTTACCTCTGGAGTACATCCGGGTAAACTAAAGGTAAACAACAGGAACAACACAATCACTCATACACATGATGAAGTGTGAAATGTGACTTTGAATACATTTAAGCTGTGCAGACCAATTTCTAGTTACAGTGAGATTGCTTTTGTGTGTCCTCTGAACAACACACAAAACCCAATATAACAAATCTAGTTTGTCTTAAAGTTTTTGTTGCACTACGCTTGCTAATGCCACACTACCCTGTCTTTTTGACCTATTAAGGGTGTTAGTTCATTAAAGGCTATATGTTACAAGGTGCTGAAAGCTTCCTGAGAAGTCTTTGCTTCCTTTGTCTCAAGAGAAACAGTGACTATTCAACACCAGTCTTCTCTTTTTTGAGTTACTGGACTCTGTGCTCAAATTTGCCAGGTAACAAATACAGGCATCGGTAGCTATCACTCATGTATTTATAAAAGCAGTGAAAATTTTACTACAACTGTAGATCTTCTTACAGAAGTTCCAGTAGAAAACTGCATAGAGCATTGTGAGAAAGAATCCAATGCCAAAATGTCTGATGTTTGCGAAATATAACATACAATTAACTGCTGTCACTGTGGTGTTGATGCTGCATTTGACGAGCAAAGCTTCTGAACTTGAACAATTTAATTTTACACTTAATTTCTTGAGCTAAAGAGATAGTTGTACAAATGAACTGTTTGCATTACATCTGAAGATGCATTATTGCACTGTGTTCACGCTCTTTGTGCTTTTTGTAGAGCAAATTTAAGTACTTATACATAAAATGTTTTCCTGTGTAAATTAGATTAATCTACTGCTTGTGAAAATTCAATCCAAATACAGGAACCCATTTTCAGATATTTTAAAAAAAATCTATGCTGCTCTGTGAAACTTTGAATTCTTTTTTTTTTTAATTGAGACATAGGTTCAGTAAATAAAGTCTTTGGAAAAAGCTTATTTTCACATGAAAAGCACATCAAGAGCTTTTATATCACAATAATTCAGTAGCTGCTGTAGTAAAGAATTATGTCTCTCAGAGAAAACTTGAGTCTCTGCACTGAGCTGGGATACCTAATCCATCCCTTACCCTTGCAGGTGCGTTTTTCAATCCATTTATTTCAAGTGGAGTTTCTTCAAGGTTGCAGCAAAAGAATCCTAGGAACATCTCGTCTTGGCAGAACGAAAAGTGGTTACAAAATGAGCATCAACAATTTGTTCCTGTTGTATGCCAAGGAAAGATCCTCAGAGAAGTCCTCTAAATATCTATTAATTAAAATATGCTCTGCTTTTTTGGGGTCTCTACATAAGAACGGAATCAGACAAGGTTACTTTCTCACTTTACAGTCTCAGTCCCAGGCACAATGTAGAGTACTCTACAGCTTCAGCTGTGGTTTGTCATTTTGGGGTTTTTGGTTTGTTTTTTTTTTCCAAAATGTGTTATAAAACCCTTATTATTAAAAGTGCAGAACAAAATATACACAGGTAGATATGTTTAAATCCATTCCCTTTTTTCAGCTTTTTTGTGTTTTCACTTTAGGAGGTTGAAAAATCCTTTCCATTTTCTAATTCTTTCATAAATAAGAAGCATTGGGCCCAGGAGGGATTCTATCAGAAGGAAAAAATTACACAAGCAATCCGGACTCCAGCACACTACAAGGAGCAGCCAGCCTTTGTAAACTGACCTCTGGCTCTTCAGCAGGTGTATCAGTCTAGAAAAAACTGTCATTGTACTCTGGAAATGGTAATCTCAGACCACTACATGTAACCATCTCTCAGACCTCACCTGAAATATCACTTATGCCATCACATTAATTCCTAATGCAGTGAAAACTTCCACACCACAAGCTGAGCCAGTGGTAGAAGGAACTGAAAGCAGTGACAAACTGTCAGCTTTTTGTCCAGGTAACAACCATAGCCCTTCACTCCTGGCTCAGGAGCTCAGGATCAGCTTTCCTCTATGGAGGCCCCTGCCTCTGTCTCTTCCCCCTGTCATTCAGGTGATCCTTGTGCATATTTGGCAAAGTCCGCAAAACTTTTTTTTTCACTTTTTTTTTATATACCTTGATAAATCACTCCAGTAGTGCACTATGACCCTGCTCATGAGTAATTTCTTGTTACTTATTACTTTATAATTCAGTCAGTTTGAATTAACTAATCAAGGAACTAAGCCATTGCGATTCCAGTAGGCAAAACCAAATATCAGTAAACAGAGTTGGGACCAAAGGGGAAAGTAAAGGAGGGGGAACAGAATAAAGACATAATGAAATACTTCATGTTTATATATATATATATATATGTTTATATATATGCATATATGTAATTTATGTGTGATTAAAACATAAATGATGAAGTGAGAATTGAATTATGAACAACTTCTTAATTAGAAATCCATGTTCAGACTGAAATGAGTAACAATTCATTGAGCTCTACCTCAGATCAAGATCAGGCTTGATACTGAGCTTGGTGTTCATTGTTTTCCAGTTCAGTGAGGAATCACTGTCATCACCACCATGGGAATCAAAGTAAGACATGTATAGTTAAAATGAACAAAATAGTAGATGTCATCTGCCTCTCACTGAGGCCGCTGTCCCCACTGGATCAAGGTAGAGCAAGTATTCCCTTTAGAGGGGTGAGTATTCTGTCCCACCCAAACTATCTGCCAGAAAATGGAAATTTCACTCAAGCCTATTAACTATCCAGGCAGTAACACAGATGTTTGCACATTGAGCAGCCTATTACTTGAGGGAGCGAGGGTGCTGGCACTCCAGTCTTTAAATTCTCCACATAGAAGGAAACACCACCTGGAGCAGGAAATGATCCAGGGACAAGCAACCAAAGAGAAAAGGGTGGGTGGAAAGGAAGCGGGAGGAGATCTATTGAAGGAAGAAATGTCTGTCATGTTCTTGCCAGCTGCTTTTTCTTTCTATTGAAATGCAGGTTTGTCTCTGTTCCTGCTCATGCTTGGGGGGGGGGGGGGGGTATTACTTGAGGGAGCGAGGGTGCTGGCACTCCAGTCTTTAAATTCTCCACATAGAAGGAAACACCACCTGGAGCAGGAAATGATCCAGGGACAAGCAACCAAAGAGAAAAGGGTGGGTGGAAAGGAAGCGGGAGGAGATCTATTGAAGGAAGAAATGTCTGTCATGTTCTTGCCAGCTGCTTTTTCTTTCTATTGAAATGCAGGTTTGTCTCTGTTCCTGCTCATGCTTGGGGGGGGGGGTGGGTACGTGTGTGTGTAGGATCTTCAATCTGCTGCGTTTGCCCCACAGAAGGTGGGAGTCAACCCATGAAGCTCAGCAGCTCCCAAAACCATATGGGAAGCTCAGGAGAGGACGTGAGAAAAGTATGTGGGGGCTCAACCTGAACAGGAGGTTGAGCAGTGGTATATCTATTGTAACACAGCAGCACGCATATCACGAGTCTTTATCCAATGTGCCAGAAGGCTTTTTCAGTCAGGATTACACCATCAAAGCATCTCAGTATCACTCAGTAGTGTTGATTTTGAAAAAAAAATTGTGAAAATAAAACATCTGCCAGAGTAGCACATATATTATTACAAAAAGAAAGAAAAAAACAACAACAACTTGCATTGCATGGAAATCTGGCCATGAAGTCAAAGTCTAATCCAAATCACTCAGGAGACCATCTTTGGAATAAGGCCATCTCAGAGTTACTAGACAAAATGGATACCGTTAGTTTCTGCTGTAGCAATAATAAGGTTTGTGGCTGCAACAGCCATGTTGCCTTTAAGGATTTTTTCCTCCACCAAAGCCTTTCTTTAATTATAAAACCTAAATATCCATTGTGCCCAGTCACCAAAAGATGTCTATTGTTTCCTGCCTCTTATACAGCTTAATGAGAGTTTCTGGGGTGGATATAGCCATATGTTTAGAGTTTATATGGCAATAAAAGAGTCTGATTTCCATCATAATGCCAAATGTAAATGAAGGCTGTGGAGGACTGCACAAAGGCTAGAGAAATAGCCTCAAGTCCAGGTCACTGTGTTCCCCATTACAGGAGGGTAAGCCACCCAGCCTGCAGAGAAACCCCTGCCAGCTGTGGGGAGCCCTTGCAGGGGACTCCAAGCCAGAACCATGCACTGAAGAAGAGCTGGTCTGAGAGCACAAACCAGCCCACAGCTCAAACAAATGAACAACAAACTAATGCCATACAGTTCCCACACTGGTTTTGCATAGCTTATAGTACATTGTGTGTAATGAGCACGATGGCACAGCGTAGTGCTAATGCTGGTTTTACTACATGTATTAAGAGCAGGCTGCATTTGAAAAGCCAAATGCAAGCTGCCACTGTAGAGCACTCAGAAGATGAGTGATCACTCTAGAGCTGCGCTTATTTTTAATTGATATCCCTGTATATTTTCTGCTATTTTAACCTTTTCAGTCAAAAGCTCTCTCATGTCTCTGCCATACTTTGTCTGTCCCAATCTTTTCATTCTCAGATGTTAATCGACACAGCACCTACTCCACTCCCTTTGATTTGTGTCGTTTTATCAGTCAGCAAGAAAAACAATTGGGATGAAGTTGAATGACTAACAAATTAGGGCTAACAAATGAATAAGAAAGGCTCTCACCCAGACACAGTGTGTAAAGTAACTATAATCATTATTTCTACTGCCCTGAGCCTGGTCTTGGTCACTATATGTCCATGTTTCTCCAGATGAAACTTCTTGTCCTGTACATAGGCAGAGCCACTTTTAAGGATGTGAGGAGTTACCCAGACACATCTGAGAAGGACTGGTGTCACCCGACTCCTCTTTAAAAGTTAGAGCACCCCCTTTTGGAATTTCCTGGAGTTCTGCACATGTGAACATGATCTAAAGCTCATCAAAGTAGATCTTAATTCCCTTGTTTAGTGCATATCAGAACAAGCTGACAAATACACGGCAGGATATCACTGGATTTGCTAACACATGCACAAGTTGAAAGCCTAAACTTTGCCTACATACACACTTGAAAGAGCATCACCAAAGGAATTTGTTCTCAGTGAATTGACATCCAGTAGGGAGAGATGTCCAGGTAGGGACCTAGGGACTTGCTTCTGTGATGAACAAACACCAGTACATAGTCAGGTGTTTCTGAGACCTATGATGTCTTTTAGGGGTGTTTTAGCATCAGGACAGCTTGAGTGCCCTCCACTCTGCTGCACTGCCTAAGCCATCACTGGTGTGGTCTGGTGATAGCCTGTGCTAGGGAATAAAATATGCAGGAATACTGTCTGCTTCAAGACCTGCCAGAAGTTTGTTGCTATACCATCTGGGCTGTTTTTATTTATCCAGCTGTGATTTCTTTGGGTTTTGCATTTTTAATTAACACAGTTTTGAAAGAGGGGCAACTTTTGCTTAACCTCTTCAGTGCTGCGTCATGTGGGTGAGGCAAAATACAACTCAACCACAAAGTCTCTCAAATTCAAGGTACTATCTCTTGAACTGTTTGTACTCCCAGGAAGCTATCATGAGTTATTCTCCCATGGACTGCAATGAATTCCAAAAACAAGTAAGGGCTTTTTTTCCAGTGGGAAGAAGGCATATATAAGTGGAGATAGAAGGGCTGCAGAAATCAAGACTCAGACATACTATTGTTAAATTACTACCTCCAGGTTTTCCTACCTGTATTTATCCTTTTCCCCTCCCCTCTCTTCTCAGATTTAGGACCATGTTATAAAGAGTTTGACCTCACAGGGAAGGACACAATTGTGCATATGCCCACCAGATTTTCCTAAATGTTAACTACTACCTTAAAAACACTATGAACAGAGATTTGGCAATTATACCCATTTAAGCAGGCAACAGTGGGCTAGTACATGCAAGTGACACCCTGCTGTCATCAGTTACAGCGGATAAAGACAGTTATCTTGATCCCTGTGCATGGGCTTAACTTGATGAGAAGATGACTCCAAATGGGCTTAAAATTTAAGCATAAGAATAAACCTAGTGCCTTTATCATTTGAATTGCAGGATTTTACCAAGATAATGACTGAATTTTTCCTTTTCATAATTTAAAGGCAGAAAATAAAACTTTTTGTTACTATTTTTCACGTTTTTCTGCAGTGCAGTTTTTGTGCTGGTCTCAAGCTTTTCTTTCAACAGACCAAAATGAGCAGCAGAATTGTTTTCTGTAATACCTGACGCAATCCCACCTGGTCTTCAACTGCCTGTCCAGAAGTGTTCTATACATCTTGTGTGATATCTGCTAGTACCATGCGGGTGTTTCAGGCATCCTGGGCGTATAAAATGGTACTGCATAGGTATGTTTAGGAACAGAATTATTACTAAACAAGGGAAAAACATAGCTTTGCTTCCCTTTTTAAACCAGAGCACCCTCAGACAAGTGGTGCATGGCAGGAATTAAAATGGCAGTCCATTACTCCAATTATGTACACACATCCATTAAAACATAATAATTAAATCAGCAAAGTATCAACCTCCTATCCATAACACCAGTAAAATTCAACAGGAATCTCATGGCCTGTTAAGATGATCACCCCCCTCAATCCAGAAGCTAAACCAAATACTCCAGGCATTACTAAGCTCTGTGGCAAACTGGAAAAAAATATCTTAAGAATAAAACGTGTATTAGTTGGCAATTACTCACTAAAATATAAGTCCTTGTCTCTGTTGAACGTACTTTTGTAACCCCTTTCTGGTTGGGTCAACTGCCTACAGAGTCTATCAGTTTCCAGAATGCAACCCTGGTAGAAATTTTTTCCCCTAGCCGAGTATAGGGAATATACAGGGAATGCAGATCATAGTCATACATGTGGTATTTAAAGCATTGACACCCAAATGCTGCTTAAAGCTATGTCATTTGGCCTTCAGCTTTTCAAAGGGGCCTTCCACCATTCTGCAATGGCTGAGAGCATGACTGAATGTTCTTTTCACAGCCCTGGTTTTTTTGCTGTAAGTCATGCCAGGAGAAAGTACACGCTCACACTGATGATCATTTCACTTCCATCCTGCCCAGCAATGCTCTTCACAGCACCCTGCTGTCATCAGGAGTAATGTTCATGAGCCTGCCCAAGGGAAAACTTTAGCCCAGCAGAAGAAGAAAGTCATATCCATTGCAGTTAACACATCTGCAAACACATGTTTGGAGAAAGGCCTGGGGAATATAGACGCAATCTGCTCATTTTAGGTACCTAATCTAAGCTTAAATTCCAGGCACTTGCTGAAATATCTCTAAAATAAGAGCTTGAGTTCCCTATGGAGAGAGAGAAGGGCTTTTGAAGGTTTCAAAAAACCAAGAGTCTTACCAGCATAAGTTTTAGGTGGGATCTCTAAATATTCCTTCAAAACTCAGTTTAAGACTAATTAAGAAGTTAAAAATTGAGTGTAAGTAAGGTAGAGAGCTAAGAGCATCAAAATTTCCAGGTAACTACTAGAATTACTTAAAATTATATAAAAAATCAGCTATAAGTTGTAATGAATTACCTAAAATGTTATTAAAAATCAGCCATACATTGTAATGAAGTGTGGCCTCAGACATCCAATCCAGACAATGAGAACCATGACAGCAGAACACATTGAGATCCTGGAGCAATGTGACTTTAATTCTGTCTTTGCATCTCCTTACAAAGCATGGAATTAAGTGTCCTTACAAAGCACGAAGGTAAGTGTCTGGATTCTCAAGAAAGGAAATCTGGTAGAGAACTTGCAATGATTTCTTCACTCTCTCTGTTGGGAGTGATGACTTGACTCACCAGGAAATATTTTTTAATATACCTGAGGTTTTAAAGCCTTGAAAACGTACAGTAGACACCAGTGCTTGAAAGAACAGTCCTTTAGCAAGACAGGAAATAATTTTAGTTACCAACACTACTTTCTTTTTGTTCATCTTAATATGATCTTAAATGCAGGTTTATACAATTTTATTGTTAATTGTGAATAACATGGTTAGTCTGAAAAGCCACAACAAGTTTGCATTTGGATACATAACTGTACAGTCCAAAATTCAGGAATTAATTTTCACGATGTTTCAAATCTTCTGAAATGTTTTGCAGTAAATTTATTCTACCACATCTAATAAGGCTTTTTCTCCTGCACTATCATTACATTTCTTCAAAGCATTTCCAATAAGAACACTCCAAATAATTATGTCCCCTCAGCTAGTTCATCTGTTCAGTCAATAAGCAACATTTTATTGCTTTTATGAATTAAGCCCACTTTACATCCAATCATTTTGCAAACATCTGTAGCCGAATCAGTCTAGGGAGCTTTTGAAAAATCAATCAGTAGGGAACAGCTTTCACTTTTTTTTATTTTTAATTTTCATAAAGTATTTACACGTTTGCTCCACATGAAATAGGAAAAACACTAAGCTTGGTTGTCATATTTGAACATTGCAGTGAAGTTCACCTCACATGTATAAGTTTTTCTTATTTAAAAAGGAGAGATGTGATGATGATATTAGAATGATAAACTGCTGATAACTGTGTTCTAGCTATAAGCAACTAGACCAGAGGTACTGTAGCAGCTCAGCCCAGTAACAGACCACAATGCAATTTCTAAAGTATGTAACAAGGCCACAGTATATCAATTGTCTTTCTTCTAATGCTTTTTGTTGATTTGGAAGCGAGAAAGAAAGAAAGGAAAGGGGTTTGAAATAACATAAGGGATTTTAGAGAATATTGAGATATTTTAATGTATTTTTTTGTTGAAAAATGCTAATTCATGAAGCTCTAACTTTTCTAAAGGATGTGAGAACTACTTTTGAGAAGAATAAAAATGCTTTTTAAGATGAGAAAGATTATCCCAAAGATTAAGATATTCACCTTGGATCCTTGAAAAAAAAAAACCAACAAACCCACTTTCATTCAACCTAAGGCCCTGACCCCATCTCTTACTTTCTAGATGCCAGCTAAAACACTGGGGTATTCCAGGTGAAATGGGGGCTTTTTCACTTTGAAAGGGGTTAGTTGCAGCAGATTATAGAATGGGAACAGTGTTCAGATTTTTGGAAACTCTTTTGATATAGGAGAATACTTTCATTGGAATTGAGAGACTTGGTTCTAACTTCTAGCCTGAGCCAAACTGATTTCAGTGTGTCGTTCTGTAAAATCTCCTTCACTCTACGTTTTATTTTCTCTAACTGAGCTGGAAATAGTTTGGGCTGGTTTGATGTATTTTTTTTACCACGCAGTACAAATTAATAACAGTAAGTTGCGCCCATCTGGTGTTTCCTCTAGTTGACATGGGAGCGAAGAGGGACGTATTTCTGTCTGAATAACCTTGGAAGAAAAGCATATCAATTATGAAGAACCAGAGCAAACTGTGAAAAACTGAAGCAAAGCCCTGGAGTGGTGACTTTTAGAAGTTTACCAGTTTTAGCAAAGTTAATTACATTCACCTAAGATAATTATCTCAATGGCCAGGATACTCCCTGATATCAGTTGTTACTCAGTTAGTGAATTGAATGATGAGGATTGTAATGAGGTTGAAGGTATTGGGAACCAGGTTCTTAGGTGTCTAAAACAAATGACAAATACTTACGTTTTTACTGTCCATATACAACTTAATCAAAAATGTGAAGTTGAGTCCTTTTTACTCATTTATGAATTGAGAAAATTTACACAGAAAATACTTAAGTTTACATTTTTAAGCTTAGCAAAGGGCAGGTTAAATGTTTCATCTTGTTGTGAACTTTACTTCTGATATCACACTAGGAGAATTCAGTTGGAAACTTATATATCCTTCATACCTTGTAGAGGTATATTTACACCTATGAAAAATAAACCAGAATGTTAATTCTCCTGCTGGGCATTTTTGGCTGCCTTCACTCAGAAGAAGGTGGGAAAGCTGCCACTACAGCAGTGGTGGGTTTCTGCTTCCTAGCATTGTAACTGTTTGATGCAGAATTTCTCTAGCCCAGACCTTGAAACTACTTCCGGTCCTTTGGGGAAAAAAGACCTGTGGGAGCAAAAAAGATTCTCTCCTGAAATTCAAGCCCTGCTTGGCACTAGCCAGCCTGTGCAGGGATGGTCTGAAGTCACACTGCCCTAGAGAAACTGCCAGGAATTGTGTTCTGGAGCCATCAAGAGGGAGTGAACATGCAGACTGCATCCACTGGTGGGGAAAACCCCCCTGTTCTGTGGAACATAACTGTAGCTCCTCCATCTCTCATGTCTTCTCATCACCTCAGGGTGCTGCCACATGAGACTACAATCTGCAAGACTTGACCAGAGGTCCTCATCTCTTGCTCTTCATGTGCACTGACTCCTTGGTTTCACCTTGCGGGAAGGTCTAGTAAAATGAAACAGCTTGACTCTACTCAGCTTCCTTTTCATTTTACTAGCGTCTTCCTTACCATGCTTGGTTTCTTTTGCTAGGTGCTTTTGCTTTTATTCTCTTAACTTATTCTTTTGCTCTGTGATCTGTGGGAATAACCTTGTTGTGCAATTAACATAGGTACCCAATCTGTTTGAAAGCATTTGGCATGTTAACTAATTTAAAAAAGGTTCATACAGGTGCTTAATATACATTGCTGGCATTTTATTTGGGAAGGTCATTTGAATATTTTCTCAGAACTGTCAAATTGTTTATTGATGTCATAATTAATTGTGTTACTTCTGATGTTTGTTTTTCTGGGCATCGTTTCATGTTATTAAAAAAAAACCAAAACCCAACAAAAAAACAAATAAGAAAACCCCAAATTAAAATACAATAAAACAAATGAGTTGATTTGTTTCATGCTTGCTTTCTTCCTTAGCTTTTTTTCCCCCAATTCGTTAAAAAAAAAAAAAAAGAAGAAAAAGGAATAAAAGAGGTAACTAATATGTTTTTCTTTCAAAGGCAAGTTTTAGATTATTGTTTGTTGTTTATCTGGAGCTGGAGATTATTTATTTGCAACTGGCATATTCACAGCTTCTATAAGCTTCACCTGGGAGCTCCAGGACAAAGGATATGAGCTTTTTAAAACAAAATGCTTGGGGCCAAGTTCAGTAATGCTACTGTTTTTACATAGCGTGGGTGCTGGAGGCCCTACAATCTTCATGTTAACTCATGAGACTCAGGTTACTTACCTGAGAAAGCACACACGGTGTCTCACAGACAGAGCAAGTACCAGTGATGAATGATTTGGGGAGAATGGTTACAAAAATTATAGCATTTCTGCTGGTACCTTTGAAGGTTTCCATCCGTAAATAGGGTAAACACACATGGTTGATTTTGCATTCACCGCAACTGAAGGAATAGAAAAACTCAGTGAGGAGGCTGTAGGTAGCAAAAACCAGAAACCTCCCGAAGCAGATGAGCTGTCAACATAGCAGAACTATTTTATGCTGGCAGAAGATCTGTCTAGGAGACTCCTGTTCAGCTTTCTCCCATCCTTTCCCTGAATTCTCATTCTGCTTTGTTCTCTTCTTCTCTTTCCCAGCTTTTCCTCATCGAACCCCAGCTGTGCTGAATCACGTGTGAGTCTCTTTTAACAGAGGCAGTAAAGAACTCCAGCAGAGATAAAATCAAACCTCCAAAGTGAGAAATACCTTCATGTGTCCCCTTGAAGCAGTTCTGCAGTGTGAGATTCCTGCAAACAAAAGACAAAAACTCAGAGGGCAAAGGTCTTTACAGCCTTGTGTCCAGGAGTCAGAGAGTCACAGAATCATAGAATGATATGGGGTTGGAAGGGACCTCTGGACATCATTTGTCCAACCCCCCTGCCAAAGCAGGTCCACCTACAGCAGGTTGCACAGGAACGTGTCCAGGTGGGTTTTGAATGTCTCCAGAAATGGAGACTCCACCACCTCTCTGGGCAGCCTGTTCCAGTGCTCTGCCACCCTCAAAGTAAAAAAGTCCTCCTCGTGTTTAGGTGGAGCTTTTTATGTTGAAGTCTGTGCCCATTTCCTCTTGTCCTGCCACTGGGCATCACTGTAAAAAGACTGGCCCCATCCTGCTGACACCCACCCTTTAAGTATTTATAGGCATATAGGAACTTTGTTGTGTTATTGTCTTTTGCCCAGTGACTGTGTAACCCAAGTGCAAAATATGTTTGTGTCCCTGGTAGGCTGAGTCTATCCCAGGAGACATATGCAAAAGCCAGCGTTCAAAGGTGCTGTCTACTGATACAGCCTGATGCTTTTTGAGTGTCTGTCTCATAAACTAAGGGGCAATAGAGGCACCTTGAACTGAGGTCACCTGAGTAACCACATACACTAGATTGCTGTCACCTTCCAGGGCAGTTTTCCTACAGATGTGGTATTTAGAGCTTGGCCCCAAGGACTCTCTGCTGTCTAGTTAGGTCTGATCTCTATGTCTAGTTTAAGTGGGCTGAGCTATCCAGGATAATTCTTGCACTTAGTTCAGTATGTTGGTACACTGTTACTGTAACTTAATAGCTACTGGATCTGGCAGCTTACAGAGATGCCACCACCTAGGATAAGAGCCACTGTGGACTTCTAAACTTGTTTTACGTTGCCTTGCAGATCAGCCCACAGGAGTGCAGGCAGGCTCGTGCTCACAGCTTCCCTGAGCAGCCTTTGCTTGGCAGGGTTTGGGCTTTGCTGATCCAGGTTTAGGTAATACCTAATGAGCAAGGTTCGGACTTTTTTCAGCTGCATCTCCTTCTCTCATAGCAATTCGTTTTGCCCTCCCAGTTGTGTTTTAATAGCCTCTAAAACTTATAGTTCTAGCACAGTCAGCAAAAACAGCATTGGGATTCAGAATCTCACAAACTGTCAAAAATGAAACCAACTGTTCATTAACATTTTAACAGCAAAGAAAAGATCTGGGGATCTACACATTTGATTTTCCCATTAAATTGATAGCGCAAGAAGCATAACTATCAACTATGCATTTCTACTCTTAACTTTGGCCAGTAAGGTAAGAAAATGCATTTTTTTAATGACTAATTATCATTACAAGGTACTAATTGCCAGATTTGAAAGCATTTTGAAGCTACGTAATTTCATTGTTTACAATATTAACTACTAAAGCAAAGAGAATTGTTTGTGACACCCCCTGGACAAAGACCAGAATGTAGATTTGCATTAATGCTCCAGTAAACAAATGATCATCAAGAAAAGATTAAAACGCAGAGGTGGTTTGCATTCTTTCCCTGAATCAACTCCCGACCTCCCCACCCCCACCCCCCCAGCCACTTCCAGTTTTGTTTCTCCTGTCATTACAAGTATCTCAGCTGCATTTTCAAATGTTTGATTATCATGTAAGCATACTCTATAAAATGGTACATAACAGCATCATAACCCATATGTTCCCTACCACGACAGAACAAAAGCATTTCTTGTGTTTAGTTGTAGAAACTAAATAGGAACCGTTCATTCAAATCTTCAACTTCCCCAAAATGAAGCACAGAAAGTAGGTGTGAGCTACAATGTTCTATGCAATCCAATGCAAATGTATGCAAATTTCTTCATATTAGAATCATTGTCTAGTTGTCATCCTCACATGGGGCACATCAAAGCCATATGACCTGATTTTGCACCTGCTGTTTAATTAAATTTACAAGGCAGACACTCTCTCTACTCCCGGTGATATACAAATCCATTTTTACTACCGCAGCTTCTAATTTACAAGGTAGTCGACTGCTGTGTTTCACCGTCAATAGCTGCCCAACTGCTCTTTGTTAAAGCGAAGATTAAAAACTGAAAACTGGCCACCATATGAGTATATGAATTAAAAGAAATATTAAATGTGATTTCCCTCTTCACCTTTTTAAAAAAATGGGGCAAAAGGGAAACTACAGTGAGAACACTTCATACTAATTATAACAGTCTTGATTTTTCCATTCTCCTGCTGTGAAGAGGCCGAGACACAGCACTTTTGTCAAGTTATCAATAGTTTTTTCCGTTTTGCAGGAGCCATATGTTGAAATATAGCAATGCACTGGTGCTACTAGCAATGATATTAACAAAGCTGTCTCTTTTCCTGGATGATCATGCAAAGTTTCCAGTATTTGTGCTATTGAATTCACGTCTCGCTTGGAAATGATTTTGCTGATTTTAATTCGATCTTTCCCCCCCGCAAAACCCCAAACCTGTTACTTTTTACTCCTTCCAGCATGCAGCTAGTAAGTCAGAATGCTCAGTACTATGAAATCTTTCTTCCTCCTTTAGATCAGCTTATGGGCTGATGCTGTATTGTAGCTAACTTATTACCAAAGCGTTATTGGTCATAGTACATAGGTTCATGGTCTGCACAAATTATAAATTACCAAACACACTAATTAATCTTAATTTCACATACAGAATCATAGAGTGCTTTGGGTTGGAAGGAAACTTTAAAGATCATCTAGTCCACCCCCCTGGGCCATAGGCAGGGACATCTTTCAAAGCTCCATCCAGCCTGGCCTTGAACACTTCCAAAGATGGGGCATCCACGACTTCTCTGGGCAACCTGTTCCAGTGTCTCACCTCCCTCATAGTAAAAAATTTCTTCTTTATATCCAATCTAAATATACATTTTCTTATTTTAAAACTATTGTCCTTTGTTCTGTCACTACAGCCTTATAAGCCCTCTTTAAGTATTGAAAAGCTGCAATAAGGTCTCCCCAGAGCCTTTTCTTCTTCTGGTTAAGCAAGTATACTTGAGTTTAATTATTAAAAATTATTAAAATGATATTTAACTGAGAGTGATTGCTAGCAACACATCAGAGAACAGGGGAAGAAAATTACCCTGTGCTCATTTCCTTTTACAGACAGAAGGAGGAAAAGCAGCAATAATGATGCAGTACTCACAAGCAACGACACATTTTCAGTGAGATACCTTTAACTAAAATAGTGAAATTATCTCATTCTCACCTTGTTTATACTCAATTTAATGCCGTATTCTGCAGCTAGCTCCGAGTATAGAAGGGACATGTGAGAGAACAGGGGAACATACATTCATGTGAGAATCGGTGGTGTTTATGATTAAATGCAAGAGCAAAAAGACGTTTTTGGGGCTGCCTAAGGGTGGCAGCACGTGTTCACTCAACGACAACTTCATTTGATAGAAAGTTAGAACCAGTACATACAAGTAAATTAAAGGCTTCTTTTCCATTTCGCCCATGAATGTATTTCTTGAGCTACATGGGGCAAATCACTGAGATTCACCAGTGTTTTCTGATGATGCAAAAGCTAAGCATTGCAGAGCTGAGAGGACAAAAGCTATGAAAATGGTGCCTAACAGCCTGCCTATCTCACAGCCTCCTGCCACAGTTATCACGTGTTTATTATCAGGTTGCTTCTCCCAGACTCATTTGCCCCACTGTGAATGCCAGCAGCTAGTCCCGGAGTTATCAGAAGAGATTCGGGTGATCTGAGGCCAGGACTGAGCTGGTGCTCTGCCTTGCACTCGCTGGCAGCCATGGGGCCATAAGGAAATGCAGCATGGCAGCGCAGGTGGTTACACCTTGAGTAGCTGTGAAACAGATGGGATTTGGCTGTGTCACCTCTGGACGCTCCCCGGGAAGGACTGATTCGCAGAAGGTAACTGTCTCAGCACTCAGTTCTGCATTTCTGAGGAGTGCCTCATGCTTTTACATCAGCTTTGGTCCCTATATAATTTTCTTCTTGGATTATTCCACAAATACCATTTCTGAAGTTACTTGCCAGAGTTTTCCTTAGCCTCCATTGGTTCTACATCAATGCCTTTGGAAAAGTTAATTCAGATCAAATGTCATTATACTCGGAGGTTTTTCCAGGATATAGAGGTACAAGATGTGTATTTCCAGCATAGCTTTTTACTCCCTGGTGTTTCATCATTTCCCCCTGAGGGTATCTCTGAGACTTTGTTAGCTGCTCTTTGTGGGAAGGGAGTCACTTACAGGAGTGGCACAGAAGGAGCTGCTGCAAATTCAACAGTGACTGAAAGCATTCAGCAAGGCAAGCTTTTCAAATAACCCCAACAGGACAGGAAAAAAAACAACCAACATACAAAACCAAAACAGAAATTAAGAGACCACATTTGACTCATACTTAGGCATGTTTGGACACAACTAAAAGACCCAGAGGGAGCTGACAACAGAATTCTGCCCAGTGTTCTCACACAATGTAAATGGACATATGCAGTGGTCCTTTGGCCACCTTGGACATTTTAAAATATACATTTTACACAAGGAGCAATAATTAAGACTTAACTCTTAAATAAAAATGACCCAGTTTTGGCATAGCCCACTTTATGTTGCCATAATACCTTAATTTTCCTGTTGATTCATATTTTAATGAGGAAACTATTATTGCAGTGTCTTCTTTGTTTAATTAAAATTATAATTAGATATTAAAATGCTGGAGCACAAAAGTAAGTTCTTGCTGAAGGGTATCCTCAGAAAAACAAAGGCTTTTAAGGGTTGTTATGGCTTTGAGAAATTAGATGTGGTCACCAAATTGCATCTGATTTTTTTTCAATAATAATTACCTCACTAAGAACATACTGGGCTCCATAAAGAATTGCTGGCTTATATTTGGTAGCCTGTATAATGAAAAAGGTCATTCTTGATGATCAGTGTCGAACTTTAGGCCTTAAACTCTATAAATCAAGCAAATCAATGGTAAAAGGCAATTACACTTAGCATTTGCATAGTTTTAAAGAATAGAGACCACAGAACTAATAAATCTCCAGGGTCCCCCATCCTAATTCATTTCCTGCTCCACTACATTAACAGCATTCAATATTTCATCATTACGTATTATCGAATATTTTAAAAGCAAATAGAGACTAAGGTCTGAAGATACAATAGCCTCTTCGAGGAAGAATATACAATACATAAGAAATTATAGATAAAAAAATATAAATATAAGTGGAATTATTGATACAGATGAGAAAAGGTTCTCAATTGTATTTGGGAACCAGCAAGCAGGACAAGAAAAAGAGCAACTTGCCGAAGATCTGGGGCAGAGTGGGGAGGATTAGATCCTGGGAAGGGAGCTGTGAAGACAGAGGGTAAGGGAGGTGCACAGGAGAGGAGGGATGCAAATTTGGGAGCGAGTTCTGCAGTGGCTTCCAGAGAGCCAAGCAGTATAGTGAGTGTTGTGCTTCTACTGGAGTATTCTCTGCTGGGGGTAAGAGCATGAACCATGACTCTTTTCATGGTCCTGGAGCCTTTTCTGTGTCCTGTGGTCAGTCAAACCAGGAGCTTGGTGGTGGCAGGCAGGGGAGAAGGAGCTGCACACATGGACCCTGCAGTGGAGATCTAGCCATGGCATGCACATACATGGTGCCATGATTTGGCAGGATGCCGGTTCCGTTTTGGCAGCCACATCATGAACACCTGGGTAGGAAGGCCCACCATGCAGAGGGAAGAGAGAGCCTGTGAAGGGAGCAGGGAGCAGAGATCAGAAAGTGGAGGTGAGAATTGGTTTGCTGCACTGGAGAGGGGATACGTAGTTCTAAGGAGTCCCAGGACAGGATGCAGCTGCCCAAAGGGAAGCATTTATTTCACTTTAGGTTCTGTGTGATATCCGGTCCTGCCTCCAGATTGTGCTCCAAAGGTTACCCACAAAGCCTGTGTCATCTGTGCAAATGTCTCTGAAACCCTTGTAGTCTTCAAGTGACACTAGGTGCCTATATTTATCTGACAGAGGTACTCCTCTGGTGTTAACTAAATGCTCATCTCGACTGCCTGATCCTCATTCTCTCTGAGGTCTAAGAGGGTATCTGCAGGGTTGGGGGACTCAGGGCCTCTAGGAGGCCTGTATTCTTCTGGAGTAGCACCTAGAGGACACGCAGGATTCTCTGGCACATCTTGGGCAAAAAGTGAGATACCAGCTTGTATGCACCTGAACTGGGTCCTAAACATGCATAGTCAATAATGAGAGATACCAATTTGTAGACATCTACCTTTGGGTTAGTCTTGAATTCAATCTCAAGGTAAGAACCTGTTGAAATGGATGGGCTCCACGTGCCTAAATGTAAACATATAGTGTCATCTGAGAGACCGTAACATGTCTTCACCTCCAGCTGCTGCAGAGAACAATGATGTCCTACTGACCCAGTGCCATATTGCTAGATCTCAGGGTACCTAGAATGGCATTAAACTTTCATGCCCATGTGGTTCAGTCTTACACAAACACATGCATGTATTTTCAAGCAACCCAAGAAACAGACTGGGAAGAAATCAAACTTCTGGAGCAGGATGCAAAGCCAGACATAGTATGGACACAGAGAAAACAATTGTCACTGGAGACCTGCTACTGATGAGTACATGGTCCTGTTCAGAAAACACAAAAAACAAAGCTAGTGATGCCTGCAAATGCAGAGGATTGGATTCAATCACCCACAAACAATCCTTCCACCCCATGGTCCTAGAATAGGAAATAGGGACCAATTTGTTTGGTTACTACCAAAGAGAAGAAAGACTGGAAATTTTCTGTCACATGTAGATTCTGTGAAGGGGAGTCACAGGCTCTTTGCTGCACTCGCACCAGTGAGGGAAAATGGCTTAGAAGTGAGACTTCTTGCCCATACTCAAGTCACTACACTGCTGTGTTGTAGGGTTTCTTGACAAGGCTCAACTTTACTCATTATTAGTGATGGAAACATTTGTATGAATTTATATTTTTAAAAGTTTACCATTTTATTCTAGGTGATTTCTGACTATTGTAATTGACTGTCTTCTAAAAATTAGAACAATAGGCATTATTCTATGCAAAAAAAATGAAAAATGATAATTAAAGAAAACTTAGAAACAGGAACAGAATATGGGCCATTTGACATTTTTCTTTTGTGTATGGTATGCAAATTTATAAATGACAGAGTCAGAAAGGCAGACTTTTTTAATATCCTTCCCAAAAGCTGATTTCATTTGAGCTCTTGTACATTATCAATGTTTTGATTGCTAGTGTCTATGCTCATTATGCAATGAAATGCAGCTCCACAAATGTAAGAGTCCAGTAAATTGAGTCCAGTAGTTTTTCAGCTTTACATCAGCAGGGGGGACTAGCACATATTTGAATTTAAACTGGGCAACAGAACAAGAGATAAGCTTTACTATGCAGCAAACATCAGCAACAGGATTGACATAAAAGAAAAATTTTAATTGCAAAAATATACCAACGATGTCATATAAAGACATCACTACAGTTCATATGTGGGTGTACTGAATAGGGAATATGTGTTGAATTTGTCAGTTTGTTTCAGGGGAAAAACAAACAAACAAACAAAAAGGTTAGAACTTTTGTACTGATCCTTTCAAAACAATTGGCTGATTTTTCTCACTCTCATTTTTCAGATGCACTTACATGGAATTTTGAAAAGTAATGTCTGTTCCTTACAAATCCTTCCTTTTGTCCCTCTGAAATATGCAAAACACTTCATTTCAGATAGAACAAGCTGTTTCATTTGGAGGAAGAGAACATTGGAAGGAAGAGGCCTGTATTAGCAGGGAGAACAAATATTGATGTTATAACCTGGACCAACACATTTGCATTGTGTTTTAGTTTGATTACCCACATTGTCTTCTCATTAGCTCTAGCAGCATCTGAATAGCTGAACTGCAATCTCTTCATCTATCGGTCATGAAAATCACTGTGACTGGGGTGAGCTGCAATCAGTGCGCAAGCAATCACAGTGTGACCAGGGGTGGGGGGAGAAAGGAGATAGCCACATTGCTTCCTTGCATTACTTTGGGTTAAAAGGCTGCAGGTGGACAGCTGAGGCCACTGCTGACGGTGACTTTGTCCTGACCGCTGCACACAGGGTCAAGTTCGCCCTTGCAGGAAAGATTACTCCTACCTCGAAGTAGGAGTAATCTATCTTGAAACATTTGCAAAATATCTCATTTATTTTCTAATTACACCTTTACTTTTTAAAAGTAACCACTTCTGTTTGCTTTGGTGTGCTACATGAGGAACACAATGATTACTGAGCTGAGTTTCTTGAGGCATAAATCATCAGTGGGTGGAAAAAGACTGCCCTCTAACAAGCAACAGATAGGAGCTGAAATGAAGCTAGGAAAGCTCATGAGGCATCAGTCAAGACAAGAAACAATACCACAGACTCAAGGTAACATTAAGAGAAGGAGAAACAGGCTCATCTTTACAACGTCACTCAATACGGTAGTAGGAGAAAGGGTGCTTTTTTGAAAGCATCAATATAGGTAACCCTCCGTCCCCTACCCTAAAATCTCTAGAAAGGAAAATAAATTCTTTGAGGTTGAGATTGTTGCCTAACCAGTTATTTCCAGCAGGATGCATGCACGGTACTTTGTGAGAAGGTAACAGAGTCTGGAAAATATTTAAGACATTAGGTCTGAATTTCTTTAGCTTTTTCTTACACAAATCAAATTGCCTAATATATATAGTTTATTTGCTTTTAATATTTAATGGACTTCAGATTTCACAGTCTTTTTTTTTTTTTTTTTGCTTTTATTAGTGAATTCAGAATGACCTGTGTTTTATCTTCCAGTAAAAGAAAGAACTTCAAAATTCAGTTGTAGCAAATGTCCAATGTAGCTTGTCTGTCAAAGCACGTGAGTATATTCAAAGTTGTGGTGGAAAATGGACTTTTTATATAGTGTCCAATATGTTGTGACTCTAGCTAGGTTAGAAATTTTCTCATGGCAATTTGAAACATGTCTTCATAGGTCTATCTAGGAAAATATGTATGACAATGACAAGGTTACTTTAATATTATATTAAGGTTCACCTCATGCTGATAGTTTTCACAGTGGTTTACAAGCCACCTGTCCCAAATGCAAAATGAAGTTTCCAGTCTGCCTCAGTTCAATCTCTTAGTTTTTCTCACAGTTGAATATATGTGGTCTTTTATGGAAATAGATGTTTATCTTCACTATTTTGTACATTTGCCCTTGCAAATGGGCATATTTGAGTTTCAATATGGTAATTTCTTTCTAAAGAAAATATGGTGTAGGCAGATAATGAATGGAATAATGTGCCTTTTCCATTTCTAACTTCTAGGATTCCATACATGTGCAAATTAGAGATCACTTGAGGAGAAACACTTGCAATATTTTAATTAATTTGATGTGTTAAAACATAAGAATCTTGGAGCATGCCTAGAAAAGTAAAATGCTCTCTCCAGCAGTGCAAGTTTTTAAGAGATTATTATCCCCACTTGTCCCATAAATAAATAAATAATAATAATTTGTATTGTTTCTCAGGCTCGAAACATACTTGGCATCATACAATGCACATAAAGGAAGACATTCCCTGCCACATAGAATAATTATCCTCCAATTACATACTCTGAATCCAGTCTCTCTGTTGCTGTGCTTGCCTGAAGGAGCTAAGAGCTCTTTTGATACAGCCACCAGTTTCTTTCTTTTCCCCACTTTCTGCCATTTGCCTGGTCTTTTCCACTATTAAGCCTTGCCCTTGAGAAACTTTCAGCTGCTTCTACTACAACTGCATCAGTGTTTTCCTCTGTACTGGTCCCTACATACCCTCTGTCATTCTAGAGCTGGTCTACAAACCCACTGACCTCTCTTCAGTTAAACCGTGAGTCTCACGTGGACAGTCTGCAACCCGTTTATGAAGCTCTACTAAACAGAAGAGTTTTGGAACAAAATAAATGTTAAATAAATAAATACAATTTAAAAAAAAGGTGATTTTGTTATCTTAGAAGTAAAAGCAGTGTTTTTTGGAGTCACCATTAAAGCCAGAGACTTGCATGACATGAAACACAAATGTCACAGAAATGAGATGCGAGTTACTAGTGGAATTTGTTTCAAACACTATTACATGTTCTAGCAAAGGACTTTGAAAAAAATAGAGTGGGGTTCTCTTCTTTGAGCCAGGAAGGAAAAAAAAGCTCAAACCCCTCACATACACTGCAGGCAAGATGAAAGGGATAAACTAAAATTTTATGCCAGAGTATCTCTATTCCATCTGATATCTGATGTTAAGCTGCTCTGAAGTAACAAAAATGAAACAAGTCTTTTCCTATACAAAGTCCCAGAACATATTTAATCTAAATGTTCATACGTAATTGTCATTCTCTGTTTTCACAGTCATGCATTTGCTTCTTGTGAATTCCCTGCACAGCCCCACAACTGTTTCACCTACTCAGCTGCAGTCAAGTAGCACATCATGACACTCTACAGTCGCTCTACTAAAAGAAAAAGTGTCTTTTCACAATGAAACCTTTGTCCCAAAGACACACACAGTTTCTTAACTTACAAGAAAGTAGCAGACTGTCCCAGGTCCCTAACAGCCCAGGGATATCTTCTTTTGCTCTTCATCAGGCTGTCCCCAAAAAGTGCTATTCTGTACAGAGTAAATTAGATAGGCTTCCTTAAACAACTTAAAAATAAGGGAAAGTAAAAGCATAGCTCCAATTAACAAACTTGGAATTAAATTACAATTAACTGAAATGAACTTCGAGGGGTTACAAGTTCAGATGTTATTTTATTGCAGATCATACACAGCATATTTACAGTTTCACCTCAATATGGAGTAAATCTGTTCTATTATAGTGATTCCATGTGGTAAAGGCAATAAACATGATTACTAGGTAGTTCTGGGACTAAAATCCTTCTCATTTTAGGCTGCTGCAGGTAAGCTCCTTTTCTTTCTTGTAAATCAGCTAGTGCAAGGTAAATAAACATAGCAAGGTAAATAAACTTATATATACCTAGGAGTTCCATGCAGCAATTACACGTACAGCACACACACATAAAATCCTGTATGAAATAAGGTTTAGGTTCAGATTCTCAAAAATAAGAGATAGCAAATTCAAATTCCCTGCGTAATGCAATTTAGACATCTTGTTTAGAATCATTACAATGGCCTTCAGTTGCAAACCACCTGTTTAACCTCACAAACCCTACAAGTTTTCTTTTCTCCCTAACAGACATTCATTCCACATCACTTAGTTCCAAGTTTGAAACTTTAAAAGGGAAAAACTCACCTACTGGCTATGATAAATGGAAAAATGTAATTTTACTAATATCAGAAGTGGATAAATTCAGTTTCTTTGTGGGTACTTCCCAGGCAAACCTCTGTCTCCACAATTCTCTTCCTATCATGTCTGCCTCTGATTTCTTTTGGGGATTAATTGCTGCTGCTGCAGCAAAATGGCATCACCTGGAGCTGGGAACAATCTATCAGCTTGTGTTTTGCTGTGAGTGTATCAACTTACCAAGCAAGACAGCAAGAACAACAAAATCTTCTCAAGGAAGGTGACTATGTCTTTTTAGGTATATGAGTCTTCATGGAGAAAAAAATGTTACTTCATACTGCTTTTTGGTGTTTCTAAGGGATCTTTATTCAATGTATTTAAGATATGTAACAACCCACAGGGGAATGGAATCAAATATAATACTGTATGCATAAACCACAAAAAGTACTGATTAGAGAGAGAAAAAAAATGTTTGATCGGATTGAAAAATGTACTAAGAAACTGCAGAGATCTGAATTTTTTAAAGGCTTATTACCATATTGCTGTGCTCAGGGAAATGTCTACATATCAGTATACATTTTAATTAAAGCATAAAGTTTTAAAACTAGATTCTATTGAGTTCTTACTCAGCATACCCAGAGGGCTCCCCTCCCTGTTTGATAAAACATGTGATTTTACTGACCTGGAAACGTGTATTTTTCTACCAATTGCAAACAGCTATCTAATGAAAGTGACCTCAAATCTGAAATGCCTGTCTGGTACAGATTCATACAATTTATATAGATGATTTGTACATTTACTTTAAAGTCCCTATAATGCTACTTGACAATTGATAGGCAAATTTAAAATTCAGCCATGAAACTATGAAGCTGCTAGATAAAAAAAGAAGAAGTGGTCATCAAAAAGTTCAAATGAAGGATATAGTATTAATATTTTTATCTGTGACTGTGACAAAACACGTGTTCATCCGGAAACCTGTGTATGTGCACATGTGAACTATAAACATGTTTACCTCCCTGTTTCCATGCATATATATGTAGAAACAAGATTGGAAGAGCCTTTTTTTCGCATTAATGAATGGGAATGCAAAAAGGTGTGTGCTCATCATAAGTTTAAGTGCCTAGTTTATATACTGAGTTGGTAGATCAGTCTCCCTAGTCTCCCTATACCACATGCCAAACTGCACGGACTTACATCTCCATAGCCAGTAACTGATCCTGAAGCCTGGAAAGGGTTGATCTGCAGCTGAGCTGGATGTTGTCAAAGATTGAAATTACTTAGTCTTTATTTATTGCTTAAATAATAGCATAACATTTCCACAAAACCATACATATGCAAAGGAGTGTCCAAACAGGAACTGTTTAATTAAGTCTTACAGTACCCCCTATGAAGAAATTAAGTAAGTTAATGGGAGTTCACAGGCTCTCAGGATTGATTAGAACAGGCAAGCAAGGAAGTGTTTTGCTCAGGCTGGTGATGTGAATGTATGTGGAAATGAAGTGGGAGGGAAGGATTTGGTTTTTACAGCTCTCAAGTCTACAAGACAAAGTCTTTAAGGAACTGAAACAACTATCGTCAGTGTTTAAATTAAAGCAGTCCTTTAAGAGGGACTCATTATATTTGGATTTTTGTATTTCTGTTGAAAGTATAATATTTATTTTTCATCAGAGTTAGTGCTATTATGTTTTCATAACATTCACATGGCCTTATTCCCCAAAAGAATATTTAGTTTATCACATGGGCAGCAGGCTGTGAGTGATGCTATTAACTGTTCTTTCCTTTCTTTTTGGCAGCTTTCTGGCAAAAATGGTAACAAAGTTACTATCACTCAACAGTGATGATGAGGTTTTTGAATGAGCTATGGCATTTTAATTGGTGTCCATCATTAAAATGAAATAAAAAGGAAAAGAAAAAATAGGAATACAAAAGAAGGGAAGAGAAATGATGGTGACGATATAAAATAAGCATGAAAAGAATGGACAGGGACCCAAAGTAAAATAGTAATTTCCCTTCTCACCCTAGATTTTCTTCAGTTACAGTTTATTAATGTAGTTTAAGGGCTTAAAAGCATATCAAGGATCTGTATGAAAGAGACAAATAATGGGGCCCCTGAAATTATCAAAATATTGGTAAAAGTAAAATTAGGTCAAACCTAATTTTTGGCTACAGTTACCTCCCACTCAGCAGTCAAGAATTATGTGACACTGGCTCCTTCTCTCCAGCTGGATTGAATGTCACAGTCAGAACTGTAAGAGTTGACTATTATTCATGGATGTAGGGGGGGAAAGAGAGAGAGAGTGGGTAAGATGCTTTTAAGAAGAAGCCTGCTGGGAAATATTTCATTACACTTTCTTAGAGAGCTCTTCAGCATCTGAAACCCTTGATGGGAGAAAAGACAGAGGGGAACCTGAAAGATCAGGTTATTTAAAGAATTATCTTTCCTACTTCCAAACCTGACTCCACAGATAAGTGATCTGTTTAAGGAACTGCAAAATCTGTCTCTTGCTTTTCTTCCCTAGTTTCCTTTTCAATGAGAAATGTTTTAGTGTAGGGGTTACTTAGTAACTCAAAGAACCTCTAGAAGTAAAAATTATGGAAGGTTGTTTTTTTCTATTTGAAGAAATTGCCTGAAGCAAAGTGGTTTTTGTCTTGTTTGAAACTCATATGCATCTTAAATTGCTGACACTCCATTCCATTTTTTTTTTATTCAATCCGTATTATTTTCTTTTTCTTTTTTCTTACCTGAATCACACCGTTTACAAAATTCCATTAGCAGACATTTTTTTATAGTCTTTAGTTTCTGCTACCTTGGCAAAAAATCTCTCTCTGAAGTTATTCTCACCTCTTACAGCTTAAAACTGGTTGTTAACATTTTCTGGAGACCTATATTACAGAGAAGAAATTCCCTCAAAATAAGGATATGCATTGTATAGTTGCATTGTATACAATGCATATATGCACTGTATATTTGCATACTGCAAATTTTAAGTAGGATATTGGTAGATGTGTACCTAAATTTTGTGGGGTGAGAGCTGCAGTGTAACAGAACCTTTCCTGTGTCTGATTCTCTGTTGTGTTGGTTATTGAGATGCAACAAGGCAAAACACGGTTGAGATGGTACCATATTAGAGGGTATCAAGTTACTTTGCACCCATGAAAACTACTGCAAAAGGTTCAGGCTAACAGATCAAATTTCTTTTTCTTCCCTAAGAGCTGAATTCTGGGCCCATGGAAGATTGGGTCATGTTCTCCACTTTCCCACATAAATGGATGGCGGAAAATTGCTTCAAATCAGGCAAACCAGGAATTCATACTTCAACATCCTTTGCTCCAGGCAGTACCCAAACCCAGTCTGTAGTACATGGCAATGTTACTGACAGGATCTTCCTCATCTCCCAGTCTACTTCTCATTAAAATCACCGTTCTTCTGACAGCCTTTTCTAGGTTTCAACAGAGGGACATGTTTTCATGACATTTTGTTTAGCTGTAATGCTAATAAAGGAAATATGAAAACAGAAATGTTGCTCTTACAGGCCACTGCATTGTGCTTTTTTCAATAGTGGCTCAAAAGCTGCCACCTTTGCCTTTGGGCAGCAGCCATCGCACAACAGAGGGTGCATTAACACCAGTGCTTACCTGTACAGAGCTTTGCCAAGCTGGTGTTCAGCTTTGGAGACATGGTCTTCAAGAATTCATAAATACAGTGACTCCTTGTTCCCGGTCACGCGATAACTGCAACAGAAAACCAACAGTAAATGATCCCAGGAAGACGCATGGAAACTTTCCTGCCCTGTTAGAGTGATGCCATGTTTTCCTGGAGTGTGTCTCATGCTCCTGTGGGATTTAGTAATAATACCAATGTTTCATTAAAATGCCAACAGTGCTAGAGATGGAGAGAAAAAAAGAGGGTATGCCACAGCTTTTGCCTGACTTGGTCTAGAGATCATTTGGCTGAGATATGTTAGAACAATAATATATCTGACCAACCCAAATTTCAGTATGTTGCTGTGGGCCACTCTAGCACACCGTGATTTATAGCTTTAATGCATTTAAAGCTTTTTTTCTATGTGAATAATGCAAATCTTACAGCGTGGGGAATTTGCAAGTGAAACTGTTTATAAGCAAAAATGAACGGGTCTAATTTTAGTTATACAAGATAAGATAAAAATAAATATGACCTCACTGAAGCATAAAGCCAAAGAGTGGTAATTTCTGTCTATGGTGAAAGTTTGTAGTCTATTCACCAAACAATACACGACCCAGTCACCATTAGAGGGAAACAAATCACCATGCTGTACTGGTGGCATAAATAGTCAGATGAGTATTGTTGCTTTTAACACTGTAACACCCTTTTAGAAACTGAGATTATGAAATGGTTTTACTCATAATGAATATTCTGAGGCTGAACAGTTTTTCCAACTACACCCTCAGAATAATTTTAAGAAAACAGTAGAAAATATAATCTTATCCTAAAGTCCCCCTGCTAGATCTATATGATACACTCTTTCCAGACACATTGCAGTATGACAAACTTTTATTGTGCAGACCACTGTTATTTCAAATCAGTATTGTCTTACTTTGGGATACATAAAGTGAAAAGATAACTTTAGAGGGTCAGAAATTTATTTCATCATTCAAAGACTAAATATAGATTTTAGAAAGAAATAAATCTCTTCAGTCTCTTCTTTTTCCGATGAAGACTTTGCCTTTTATAAACCTTATAACCTGTAAGTCTGGGTAGTTTAGAAAACTTACTGATTTATAATGGGTTATAAATTACTCAATTTCCTTTAAAATGTAGGACACATTCAGAGCTAAACAGCATCTCTGGCAAACCTAAAAGAGAAATACAAAATTGCTTAAAATTTCCAGACTCAAAGAAGACAACTTTATGAAGGCAATACTTTTATGTGGGCAATCTCTTGCCAGGTCAAGATCTCCCAAAACAATCACACTAGTATATTAGCATTTGATCTACAACTTTATTTAGTATTCACTTTGTATTATTTGATTAATAATCTAGCAGAAGTAAATTGGCTTCCAGAAGTACATTACTAGCTTCTTACTGAGACCAAGATCTTCTGAGAGGTAAAATGTTTTTCTCTGAAAGATAAAAAAAAAAAGATGAAATAACCTTATTGTTTACCTCCCTGGAGGTAAATAATAATTTTCACAGCATTCAGTAGAAAAGGAGTAATGGTTGGCACTTAGAGAAGAAATGGGAGAAATTTTTGTCTGAGTAAGGACTATAAAGTCATTTAAACATTAAAGGTAATTGTCATGGTACTTCCCTTACTGAGTGAAAACCATCACTGTGTTTAATACCCAGGAAAGTAATGCATCCCAAATTTTTTTATGATAAATTGTTAGTTATTGGTAGCCTCCAGAAAAACAAAGAAAACCAAACAACAACAACAAAAATATCAAAAACAGAAGGAAAGAGTTTGCTTAGCTCACTGACAGTAAGTTGTATTTCCTTTTCCCTGACCAGAAATGGTGTCCATTAAATCAACAGCATAGGCTTTTAGCCAAAACATGGCATAAATCCTGTAACAGACCGTGTCCTTTTCTTAAAGAGCAGTTTTAAAGAGTGCTATCACTTCTAAGATCATAAGAACTCAAATAAGGCAAGGGCTGTGTGGCTTTATGTGATATGCTCTGTAGTATGCTTGAATTCTGTCACAGTTAAAAGTATTCATCAAGAGCACAATGAGTAGAAAAATACATCTGACTAACTGCATAGAGAAAATCACAGGCTAAATAAGGATTCGCTGCTTTGGGTGCCTAAAAATCAACTGAGGGTTGTTTTGCAGTTTTCTTCATTGGATTCTTATCTCCTGATGACTAACTGAATGTGAAGCATTATAATCTGGATCTATTTAATTGACCCTAAGTTTTACCTCCAGAGGTCTTATGATAAGGCTACACATCATAGAAATGGGTGTAGCGGATGAGAGCAAGAGTCGGCCTGAATGTGAGTTCTGCTTGATGGTCTGCAAAGGGGATGCCTCACAGATTGCAAGAATGGAATAAGAAGGTTTGATCCTTCTGGGTACTCTTTCACTTTCCATCTATTTTCAGCTCAGGGGATTTCCTGAACCAAACATGGTTTTTATCTTTTTTGCAACTTTGATGGATTTTATTCCATCTTTGCTTTTGAGTATCTGTCCCATCTTCCCTCAATCCCAGATAAAATTTTAACATTCATAAGATCTTTTGTCAGTGTTTTCTCAAGGTCTGCTACCCGCTACATGAAGAAAAATCAACTTAAGGACATGTAGCTGTTAAGGTCACTTGATCCTTCTGGCACAACAGAAATACACAAAATACTGTTTCCATAGGATTAAGCATGGCACTAACTGATTTCTTTTGTAATGGTCATACATCAAACTAGCATGTAGATAGCATATGAGACTGTTCCCAGCAGTCTCATATTTATGTTCTCTGTAAATTCTCTTTTAATTTTATTTAGTATATATATGTACATGTATGTGTGTGCATGTAGATATATATCTGTATTAAAACTAAAAGTAATTGCAAAGAACCGGCAGTTACAGTATATATGATTTACAAAGTGTACTTATAGTAAATTCTTCATTACAACATCACGATTGGTAGTGCAAAATGAAATTTAGTGGTTTACTACATCCGTAAAAATATGTGTAGTTCAAAAACGCTATTTGTTGTCCTCCACCTTTTCAAATGGCATCTCAGAATTTTAAGGAAGTGTGCATAGCAGTACTATTTTTATTAAAAATCTCCTTTTTCATCCAAATTTAATTATTCTCCTGCTCAAGATGAGGAAAATGGTGACTTTTCCATCTGTTTTTGTCTCTGTTTATTTAGTGTCAATCCTAAGGAATTCAGTGAGTGTTTCTCCTGCTCAAGATGAGGAAAATGGTGACTTTTCCATCTGTTTTTGTCTCTGTTTATTTAGTGTCAATCCTAAGGAATTCAGTGAGCTGCAATGGATTACTACCGGTTTATGCCTGTATAAATCTGCATCTGCTCCCTGGCTTCATTTGCCTTAGAAATCATGGGGACTTACCCACTTTGTTTTGTGATGGCTGGTGGGCATGTGTATCAAGTACTAGTCACAGATGACAAATGAACTATTCAGCAGTTTGTCAGTGGTCCCGTTATTTGTTCATACCTGTTCCTCTTTGCCTGCTGAGGTGAGTTGACATGGGTTTTGCACATCTTGTGCTAAGCATCACTTTTTTTCCCTTGTCCAAGCTCATTGAAATCAGGTTAGAGTTAATAAAAGATATTCTATACCTCTTTAGCAGTGATGTTGTGCAATTCTTTTCTTCTGTGCCTTGTACTGGAGTCAAAAAAATGAATTTTCATGTTTTCTGCATTGAAACAATCCCCCCATTGGCTTTTGCAGGTTACTCTGGCAAGCCTTGCATCTGACTTAACTTACTAAATAGTACTTTTTTTTATATTTAGTATCATTAATGGATATTGTAAAACCAGTAGAAGCAAGTTCTACATTAATATTTAAAGCTTTTATGCCATTTTCATTTGTGTCTAGAGTGCTATGTTCAGAAATTGGTCTTGTGCATGCAGCTTGCGAGACAACTTCTGCAAGGCTCTTTTTTCAATGGTGAAATTATCTGCCCAGGATACCGCTTGGCGGTTTTTCTAACTGCATTAGAGAACAGACTGAATATCAGAAGTGACCAGTGTTTATGTAGCCTATTTTATGGAAAATAAAAAATAAAAAGTTGAAGCTATTGCTTTTAGTTCTGGATTTCTCAGGAACCAGTATGTTGCTCCAGCCTGGAGAAATATAATCAATGTTTAAATTGAAAAGATCCCCCAAAAGATCTCTGTTCCAAGTCTATTTGAAAAAAAGATCTGCCTGCATTTCTGAGTTTTGTTTCAAATCCAAAACTGAGACAGGTTATTCCCAAGGCTCACAGGTGTGTGCAGATGAAACTGGAATTAATTCAAAGAGCCCTAACTCAATAAAAACTAGTAATGTTTGGGGTAAACTGTGCAAAGACACATTCCTTTAGCTTGTTAAAGGAGCAAAAGATCTGGCATAAAACAATATTTAGCATGAATACAACAAATATGTAAAAGTATAAGGGAATCCATTTGCTGTGTCTGAATTTCTCTATACAAGATAAATGCTTTCCTTTTCCAGGGATATGATCCAAAGTCCATTGATGCTAGTGGAATTTGCATCAGATCCTATTAAAAAAAACCCCACACAAACCAAAAACAGAGGAAAAAAAGAAACGTTTTGCATACCAAAGTATCAGTCTTAACTAACAAAACATAACATGACTTGTTCGATCTTGTATTTTTCCCCTTCAAATTTCTCTATCCAACTCCAAAAGCAGATGTGCAATTATCACTTGGGTACCTACAATTACACCTTTCGTGGTCTCTGCCATGTTCAAACATGCAGGTCTTTGGATTGCAATTTAGTCTTGCAAACTTTGACTCAGCAAAGTCCTAAAGCCCTTACACCTTTGCTTATTTGCTTGATTTTGGACTTAAGCACTTTTCTAATTCAGGACCTCCTTTAGGCACATTTGCCCCATTGTACCTGCTGACATATATTTAAATAGCTGTAGGACAAGCACAATGTGAGGCAAATGCTGTGCTGATGTAGAGGAGGTCAGTTTACATTCACCAATGTCTTTTTTTGCAGAGAATAAATGTTTTGTTGCTGTCATAGCAATCTTTATTGATTATTTTGGGTGAATAAGAAGGTCTAAATGCTACCACTGGTAAGTAAGTTTTACCAAGGAGGACCCATTGGAAGCAGGCCTGCTAAAGTCACACAAAGAGGAATGTCATCCTCTGGTAGAACAAGAAGTAATAATTATCAACTAGGAAAAAAAAAAAGGGCTGGGGGGGCAAGGAGGTGGGGGGGAGAGATTGAATTAGTTACAAGTCATCAAGCTATAAAATGAAAGTTCCAACAATTTTATTGCAAAGTCCTTGACTATGAATTTAAGATAAAATAAGACTGTGAGAAGGAATAAATCACAATATAAAGTCACAGCACAGGGGATTAGAATTTCAAAGGCTTTAAAAAATGAATGTCTCTGTCAAAATCCTTGGCCAAAATGAATAGGAGGAGTTAGAATTTTCACTAATGAAAATCAGACTTCCTGATGCTTTAAGTAACAGAAACAGTGAGTGAATTCCCCAAATTGACTCACCTACACAAGAAAGTATGATTAGTGCAGGAAAATACATTATCAACATTTTAGGAGCTCTTTTTCAGCAACTAGTCCAAGTTCATATTCAGCTGTGTATAAATGTAAGCAGTGTCACAGAAAAACAGCAAAGCTGTTCAATTCCCATCAGCTTGCTTAAATGCAATGAAATTGGAGTCACTATGTGCTAATTTTGCTATTAAAAAAAAAAAAAATCCAATTGTAGTCACTGTCTCTTTTGGACCTATTTTCCAAGATTAAAGGTGATTTTATTACTGTTCCAGAAAATGGTGGTTGCCTGGAAAGCAGTGATCATAATCTCATTGCATCAATCTCACAAAATGATAGTCGCACCTAGCAAGATATACTTGATTTTCTAAAAGAGCTAGTGACCACTAGCCCAGGGAAATTAAATTGTGTAAAACTACCTACTCTCCACAACATGCCTGAGATAAAAGTCTGTAAATAATTCTTTCCAAGATATAAATAAAGATAATTAATCAGCCAAGGGAGATTTAAGCAATTAAATTATCCAGACATTTTACAAAGGTAACTATGGGTGTTTGCACTGCCCCTGTAATTGTCCTTTTGGAATAGGCAATGAAAGTCTATCTAGGCAATCACCTAGCATCTGGAACAGGTGATAATTATGTCTGCATGTTTTGAAACAGAGAAGACTTTTCTTAGAAACTTTTCTCAGAAACTTTTCTCAGAGTATCACACAATAAAGAGAATTAAAAAGTTAAAAATTAAAGGGAAAAACAAAGTTAAAAAGTCTTCTTTTTTTCAAAATTTATAACATGCTCTAATGTTTCCACAAAAACTCCTTTACATTATGTACGCCTGTAATGCTTCAAATAAGATTTTAATTGCAAATTTCAAAAGCAAGTTAGCTAAGCGTATAGGCCCATAGAAAACTGCTAGATCCCTTCTGATCAACACAAGTTAAGAATTTTAATCATACTGTAGCAGTCTAATTTTCTCTACAGCTGTTAATTCCCATTGCTCAAAGATCGTCTCCCATTTCAAATTATTCTTTTGTAGTCAGTAAGTTGTTCTTTCTTTTTGTTTTTTCAGAACATGATACCACATCTAATGCACATATGTTTTACAGACTGATAAATACAGACTTTTAGTCTTTACAGACCAATATTTTGATGAAACTGTACCAACACAAGGCAAGTACGTTTGGGGCTTTTTGTTTTCTTTGTTAAGGGTAGATCAGCAAGGAAGAAATAAGCAACCTGCTCTAGGAAGTGCTGAAATGACAGTTCATATCTAGTAGTCAGTGTGATCAAATCCTACAGCAAGCATTGTTTTCCTTCGTTTCTCTGACTAGAGAAAACTCAATGAAATTAAATGCAAATTTTATGATTTAGCTTTTATATAATGAGTTATAGGTTTCCTTTGTGATCTAAATATAGGTACAATTGGATTTAGCAACTACCAATCAGTAATGCAGAACGACTACATACTTCTCAAACTGTAGATAAAAGGTCAAATATGGTCTATTACATACCTTCTGTTTCCTCATAGAGCTCGTCCATTGCTGTCACGGGAGAGGTTCTATTTAAAAAGTCATGGGCCTTTAGATCCTCATCAGACAAATTTAAGTCTACAGATTCTGAATGTAACCACATCTGCACACATTCCAACAGATTTCTGAAGACTTATTCCAGATTTATATCAACGTAAATAAAAGGAATTCCCAACCTATCAACTCCTACTTTATTTCACCCATTCAAATATTATAAATTGGACACAACAGACCTACATCCACTTTTTTTTGGCAAGGGGAAGGGGAGAACAAATCTAACAGTTGAATATCCTTATTTCTTTATCATACACCAGATTCTCAGCTGAGGTAGATAGATAAATGAAATCAGAGGAGCTTGGGCAATTAACATAACTAAGCATCTGGTTCCTGATCTCCACCTTCAACATATTCTGGGTTTTTTCCCCTTTCTGATAATGAACCGACATTCATTTGCTCTGTCTTGGCAGGTCACAAACACTGATGCAAATGACTTGTGTGTAAACACACCTGACTGTGTACCAGTGCAGAACACTCAGGGTATTTTGCAACAGGGAAAGAAAGCGAGCAAGGATGCGGAGGGAAATGCTAAAATGCTGGCTGATCTTGTTCAGTGATTGATAGCTCTGCTTTTACAGGTACGGTGGGAACTGTCAGAGTGGCCCGAGCAGAACGCAGCTGCTGGCTCTGCACTCCTTGAGCAGCCTCTCCCCCTGCCCTTCAGGCGAGCCAGGTGGCGGTGGGTCTTTGCTGGTATCTTTGCTGGAACTCACCGACTCCAGCTTCAGGTGTGGGCCAGTCTTCCAAACCTTCTCAAGGGGCATATATGATTAGCTCTGAGAAACTCTCCAAAACAGCATCTGAAAAATTATGCCTGCCATAAGCGCTTGGTGTTTAAAAAGAGAAAGGTGGGGAAAATGGCACAAAACAACTGCAAACCCAAAACAAAACAAGCTGTTAAGGAAGAAGTGTTTAGGAAAGCTTGGCTGTAATTGTGCAGGTGCAGAGGTTGGGTAGGTGCCAGGTCATGCTGATGCCATAGGTTTTGCATTAACATTTGTCAGGATTGAGAAGTTTGTGAGGTAAAAAAAAAACAACCCAAACCAACAAAAACCCAAACCACAATGATTTTAATATCAGTCAGCTGAAAATGAATTTCAAAGTTGAGAGTAAAAGTATTTGTGTAGAGCACTGTCACTGAAAGCCCACCCCAGCAGAAAGGAAAGTTGCAGGTTTTAGCCTTTCCTTGTTTGTTAGTGTGCTGTCAGACAGATTAGCAGTATGACTTCTGAACACAAGAAAGCAGATATTATATTCTGCCAGTATCAGAAGAGGATTTTCAAAATACTTTTAGGAAATAAAAGAGACCTAAACCAATTTCTCCTGAAGACAAGGCAGAAACTGTGGTGGAGTAGGTCTGAGACACCGGGGAATTAAGACTGAAAACATAGATGTCTTCATCTCTCTTCAGTATCAAACAGTCATCCAGAATCTTTTGTTATGTACAGTTTGGGCCCTTGGGAGAAAGCATGTCTGTAGGAAAGAAACTCAGCTGGAAAGGGTTGTACCAACAGGATTGTTAAACCACATTTGTCTGAAAAAGCACACAAAGGTTGACAGCCACCTTATCATATATGTAGGCAATTGATTTGTAGAATTTTTGTGGATCTTGAAATGGAAGAGACTTCAGAGAAGTTCATAGAAGGTTTTTAAGCCAGAGCATGTGCAGAATGAGTAGCATATTTGCAGGCATTTATGTAACTTGATTTTGAGCTTGTTTTCCTCCTTAGCTGGGCAGACTAAAGCTTTCAAAATGTCTAAAAGTCAAAGCCTTTTTTTTTCTCATTCCTTGATGAAAAATGCAGCCTTTTCTCAGGTTCAGAACAAGTACTCCTTATTTTATTATTTACTAACAGAAAGGGGATTTTATATACCTAATTGTGATTGTTACAACTTACTTTCACAATTAAATAAAATTCACAATAATTAAAGTAAAAACATATTTCAGAAAATAGGATATCTGGTCATCCAAATTTAAGATTTAGCATCACAAGTTACACGTGATGATGAAACCTGGCAGACTCCCTACAGTTCCTGCTTTCATTTATGGCAGCTGCAAACCAAGGTGCCTGTAACTGTGCAGAAGAAAGATTCTTTGCAGGTCTACTACCAACTACAGCAAATAGCTGATTCATCAAAGATGGCTTTCAGGTTGGTGCAAGAATCTAATTTTGAAAATGCTTTGATATTTGCTGTAATATTGTGCAGCAGCTTCACTACAGTTTAACATCATTATTTACTGATACAACCTGTCCTCTGGCCTCCTACCAGGTCACAATTTCTGTTGTGCTGTCCTCATCATGAAGAGCTTGGGTCTGTTTGCAGCTGTGTTGAATATGCACTCCTGGCTCTGAAGAAAGGTGGCAGAAAAGGATTTCTCCTTCTAGCTAAACTGCTTATTGTGGAGGCAGAGAGAGAGAAAACTTAATGTCTCAGAGAGGAACCTTGTTACCTTCCACAACCCTGCCATGTCTGCATTGAATCCTTTACCATGTATCCCATAAAAATTGTCACAGCACCTAGAAAGCAGCAAGGTACCTAGAGAATAGGAGAAGGAGATCGATTCTCAGTGGTACAAGCAAACAGAGATACCATGTATAGAATTCATTCCATTTTATACATTAGAAAATCACAGGGGAGTCAAGGATGAAGCCCAAATTAAAGAACAAATGAGATAGGAGTCCAAATTTAAAACATCTGAAAGTATATAAAGAGTAAGGGTCTATATGGAGGTGCACTAGAAATCTGAGTTCCCATTGTAGTAAAAGGTCAATGTAGGGAATGCAGTCTGGAGGGTGGCTTGGTTCACCCCACGGCATGATGGCATGATTCAGTTGCCCACAGTTGCCTCTGCCACAATTTGAAATGTCCTAGTTTATCTTTATTTGGGGGCCGGGAAGCAGGAGGGGTAAGATCCTGGGAGAAGCAGGGTACTCCACAGTAGGTACCCCTCTTTTGCCACCCGAGTCCCGTGGCTGGTCAGCAAATCACTCCCCTCTCTCCACGGACTGTTTTGGGAGCTCTGATTCCCAGCGCATCTGCAGACACTCACACGCAGACATTTATACTAATCCCAGGCTGAATCCCAGAGCAAGCCTGTAGCTGACAGATCACAAGGCAAAGCCAGAGTAGTCTCAGATTTCTGGAGCCTGTGCAAAAGTCCCCCCATGGCTGCCACTCAGCGGGGGCCCTGGGAGCTGCAGGGGGACATTGTGTGTCCCCCATCGCCACCCAGCAGAGCTTTCCCCTATTCATTGTTCCAACGTGTCTGTAGCAGGCTGAAAGTGGAAGGATGCTGTGCACAGAGCAAGGGGCTATAGCATGCCACTCAATATGCAATGAAGCAATCCTGGGAGACAGCAGCAAAGAATGATTTAGACTGCAGCTGAGTGAACCTATCATGTCTTTGCTTTGGTAAAAGTGGAAAGACACATCTCTAGGTGCCTGAAAGTCTGAAATGCTTTATATCAACATGTGTATGACCTTGTCGCTCTGTCCAGGCACCAGGCAGGCTGGAACTGCAGGGACTCTTCATTGCCATTGCTCATCTCCCTGCCCCAGCCAGGAGTGGGGGAGCTGGAGAGCATTAGGGCAACCCCAGCTCCGGGCACCTCCCTGGGGATGGCCTTTTAAATGTTTCACATACTATACACTCTACTTAAAAGTACGTGTGGGCACAAAGGGTGCTGGAATCGGATGAAGCCAGGCACAAGAACTAAGGCTGAGATCAGATCATCACTGAGCAGGTCACCTCAGAGCTTCTCATAATGGAGTTTCTTGCATCAAAACACTTAGTCATTCAAGGTGGCAAGTACTACGTGGGAGCTGGTTTGGTCACGGGAGAAAAAAAATTAAAGTTTGCAGGCAGTTTTTGACCAAGGCCTAGCTACTACAGAGGTCAGGGAGGTGCTCTTCCTTAACTAAAACACAGTAGTTATTCAGTTCAGTGTGTATTTGATCTTTATTATAATCATAGTTTGTATGAGTAAGGTCATCTTCTTTTTTACGCTGCACTGGTGCTTACGCTTCTTTCCTTTTTTTTGTTTATTGCAAAGACAATACATCAGACTGTTATCTTAATGCAATGCATAGAATAAAGTCTCACAGATTTAGAAAAGGACAGCTTGTATCTTGATCTTTGTAGTTCAGTTATGTATTTAATAACGTTGTCCAGTTTGTGCAGTTAACCTTCTGTGTGTCCAACAGAGCTCACCATCTTTCCTGGAATGTGAAAAACTGAGTGGAACTGGTGGTCTAGGGACCTCCAAGACATTACAAGATTTCCTTTTATCGGAGTTATCAATTTACCTTTAGCCGCAAGTCATAATTGCGAAACACAGAAGATAATTCTGTGGTGCTGATGGTTCCAGCTTTTTAACGAGGTCCTGGTATGTCTGTGTTTGATGTATAATTTGTTTGTTTACTTTTACTTTAATCTCACATGCAGTTATGCAGATATTTATATCACAGAGCATGTATGTTACCAATCTTTAAAAAGACATTGAAAATCTTATAAAACGAAACAAATCTGATGAGATTCTTACTGAGTATTGTATAAATCTCTTTCTAACGAAGAAACCCAGCAAAAGATGAGTTTGAGACGGTGGTCTATATCTTAATTTGATTATTCTCCACATTGAAAAGATCAACATGCATATACCATTTCAAGGCTTCCAGGTAACCAGGAAAATGATGACTTTGTGTGCAAATAATAGTTTGCAAACATGCAAACATTCTTAAAGCCACTGTGTGAAAAGTGCCTTCAAATAACACTCGTTTATTGTAAATGACCCCATGATTCAACAGGCTAGTCTCTTGATTTCCAGCCATAACTGGCTTCAGAAGCTACAGAACATCCTGCAACAAGAGCTTGTGAGACCACCATCTTTCATGGAATGTCTTCTTCTCTTATCTAGTAATAAATGGTGATATCATGAACCATAACCCAGGCCCTGATTATTGAGTATTAATAGGAATTAATAAATTTTTCCTAATAAATAGGGAAATAATGAAAGGATGCTTTAACAAAAGTTCCCTGGTTTAAATGCACAAAGCAGAGTCAAGAAAAATCTTACTTTTCCTGAACTTTCAATGTTACAACTTTCATAGATACTAAACTGCATGTTGGAATATATATCAAGATTTTATTTGATGCTTTTTAGACATTTTGAAACTCTTTGAGATATTAAAATACAGATAATATAGTTATAATAACAATTATTAATTGGGAAAACATCTATTTTCATACCCAGCACCTCACATTCTGTGGCAGAAAAGAAATTGTGGTAAACACAGGCTGCTCTTGTTACTTGGAAAATCACATACCTCTTCCTGATCTCTTACAAGCTGTTAGCTACAGCTGGCCATGATAACAAGCCCTTAAAAATCACAATGCCCTTTAACATCTAAATTGCCATTGCAACATTCCTACTAAATGCTCAGCATGACTGGTGATGTTTCAGAAGCATGCACACAGCTGGTGCCAAATACAACAAAAAAGTAGTAATTTATAAAGTTCACATCCTAGTCCAAATAGTCGGATAAAATGTTCTACAAGGATTTAATCCTATGAAACAAATGGTTGCAATTAGTTTTTTGGGGGATTATTTTTAAATGTTTCCATTTTATTTAGTGCTGTTTTAAATATCTCTTTATTTTTGTATTTAGCTGGACATGTTTCAAAAGCCATTTGTTATGACCCCCTGTTCTGTGGCAATTCTTTTGTCTAATGCATGAGTGGAATAGCACTGTCTAAAAGTGATGTAAAACAGATTGGGTCAGCCAGCAAGCAAGTGCCGAGAGTCACTCTAGTGACCCGAAGAAAATTTGCAAAAGAGCAGTACATTCAGTATCTATCTAGAACCCAATGAATGGGGAAACCATGCTATTGTGTTCACAACTTTAACTTTTCTGTTCCCCTTTCCAAACCTCCCTCAGTAAGCCTCCATCTATGGACCATTTTAACATTCAGTGTTTTTGGGGTAGCAAGCTTAAATTGAATAATAAGTAAAATATCAGATTTTTTTCAATTCAAACTGTAAAACTTCTGTTCAATTTATCCTCAGAGTACTTTAATGAAGGGATGGTTGACTGCCCAAAGGGCCTGAGTTGAATCTTGCACCCAATGACCTCAGCTGGACTTCATGAGGGTGCAAGCTACCCAGGGCATGTTTATGACCTTTATACAACTATGTAAATCACAATATTTGGGATGAAAGATGTCTCTACTTTTATGGCATTCCTATCTTTTTGGGTAAGGTTCAGGAGCTCACAAGAAAACATTCTCATATTTCTCTGGCTGTTCCCTTACGAAATAGAAAAAAAATAAATTAGAGCTTTCACATTTCCAAAGCAAAAGAAAGAAATGGGATAAAAACAAACAAACAAGAAGGAAGAAAAATCTTCCAGACTTTTTCATTGCATCATTCAGAAGTGAAAGGGACCAAAACATCATTAAAATAATTGTTATCAGGTTATGTTCAGCAAGTGATTAGGTAACACATCATTGACATAGCAGGTTTCACAATAATATTTTATGTCAATAAACATTATGCAGAAATTGCAGACTGTATCAGATGAAAAAGAAGAATATGTTTCCTTAAACACTGTGACAATCTGTGAGGGGGTCAAATCTGAACACAATCATTCCAAATTGGCTAGTAATTAAACCACCTTTGATTTGAAAACGTGCCCTGCTCTTCAAGGTAAGCTGCATGTAGAGCTAATTGGAAAGATGTAGTTATTTAAAGAAAGCAACATAACCAAATAATTTGCTTTTTAATTCACAGAAATTTTTCAGATTCCAAAGAAAAAGTAAAAACACAGTCTTGTGAAAATCTTTCTTCTCTAATATTGGATCGTTTTGATGAAGCATAAAGGTCCATGAAAAATATTTGAAGAATATAGGGCTGTTTTGCTTTTAGAAATGTCTTTATAAAGGTTAGATTTTAAAACACGTTGAGTTCTAATTAGGATTGTCACTTTTTTTTAATTATAGATATTAGATCTTGTGTTTTCAATGTGTTCTATCATCCCTGAGTTGGAAATCAGATAAGTGAAATGAAGTCAATCTACATAAAAAGTATCACTGCACCAATTCAGTTACCCTCCAAGTAATTATTCTTGCAAAAGGAAAACATATTAGCATAGACCATAGCTGTGACTTTGTGTTCAGTGGAGCTCATGTTTTAAAGCACACAAAAGAACAGGGATAATTCTTAAGGCTTCCCAGAGAGTACCTGGTTATTCTCAGCATATTTGTATAGAGCTTTCTCTATGCCTTGAAACAGAACAATGCAAAACAAAAAGGGCTAATTAATTTTTTTTAATGGTTGATAAATGTGTCTCTACATAAATATGTATGATCTATGTGTTCAGTTTCCTATAATGAGTATTATTCTGAAGAGAAAGAAAACATCAGGTTGCATAAATGTCAGTGTAGAATGGAGATATATGAGGTTTAGATGAGACCCACAGAATCAAATATATTTGTTTCAGGTTGTGCTTGAATTACTTTGGGACATAATCACCTCAGTGCATAGCGTGTCCTTGTGTTCCTTTGTACTGGAAGTGCAGTGCGTGTGACTGAGTATTCCACAATTCAGGACAACACTGATAACTCTTTACCCGTGAATTCCTGCTGAAAAGACAGATAGGAATAACAGATTGTCATCTAAATGTCAGTTCTGAATAATGTGACCTGATTTCTGATTTATTTTTAAAAGAAACAACTTATGTTTCGGGAAGAAATATCCAGCGTGTCCAGCTCTTCAAACTCCTTCCCCATCACAGCAAGGGGATCATGAAAGCCCATAGTCTTCAGGAGCTGTCGAAGTCCGTGATTGCAACTCTGCGGCCCTGGAGTCAAGGGAAACTTGACACCCAATTTAAATGAGATAACTCAACAAATGTGATTACAATGGTACAGTGTACATTTCCATTAGGCACATTTTCACAGATCTCTAGCAAAATTACAAGATTACTAGAGGGTATTTCAACAAAAGAGGTGAGACTACCCACATGACTTTTGCACCAAAATTCTAAAACACCCTTTCTAAATTCTTTAGCATATATACAGCCAAATCAGAAGATGACCCTTAATATTATGTGGTTTAGGCTTAAACTGTGGTACATCTTTGATGTTAGTTCAGGACAAGACAAGGGTGGAGCCTAGCGGTTTTAATTTCTGGCTCTGCCTCCACACACACATTTCTTTCCTTGAGCCCACCATTTGTAAAATGGGAGTAGCAGAAATCTCATAAAGTACTTTGAGTCTGTAAATGAGGAGGACTGTAAGAGATAGGAGCTGCTTATTAGGCTTCCAAGCACCACAACTGTGACTACAATTAGTACTCTGGCCTATATTTTCAATTCTCTGAAGTCCTTACCCTTTAGGTTGTTAAATAGTCACATTTGTGACAATTCGGGCATTCCCAAATTAACGGAGTGGAGAAGAAGTGTCATTTCCAAAATCTAGATGAGTGTTGTGGGAGCATCCTCCTGATCATCACCAAATCCAGAGTATAATGTGAGTAATGTAGAAGTCTGCACTGCTGCCAGTCCTTGTTCCAGAAACGTTTACTGGTCAGGGTTCCCCTAGCTACCACCATGACTTTTGAAGGAGGGTGTATCTGGTAGTCACTAACTACCTATCCAGCACTCCATCCTGTAAAGGTTGTCCTGTGCTATAAGCCATTTTCTGAATGGTTTCATCAAGTTTGAATATGAAAGAAAAAAATGTCAGAGACACTATATAAGGTTCAAAAGCAATTGGAAAAGAAAGTGAAGAAACTGATGGCTTCTTTTAAGTAAAAATCAATTTGCTAATACCCGATTTAAACTCCAGCAGTCATGGTTGCATCTTACATTTAGAAGATTTTCCCATACTGAGATCTTTAATGGTGTTTCTGTCAGCATTTTGTCTCTCCTGCTTCCCTTGTCTTCATCCTTCCCCACTAAATCTGTGTAATTCTTCACTGTCTCTCATCCAAATCAGTTTTATTTTGTTATTTAATAGAAAAGGTGGCAGATATCCACATGGATGAGACAGTGGTAGGCTCACCTCAAGTGGGCTGCTGTAGTTCATGTTTCTTCCCTAAACTTGCAATCTTTCTAAGGTCACTGAAGTGGGAACCATCATGTCTATTGGGGTGATTAGTTTCAACAGGCTTTCCAGAAGGGTCCTATATTGAACGCTCTTTGAGAAAAGAATGCTTTTTTGCAAAAGCCATGGCTCTCTGGACTGATTGGTTTGTGTGCATCCATGACCAGGACTGATAACTATACTGTCTGTGGCCAAATCCATGTGATCATTTTGTTAAGCTACATTGAAGTGTATTGTTAAATAAAATTTCCCAGGAAATATATATGAATATCTGTTTAGTGACATCATTTACCCTAGCTGTTTCATCTCCTGAGAAACAGTTCATGTCCCCTGCAACATAATACTTTGGATTCCTGTTCCAGTGGCATTTTGAAGCAAGAAACCTGGGAGTTAAACAGTGCTTCTCTGTCTTAAATGCCATGTAACAAGGAAACAATGAATGTGGCCCCTTGGACACTGCTGGACAAAAGTTTCTTATCTCCATACCTTGGTTCACATGACTACCACATAAAGGATCTGAAAGAAGTCTTTTTGTTTGTCACAACAGTTGCTTGCTCCTGACTTTTTATTACTGAACTTTCTAGAGTAGGGTTCATTCTGTTGTGCCACAGAGGCATTGCAGAGGCATTCAAAAACAAAAAGATCTATTTGCCATTTGGAGTTTTTCTTTGTACAGTCTGATGATACTCTAGAGCTCTTACACTCCTCTAAGATATTTTCTAACCTCATTATCTTCTAGTTTAGAACAGTGTTCTGGCCAACTGTCAGATGGCTGTGAATGCTGTTGCTAATGAACTGTAAACTGTCTAGGGAATAAAATATTGGCTTCACATTTAGTACACAGATTTGGAGATTTTATATATGGGATAAGAAATGGCGTTATACTTCTTTTTTTATCTTTACAGGTGTTAACACTTAAACACATTATCCATAACACACCTGAGACAATTGTGCTTTTCCAAGGATATGTTTCAGTCAAAGGAGGAAGAAAAGATCATAATTCACAACACATGAGCACTCTTTCTGAATTCAGCTCAGTTAAAGCTATGACTTCATTTATAATGCATTATATTGCACCCAGCTGATAAAGTTCTCCTTGAAATTTTGACATGCACCATGAACTATAGTTCCTAAGAAAAACACAGCCTGGACAGAATTCTGCTTGCCTGTGAAAAAACATTAGTATTGATATTCTTATAGTGGCACAGCTGAAATGAGAATTAGTTCCAATTAGGTTGCATCAGAGTGGTTTATAAAGGCTGTGTTTTCTTTGGTACTTTATTATAATGCAAGACTAAAGTGATGCCAACAGATTGAATGATGTTTTATAGCATAGTAATTCTGAAGTTATATTTTCTGTAACTAGTTACTGAGAAAGCAACATCACCTCTTCAAAGCCCCAGTATACAAAATATTAATCTTCTTGGCCTCATGTTCATATGCTGTTAACCTGAATCCTGATGGACTGCATGTTGAGAGACATCTTCATGGGAATAGGATTCAAGGGACTAATAGTCATATTGACAATATATAGCTAACCATAGAATACCTAAATCCCAAACAACATAAAATTTTGTTGGCCCCATTGGAACATACACAGATGCACATAACACTCATGTTACTTTCTGATTAGATTAGTTAGACAGATAACAGTTACAAAGAGAATGTTTTGAGTAGACATGATATGTCTCTTATATGTTGAATAAATATGTAATCGAGTGCTGCCAAATGGAAAGGCATATACTGTTCTCATGTCCACTGAGGATAAAACAATAAGTAATGGGCTCAAATTTCAGCAAAAGAGTTTTAAGCTATCCATTAGAAAGAAGATTTTACTATATAGATAGTTAAACACTGGAACAGTTTATTTAGGAAGATTGTGGAATCCCCCTTTCTAGAGGCTCAAAGACAGGGCTAGCTGGATGTCTGTCAGATATGGTTAATATGCATTCATCCTGGTTTTGGCCAGGGCAGTGGGTTACATGGCCTCATGGGATTTAATAAACAGCAATTTTTTTGCTAGTGGAATAGTTTTTGCTAACAATAAAACAGTATATGTTTATCCTAAAAATCCACTATCTCATATTTTAAATCATCACATCATCTGGATCATGCAGAAGATCTTGGTAGCAAGTGTAGTTTACATCACATATCCACATCTGCCTAGACATCCATGTTATTTCCCAGAAATAAACAGCTCATTCACTTCTGCAAGAATTGGTATATTGCATTTATGTTTTATATTGACTTATAACTTACAGGAAGAATAATCTAAATACAAAATATGCATGAGGTATTTAACTCCAGCATTCATCTGACTCTGGAAGATGGCATGCCAATATACTAGCATATACCAGGCTATTTAAATCCAAAGATAATTTCTAGGCTACATATGGAGCACAGAAATAACAGATCTTCTTCAAATCCACTAACATTCAATAAATTAATGAGTGTTATATTAAATAATTAGATTAATGAGTGTTTGACCTCTAAATCTGTTAATCTGGTCTATTTTAGATATCTGTTTTAGAATTTTTTCCTAGATGTGACCATTTCTCTCTGATGACTATAAGAGGAATCTAGATGACTAGGACAGAGGCAAGTGTTTATACTGTAAAATACTGAAGTTAGATGAGATAAGTCTTTGAATGGATTATTGTCCTCTGTTGACTTAATATTATCTACCATCTCATTATTGGTCTAACACATGGCCTAAGGAAATGGAAAAATACTACAGCAATTATCTAACATCAGTGAGGATAGCACATGAGAAACCTTCAAGGTGGGCCAACCTAAATCAAACTATCTAGTATTTGCCTTGGTCAGGAGCACTCAGGTAATTTTAACAGCTCAGCTGATACACGATAACTTTATAAGCCACAGTAACAATATAGTTCTACCAAGCCCCAAGGCCTTTACTTTGAAGTTAGTTGTAAACTTACCTGGATCTTGGTCTGGGTATCTTATGATAGCACACTATTGCATCCCTAAGTACAATTATACTTACAACTCCTTTACCTCATTAAAATGTACTAAGTAGCTTTGGTAGAAGTTAGTCAGGACCTAAAAGTATCTTCTACACATACTGCTATTACTGTATTAACTGGCAAGGTTAACATCGATTACAGATAATTGTTCCTTTGTCTTACCCTTTCCATGTCATGTTTTGTTTTGAAATGTGTGCACTTCTTTAAACTGTGTGCATTCTATATTCTTTAAATATTATAAGTCTTTAGGCTCAAAAGTAGACTACCTTGCACTTGCATTGAGATAGGCAAGGTAAAAGATATCATAAAAATTCAGTCTTTAGTTGATCTGGTTCTTTAGCTCAGCAAATATCTGTTGCAGTAATGTAGGGGCAAAAAGAAGTTCTGTTTGTTCATTTTTTTTAATTCTTGAAGAAGGCAAATTCTTCTGGTCAGAAGCTTTTTTTTCGTCCTTTCAAACTCTTTTGGACCTCTTTTTTTTATCTCACCACTTCTAAAACACATGGGCTGAGAGAAATGAAGCACCAATATGTAAAAATATATTAAAATTGTAACCAAAGTCAGAACTTAGTGTGATGCATAATGTAGAATCTTATACTCTACCTCAGCATGACACAATTTGAGACAAAGTTGTTGTTCTCTCTTGGAGTTTCATTGCTTCTTTCATTTTCTTTCTTTTTCTTTCAGGCAGACAACCAGTTCTTTATGGACATGGTTTTTTTAAGTTTTATATATTGCGTCTGCACGCTTGCCTGTTTACTAGACGATAACAAGGAAGAGAGAAGAGGGACCAATAACGGAAAATAACGATGGGAGGGGGAGGATTATTAAATACTCTTGAACCTCCAGAGGCAACATATTTCTATCGCTACCTCTGGCACCAAAAGTAGTTGGCATGAGAACAACTGTCTCATTTACTCTTCTTTAGTGCAAGGAGACAAAGTTACTGGTAAGATTTGTACTACCCAAGCAAATTTTGAAAAAAAGAATTGTTTCACTAATTGTCATATCTGTACTGCACAGACTTCTTCCTTATGTGCTTTTCAAATTAGCGACATGAAGCATATTAAACTGATTAATTGCTATGTGAATTTAGGATCAAGCTAGTTGAAAACAATGGCTTGCACTTGTATGTCTAAAATCATGAGGCATTGAATAATACCAGTAAAAAAAGAACATATTTGTAATCAGTTAGGAATTACTATCAAAATTTAAATTAAATTGCTATCAATTCAAAGTAAATGACATTTATTACTTTAATCAAGTGTAATTTTGCATCTTCATATTGTTCTCTTAGATAAACCTTTTGACCTAACTAGGACCTTCAAGGACATGTTTGTGCAGCATGTATGAGCAAGATCAGCTAACACAACCCCAGAAGTGAGTTATGCCAACCAAGGAAGGGAAATTTGAGAGTGTGGGGATAGGGCCATGAGTTGAGATGTTATTTTGACTTAGCAGGAATCACTACAGCCCCTATGAAAGTGAGGAATTAAAGCTCCCAGAATGAGGTGGCAGTGCAAGTGCCATCTGTCCTGCTTCTGGGTTGAATCACTTGCATCCAATTTGTTATACACCAGACCTTTTTTGGGGTATTGTAATAATTACAATATATGTTCTAAGCTGCTCATAGCTTTGTGTGAAGATGAAAATAAGAAAAAGAACTGTAGATGTGGCACTCAGGGACCAGGGTTTAGTGGTGGATTTGGCAGTGTTGGCTTTGCAGTTTGACTTGATGATCTTACAGGTCTTTTCCAATCTAAACAATTCTATGATCCTATGAAATATTAGGTTTACAACACAAAAGACTTGAACTCAGGAGATTTTTTTCTGTTCTATAGACTCTGTGTATGACTTACATTATCTTCCTACAAATACTTGTGCCTTGGATTGAGTGACTGCATAGCAATCCATATTGTGCCAGTATGCACCACGGCTCTACTAAGTTCATAAAATTAACTGTCGATGTAAAATTTTACATGGCTAGCACTATAATTTCTTTCTGTGCATTACCTACTGCAGAATATTAGATCTTCCTATGTAAGGAAAGAACTGATGCTTGTCTTCTCCTTTTTTGAGGTTGTACCCCGTGTTGGGTCAATCTAACAGAACATTGCCAAGGAGCTGCAAGAGAGATGTGTGACAGGATGAACACACATGTCCATGTGTTCTCAAGCTATGGTGCAGCACAGCAGCTTTTCCAGCTTTGAAGGAGTTAGGGAAAATCATGGTGTGGAGCAAGAGTGAGGAGAGTGTGAGATGCCACAGTTGTAAGCAGGGCTGTGAGGCAATGGTTCATTTGGTGCAGAGCAGCAGAAGACTGAAACCAGATTTTTGCTGGCCCTCCCTTCTTTACTGAGCTGTTGAAGAATGAATGAACCATGGATAAACTTGTTTTTTATCCTTGCAGGCAGTGCTACTACTCTTAGGCCTTATGGATGGTATTCATCTTGCCTAGCTTTAGAGCTGACAGCACAGATGTCTACAAGTACTCAACGTAGCCTCTCTTTATAATTCATAGAGGGCACCTTGGGGTGCAATTGATCTAATTCTAAAGTAGGCATCTAAAATAGGCCAGAAAAATCATGTCTCAGAAGTATAATATCAACCGTTTACTGGATTTGAATTTGATCTATCATATCCATGCTCGGTATGCTATACAATAATTTGTGCATTTATAAGTATCTTCATTGCCTGTGTCATCCTCAGGAAGGGTCTTAAAAAGATTTGCAGTCATAAGAAAGAAGAACAGATGGTATAACAGCTTCATCTGGCAATGACTAACATATACATATGAGGCCTACTCGGGACTGATGCCTTTCTCCTCTAAGTAATTGAACAGCTTCTTAACAGGACAGCTGGAAGGACTGCTGAGCCCACTTCCATTCTTCTGGACACGGTGGCCTGGATCTGAAATAGAGCAGAGGAGCTGAGTTTCCTGGCATGACCAATTTTTTTTTTTTTTTCCTCACAAAATGAAACACAAACACAGAGAAAATAATTAAGGTAGTACAAAAAAAAATGATTTTATGTTTCTTTTGCTTATTACAGTAAATGGTAAGGTTCATATACTCATGAAGCAGGAATAAATCAGAAGTTGAGTTGTTAGTGATGGAGAGAGATGGACCGGAATACTCCTTTAGCAGAGAATGAATAGATCTTGCAATGTCTGAGGAAAGTCATTCTCTTCTAGGTGCCAAAGGTAAACCTAGTGATGTTATTTTGACTGAAAGCACTGGTAAACAGGTTCAGGAAAGATTGAATCAATGCTATAAATCTTGTTACTGATCATGGTACATAGATAACACTGAGAGCTGGTGCCAAGGCTGAAGATTTCCATGTATGCACACCCTAGGATGTTTTGTGATTTCATATTAAAGTCATCTCCAATGTTGGTATACAGACAGTAAGTGAGTTCTACTATGATGGTCCCTATATGCCTCAGAGGAAGTCGGTTCAAGCTGGGAGCTAAGTTCTCAAAAAATGGTAAAAGGGCAGTAGAGAGGTGTTTTTATTTTTATAGATCTAGGGTAAAAATCTACCTTTATCTACCAGGATATTGGTGTTATCCTTTTGGCAGAGAGGAAGCTCTGGGAGCTAAAAATCCCAAGAGTGTTCCAGGGAAAGAGCATAAACTATAAAATCTAATGAACAGATACAGTCAAGGTAAATTTAGAAGAAGACTGTTCAAGGACAGTAGGAAACTTAGATTCAAAGTAGTTCTCAGTGACCTTTCTAATAGAAGAAAAGACCCAAACAAAGCAAAAAAACCCACAAAATAGAAATAAAAACCTTTCAGGGTTGGGGGGTGGGGGGGGCAAAGACACAACAAAACAAAATTAATACTCTGCTAAAGAGACTGAGATGGCAAGTTCTTCCATGAAACTGCCAAACCTTGATGAGAGACCTAGCTCAGCTCAAACAACAATTGAAAACAAGAGTTAGGGACACGGAACAGGGACATTTTCCAACCTCTGCACAAAATTGCAGAATACTCTTTTAACTACTAATCCTAAACTGTTCAAAGGATATTTCTATACAAGGTTCTCCAAAGACTGAGGCAGAAGATATAAATATTCTGCCAAGCGCAAGTACCACTCAGTTATATTAGATCTTTCCTAAAACAGCCACCAACAGAAACTGGAAGCGGTCAAAGTTTTTTAGAGGATCCTCACCGTAGTCACTTCTACAAGACTCAATTGTTGCTTTTTATATCTTACTATGTATTTATCACAATGGTAAACTGGAAGAAATATGAGGTAAGAGAATATCCTCAACAAGTACTGCTGCTGAACATGGTTTGTCAGGAAACCACAGTCGCGCTCCCTGGGTCACTGGGCCTGGCCAAATTGAAAGACCAAAGCAATTCAGCCTCTTCCTGCAGAGATTTGCTCAACCGTCTTTTACAATCACCAGCCTGACAGACACATGCAACATTCCTGCCTTTCCTCTAGCTAAGGCAGACAATACTGCAGCCCTCCTGTGGACAACGAAGCCTAGAGGAAGCTATTCTATATGTCAACTGTCCTTTATAGGTCTGACACGATTCGGACTCTCCGTCTGCTGTGTTCACCTAACTATACTCTGTCTGGCCTTTTCAAGGTCACAAAGCTCAACAAATCATTTCAAACCACTCTGTGAAGGGGAAGTATTCCACCACTGGGGCTTTCTAGTTGTGGGTTAATTTGCTTCTGAGACCACCACAGATACCATTTTCCATTCAGCTTCCCTGAGTGCAAGATATTTATAATCTTAGCATGTGTACCTTAGGGAGAAACACTGCCAAGTTTTGCAACCAAACCATTAGACTATTTATCTGAAGTGTATGGTACCTTACACTGCACCAAGTGGTAAGGGGCCTGAATGATCAGAGAACTGAGAGACAGAAGGTGCAATGATATATTTGCACACCAGGGATAAGATGCCTGACAGTGACAAGGCAAAGAATTGGAAACAAGTTTCCCTGTGGGTCCTGGCATTTTCCAGACATAAAGGTGACACATATTCAGCCTAGGCTTGGGAGTATGGATTTATATAGTGCAGACAAACACATCTGCTGCATGTGTAGTCCTCTAGCTTTGGATTAAACATTGCAAGGGGTGAGGAGAGAGAAATTTGTTGTCCCCAGGTGGTTCTTTTGATGAAAGATAATTTTGCCACTGGAGACTAGGGAGGGTTAGAACAGCTCACAAACTTGTCCTAAAACCTTACTTCACCCAAGTAGTTGATATGTAAGTTGGAAAAAGACCCACATACAAAGAATCTCAATGAAAGTAAAAGAAATAAAACTTTTTCCTTTGCCAGGTCCATGCCAGCTAAATGAAGATTGTTTGGCATCAATTTCAAACAGTGAAAAAAAATATTCTTCAGAGCAAAGTGCATAGCTCAGTAGGCAACTGAACACTTTGTTTTCCTTTTGGTCCTATGATGAGAACAAAGAAAGTTCACCTTTTGTGTTCCATCTCTTGTGACTGTATGCTTACATGTGGTTCCAAGTTGTCCGGTTTTGGGATAGATCTACCTGAAATCTACTACATTTTAATTAAAATATATAAACATCTTTAACATCTTTTAAGCGGAAATGCAAAATGAGTTGGCAAAATGCAATAGAAAAAAAAGGCTTTTAATTCAGTCTCCCACTGCCCACTCTGTCTGTGGGGAAGGTCCTCGCTATCAGGACATTTGGATAATAGATCAGTTTTCTGAGTAACAGAAAACTCATTTATTCCCTTCTGGTCCTTAGGAAGTTGTCTTTTTGTGCCAAGGCCCAGTTCCTTGCACCCTTCTTTTCTCAGTGGCTTCTCTGTCTGGGTGTAAGTTCCTAATAGTTTGCAATGACTTTCTTTAAACTGCTTGCCAGAACAGAAAGCCCACAGCCTTCTGCGGGGGCAGGGCCAGTAACTCCACAGGGAAGGGGCAGCCTCCTCTGCTTCCACCTGACCCACTCATTCTCTCCTTGAACCAAGAAAATAAGAACAAACCTATAAAACAGACCAAGTAAGTTTGTGAAAAACAGCCTTAATAGCCCTCAATCTGCAATTATTTCCTGCTGTGTCCTCAATCAACAGTAATAATGGACATGAATCTGAAGAAAACATCTGCACCAGAACGCCTCCATAATTTATACAAGCTAAAACACTTACACTTAGTGATAGCCCTTCTCTATCTACTGAATGCATGAAGCCAAATGTCCTCAGGCTTCAGGAAAGTTTGCATTTGTAGCTGAACTTTATGGCTTGCATCCAGCTCTGATTAGCAGCCAGACTTTCTGTGTTGGCCCCTCACAGATGATGTGTTGCAAAAGCGTCATTGAGATATTGCTTCTTCCTCACTTTCTCCAAGTATTTTTGGTTCAGTCTTTATATGTCATCACAGCTGGCCACTTTCCTTATATTTCTGGAGGCAGATATACCTTGGAGGCAGATGTACATTCAGATTGCTTGGCAGCAGAGGGTGTATTGCTGGAGCCAGGAGAACAAGATTAGAAGGTGAGATAAACATATGTTTTTATCTCTCAAATAAAGATTGGCTTCTGTAGTACCTTAACTGTGAAACTTTGGAGCCTCCAAAGGGCCTTGGAGCTATGAATTTATAGGAAAGGGAGCCCTTTTTTCTCAAGTTAAAACATCAGGTACTTTCTACCATTTTTAGTACTTATTATAAATCAAACAGAAATGCGAAACTTGTTTTTATCACTCAACACAAAGACCATTTGGGACATGTTACAGATGGGAACTTTAATCAACAGTTATTGATCAATAATAGGTTAGCAGTCCTTAAGAATATGTAGCAATAGTGTAGGAAGGTCCTAGAGAGATTGTAGGAATAGTACAGACTTTATTTCACAACCTTCCTGAGTTACTCTGGAAAAAGTCACAGACTGACATTAGTGTTCTGCTGAGTTCAACATGTGATCTTCCATTAACTACAACAGAATAAAGAATGGAGCTTTAATCTTGCAACATTTGCGTTTCTCTGTATAAAACAGGAATAGAATAATTTACCTTTATGAATAAATTTGCATATGCCATGCTTTAAGATGTTTAAGTGTGAGCCGACCATACCCATACTATGCAACGCGTACACTATACATAGGGTCCATTGCATCTATTTCATAACATAAACACAGATACATACTTAACTTTGTAGTCAAGGTGATGAAACTGCTTTTTCTTTACACAGCTTCCTTCTACAGTACTAAAAAGGCTAAATTTAAAAGGCTATATCAGTGGTTCAATATGTGTAGGTAATGTATTTTGACCCACTTCTAAATTTAAATAAAAGTTGTCAGCTGCATTTTTTCTTAACGCTTTTCTTCTGTAAAAAGTGTTACTTTTGCTCCTATTTGTGATCAAATGAGCTATTGAAACTTCAAAGGCATCTTTGAAAAGAAATTTTAAGTTTTTTGTACTTCAGAATACTCCAATATTGTTTAAATGGCTGTGGCTGTATTGCTAACACTGAAATAAGAGATAATACTATGAAAATCATAGCAGGATAAGTCAGCTCTATGTGGATACTTTATGTTCAATCTGCAGGTAAATGAAGCAGTAAACAGAATGCTTTTAGGTCCCAATCCGTCAATGTACTTAACCACTTATAGCATTAATCATTCAAGTGCTTTGATTGATTTCTATTGAACTATTCTAGATCTGAAGTACTTTGCTAATGACTGAACTTACTGCTTCGCAGGAACATATAGAACTATAAGGATTTGTAAATACTCTCTTCTCCCTTGAACAGGGACAAAATAGAGAATTGGACAAAATACAGTCAGACAAAAGGACACAATGGACGAGCAATGTAATTTCAGAAAGCTGTAATTCTTATAAATATCAGTATACATGTCAATAAAGTTTAAAAAGCTATTATTGATCTGCTACAGCAAATATGATACAGAAAAGAAGATAGAGTCTGACTCTCTTGATGTTGGTTTTACATGACACATGTTGCTTGAATAGCTGAGTGGCTATCATTCCAAATGTGAAATGTTAAAGTAGCACACGGTCCTCCAACAATTAATTATTTAGATGCAAGCTGGTGAGTACATTCTTGACAAATTCTCCTGAGAAAATTTACCTACAAAGTTAAGAAACTGTGAATGCCATATAAATTTCTGTAGATCTCCTTCCTGCACTTGCAAGAGGAGGAAGTAAGTGTACAGTGTTTCTGTGTTATAATATTGGCTAGCTTTGGCTTTGCAAAGAGAAGTGCTATAAGAGAACCAGTTAAAGTGCATATGAAAGGTATTGAGCTGGGTGTTTAGAAATTATTGTGTTAGAAAACAAATCTACTTTGATCTAGGCCGTGCAGTCTTTAAAGCAACTCTGCTCAGCATTTGCTACAAATAAGTTAATGTCCCAAAATGTACAAACCTACAAAACCATAATTCCTTGATTCCATTCTTGAAGCAGAAGAACGTGCCTTAAGGCTCTGCAAAATAAAGGATTTAAAATTTAAGGTTCAGCCTCAAGCATTATTGTCCTTGATAGAACAGCAGGAGGCAAGGACTGCAGGCAAAATTATCATAGCCTGAAGCCAACCCAGCTGCAACAGGAGAGGGAAGCAGGAGCCAGACAACCCGACAGAATCATAAGCCAGCAGCAGGACAGCAGTATGAAAAGCTGAGCGCAGCCAAAACTGGAGCCACTATATTATCAGCAATGGAATTTGGGGTTATAGTAAGGCATTGTGTGATTTGTGAAGAAGAGATAACATAACGGTGATTCATGCATTCGGCTCACTACAAATTGAACACTGCAAAGAATTACAAGAGTCATTTCCCACTAACATTCAATGAGGAAATGAGTAAGACTTGCAAATAGCAACAAGAAGCTGTGTTATAAGAGCATGATTAAGTTGCAAGTCCAAGTGATCCAAAGTTTGAACCAAAAGCACTCAGAAGTTTGCCAGCTTTTTTCTAATCCCTTGTGTGCGTATGTTATGAGATGAACATTAATTGCACACTCACTATTTTCTGGATAGGAAACCTCCCTCATTGAAGCACAAAATAGATGATGTCCACTGAACAAATGTTCAGAGTTGTCTAATTTTTCCAAGAAATATTTTTCCTGATCTTATTCCTCTTTTCTTCAAGATAACCTAATTTGTTTGGCAAAGCTTTTAAATAAAACAGATGCAAATGAAAACAAGCAACAAACAAAAATGCAACAGCCACAAGCAGGTACCCAGCCTGGAAAAGCATAGTTGAACTGGTTAAAGATTTTCAAACTTATTAGCTATTTTTAAAAGTTTCCTCTCATGAACAATAGCAATGACTCCTAGTAATAGTTAATGTCAGCAGCCGCATCTAAACCAAATTATGTGCAGCCTTACACAGAAACTTCTCTTGTTCTCACAGGCTACTACTCTAAGTTCAAAGACTCTGTATAACTCCTATTCTACTTTAATTTCATGTTATTTTTTATAAATATAATATTTATATCAGATAATAGAATTATAATCACTGACTTCATAAGGTTATGTGTGTCACCCAATGAGGTATGCCTGTCTGATGCACACAGGTTATCACATCTGAAGTGTGGCTTACCACTGAACGGACATGGGTCTTTTCTCAGGAGATTAGTTCCCTTCTTTGAGTCTGTGGTGTCTCCATCTGACTGAGACATCCTAAATGAAGCATCTGTCTTTCATATCCATTAATCAGTACTGCTAAACACGAGAAATAGTCTCAAGACTAAAAGATGAACTGTATTTTGCATTTTATCTGTCTGTTCAACAGAAACTGGATGTATAGAGAGAGACCTCTGTAACAGCTTTGTATTGTGTTAAATAACATTGAACTCACCTTGCAAACTTTTTAGTTACTTATACTGTCTGTTGAAACAGTAACTTTTTAAAAAATTGTCTTGGTCATCTCTTCTTTATTTTCCTACCTGGAGGAGTCGAAAATTAAAAAGAACAGGTGGGATGTCAGAATGGTTTCTGATAAATAGGAGAATGAGCCAGAACTGTATGCAGCACCATTTCTGCTTGTGGTAATGTGGAACACCAGGGAGTGTGGGAATAATGTGAGTATTTCTAAGTCTTCCTTTTGGTGGCAATCTGATGGCAAAAAAAAAAAAAAATCTCTGACTGGATTAAGAGATGCTACATTGTCTGTAATTGCTACAAATATTTGAGGTTTTGCCTAAATATATTGGTATCTGTTAATTTTCCCGTAGAAGACATTAGGGATAATTGTGAATACGCTATTTTATCACAAAATGGCGGTATAGAAAGTAAATTGTCAATTGACTAGCTATCAATAATAGATTGAGTACTGCTGTCCTGGTTTGAGGTAAAACAGAACTAATTTTCTGTGCAGTAATTTAACTTTTTTAGCTGGGTCTCTTCTAACTAACTAAACTCTGAAATTAACAGCATATTGTTCAGAAACTGTTCACCCTCGCAGTGATAAGACCTGGTTATACCAGGAATGGTGGGCAGAGGGGCCCCTGCTTATACTTATTGCTATAGCAACCAAGGTCAGGTACATTTGTTATTTGCCCCGTTGGAGGGTTGGAAGCAGAAAAGCGTAGAGGGATCACACCTGCAGGGAGGAGCGGACAGGACAGGTGACCCCAAACTGACCAACAGGGTATTCCATCCCATCTGCCCCATGCTCAGTATAAAAGCTGAGGGATCAAAGGGTCAATTCTCTTCAATGGTTGACGTCTAAGGAGGACTCTGTTCGTCTGCCTTTGATCCCGATCCGAGCGTTCCTGACTCCAGATCCGGAATCCAGCTCCTGTCCATCACCGAGTCCAGCCTGGGACTTTCCCCTGTGCCCTCCTGTGACGTGATCTTCATCCTGGAAGCTTCATACGGTTTTGTATATACTGTATATTTAAAAAAAAAATTCTTATTTTTATTTCATTATTTCATTATTTATTAATATTTCATTAAAGCACTCTAGTTTTTTTCTAAACTCATAAATCTCTTTATCTCTTCCTCTCCTCTCTTTTTCTTAGAGAGGGGAGGGAGGGGCCATCTGTCATTTTGGTTGGTCAATCCAGTCAAAACCAAAACAACTGTTTTAGTAAATTTTCTGAGAATGCATCTCTTGCAGAGATATTATCTCACTTGATTTTTTTCGTTTGTATTCTTTCTTCTCTTTTGCTTTCCTCTGTCTGTCAGTCTTTCTGTCTGTCTGTCTCCCTCTTTGTTTATAGCCGTCAGCCCTGTTGTCTTCCACTTCACAATATTTTACTGGATTAATTGTGTCCAAAGCACAGAACTCATAGATGTGTTTTTACACTGCAGTTAAAATGCCTAATTTAATTCTCCCAACAATATATCTCACCCAAATGGACACGTCTGAGTTTGCCCTCAGCAATAGCTTGGTCTTAAATTTCACTACCTCCTTGTTTTTTGGCATGAGTAGAAAGTGACACTACATTTCTCATCTTATCCATAGTGAGCTTCCAATTGATTTTACCCATATTACTGCTAGATTTGGAAATGAAACTTCTGGATATTGAAATAACAGGATTTGCTCACAATGTAAATATTACATATGTCTATGAATGCCTAACAGTGGTGGATTTTACTGGGGTTATGTGGAAAGAAATGTGTGAAGTTAAAATCCCTTGGGGACTTGTTTCACACAAATCTTTTCCAATACCTATTCATCTGAGGAATACTTATTCTTTACCACTTGTGTTGAACTATTCTTCAGGTAACTTGTTTATAATACAGAGCTTATGAGCTGTGTTCTTTTTTTCTTTTTTTTTTCATTTTGTCAGTTATACTAACAGTAAAGAAAACAATGAGATAATTAGCAGAAAACTTTATAACCCCAATTTGAATTTTTTAAAATCACATTTCTTGCTCATCAAAGAAAATTTACTGTGGAAAACACATATGAAAATCTTGGGTGTACATTCTTACTTGAAACAAAATTATGAATTCAGTTCGCAGATATGTGTAATGAATAAATATTTAGCTTATACACTTTTAAAATCATGCTTATGGCAAATATACTAGGATTTCTTTGATTTTTTCTGAAATGGGGCATCATGTGACAAACCAAAGTCACACTAAATATTACTAACAGTAAATACTGATTGTTGAAGCTGCAGATTTTATCATTAGTGATACTTTTTCATATCACTCTGTTTTGTTACGCAGGTTGAGGCAAAGCAGTGTGTGTTCTGAAATGAATAGTGCACCTGAAGGTGGGAAGCAGCAGCAACAACATGATCCCATAAAAACCATCAGGTTTTAGAGAATCTGCTCCTTTCTGGAGCTCTATAATTTGCACACAACCTTTTTGCGTAGTCAGGAGGAAGACAAGAGACAGCAATCAAAATGTTCTCTATCATGAAGAATAGACAGGAGGCTCCCTAGGGAAAAAACATGACTCCAGACTTTCACCAGGCGACACTTTTCTCGATGCCAGTAGAGCACATTGTTATTAGTCCCATAGGGAGAGGATTAGCTCATCTACCATTCGTCATCTTGTCTACACTGCTCATTTAGACCACTTCTCTAAGCAATAGAGAAAGATAAATGGAAGAATTCTTTTCCTGCAGCACTTCTGCAAGAATTGGTATATTGCATTTATGTTTTATATTGACTTATAACTTACAGGAAGAATAATCTAAATACAAAATATGCATGAGGTATTTAACTCCAGCATTCATCTGACTCTGGAAGATGGCATGCCAATATACTAGCATATACCAGGCTATTTAAATCCAAAGATAATTTCTAGGCTACATATGGAGCACAGAAATAACAGATCTTCTTCAAATCCACTAACATTCAATAAATTAATGAGTGTTATATTAAATAATTAGATTAATGAGTGTTTGACCTCTAAATCTGTTAATCTGGTCTATTTTAGATATCTGTTTTAGAATTTTTTCCTAGATGTGACCATTTCTCTCTGATGACTATAAGAGGAATCTAGATGACTAGGACAGAGGCAAGTGTTTATACTGTAAAATACTGAAGTTAGATGAGATAAGTCTTTGAATGGATTATTGTCCTCTGTTGACTTAATATTATCTACCATCTCATTATTGGTCTAACACATGGCCTAAGGAAATGGAAAAATACTACAGCAATTATCTAACATCAGTGAGGATAGCACATGAGAAACCTTCAAGGTGGGCCAACCTAAATCAAACTATCTAGTATTTGCCTTGGTCAGGAGCACTCAGGTAATTTTAACAGCTCAGCTGATACACGATAACTTTATAAGCCACAGTAACAATATAGTTCTACCAAGCCCCAAGGCCTTTACTTTGAAGTTAGTTGTAAACTTACCTGGATCTTGGTCTGGGTATCTTATGATAGCACACTATTGCATCCCTAAGTACAATTATACTTACAACTCCTTTACCTCATTAAAATGTACTAAGTAGCTTTGGTAGAAGTTAGTCAGGACCTAAAAGTATCTTCTACACATACTGCTATTACTGTATTAACTGGCAAGGTTAACATCGATTACAGATAATTGTTCCTTTGTCTTACCCTTTCCATGTCATGTTTTGTTTTGAAATGTGTGCACTTCTTTAAACTGTGTGCATTCTATATTCTTTAAATATTATAAGTCTTTAGGCTCAAAAGTAGACTACCTTGCACTTGCATTGAGATAGGCAAGGTAAAAGATATCATAAAAATTCAGTCTTTAGTTGATCTGGTTCTTTAGCTCAGCAAATATCTGTTGCAGTAATGTAGGGGCAAAAAGAAGTTCTGTTTGTTCATTTTTTTTAATTCTTGAAGAAGGCAAATTCTTCTGGTCAGAAGCTTTTTTTTCGTCCTTTCAAACTCTTTTGGACCTCTTTTTTTTATCTCACCACTTCTAAAACACATGGGCTGAGAGAAATGAAGCACCAATATGTAAAAATATATTAAAATTGTAACCAAAGTCAGAACTTAGTGTGATGCATAATGTAGAATCTTATACTCTACCTCAGCATGACACAATTTGAGACAAAGTTGTTGTTCTCTCTTGGAGTTTCATTGCTTCTTTCATTTTCTTTCTTTTTCTTTCAGGCAGACAACCAGTTCTTTATGGACATGGTTTTTTTAAGTTTTATATATTGCGTCTGCACGCTTGCCTGTTTACTAGACGATAACAAGGAAGAGAGAAGAGGGACCAATAACGGAAAATAACGATGGGAGGGGGAGGATTATTAAATACTCTTGAACCTCCAGAGGCAACATATTTCTATCGCTACCTCTGGCACCAAAAGTAGTTGGCATGAGAACAACTGTCTCATTTACTCTTCTTTAGTGCAAGGAGACAAAGTTACTGGTAAGATTTGTACTACCCAAGCAAATTTTGAAAAAAAGAATTGTTTCACTAATTGTCATATCTGTACTGCACAGACTTCTTCCTTATGTGCTTTTCAAATTAGCGACATGAAGCATATTAAACTGATTAATTGCTATGTGAATTTAGGATCAAGCTAGTTGAAAACAATGGCTTGCACTTGTATGTCTAAAATCATGAGGCATTGAATAATACCAGTAAAAAAAGAACATATTTGTAATCAGTTAGGAATTACTATCAAAATTTAAATTAAATTGCTATCAATTCAAAGTAAATGACATTTATTACTTTAATCAAGTGTAATTTTGCATCTTCATATTGTTCTCTTAGATAAACCTTTTGACCTAACTAGGACCTTCAAGGACATGTTTGTGCAGCATGTATGAGCAAGATCAGCTAACACAACCCCAGAAGTGAGTTATGCCAACCAAGGAAGGGAAATTTGAGAGTGTGGGGATAGGGCCATGAGTTGAGATGTTATTTTGACTTAGCAGGAATCACTACAGCCCCTATGAAAGTGAGGAATTAAAGCTCCCAGAATGAGGTGGCAGTGCAAGTGCCATCTGTCCTGCTTCTGGGTTGAATCACTTGCATCCAATTTGTTATACACCAGACCTTTTTTGGGGTATTGTAATAATTACAATATATGTTCTAAGCTGCTCATAGCTTTGTGTGAAGATGAAAATAAGAAAAAGAACTGTAGATGTGGCACTCAGGGACCAGGGTTTAGTGGTGGATTTGGCAGTGTTGGCTTTGCAGTTTGACTTGATGATCTTACAGGTCTTTTCCAATCTAAACAATTCTATGATCCTATGAAATATTAGGTTTACAACACAAAAGACTTGAACTCAGGAGATTTTTTTCTGTTCTATAGACTCTGTGTATGACTTACATTATCTTCCTACAAATACTTGTGCCTTGGATTGAGTGACTGCATAGCAATCCATATTGTGCCAGTATGCACCACGGCTCTACTAAGTTCATAAAATTAACTGTCGATGTAAAATTTTACATGGCTAGCACTATAATTTCTTTCTGTGCATTACCTACTGCAGAATATTAGATCTTCCTATGTAAGGAAAGAACTGATGCTTGTCTTCTCCTTTTTTGAGGTTGTACCCCGTGTTGGGTCAATCTAACAGAACATTGCCAAGGAGCTGCAAGAGAGATGTGTGACAGGATGAACACACATGTCCATGTGTTCTCAAGCTATGGTGCAGCACAGCAGCTTTTCCAGCTTTGAAGGAGTTAGGGAAAATCATGGTGTGGAGCAAGAGTGAGGAGAGTGTGAGATACCACAGTTGTAAGCAGGGCTGTGAGGCAATGGTTCATTTGGTGCAGAGCAGCAGAAGACTGAAACCAGATTTTTGCTGGCCCTCCCTTCTTTACTGAGCTGTTGAAGAATGAATGAACCATGGATAAACTTGTTTTTTATCCTTGCAGGCAGTGCTACTACTCTTAGGCCTTATGGATGGTATTCATCTTGCCTAGCTTTAGAGCTGACAGCACAGATGTCTACAAGTACTCAACGTAGCCTCTCTTTATAATTCATAGAGGGCACCTTGGGGTGCAATTGATCTAATTCTAAAGTAGGCATCTAAAATAGGCCAGAAAAATCATGTCTCAGAAGTATAATATCAACCGTTTACTGGATTTGAATTTGATCTATCATATCCATGCTCGGTATGCTATACAATAATTTGTGCATTTATAAGTATCTTCATTGCCTGTGTCATCCTCAGGAAGGGTCTTAAAAAGATTTGCAGTCATAAGAAAGAAGAACAGATGGTATAACAGCTTCATCTGGCAATGACTAACATATACATATGAGGCCTACTCGGGACTGATGCCTTTCTCCTCTAAGTAATTGAACAGCTTCTTAACAGGACAGCTGGAAGGACTGCTGAGCCCACTTCCATTCTTCTGGACACGGTGGCCTGGATCTGAAATAGAGCAGAGGAGCTGAGTTTCCTGGCATGACCAATTTTTTTTTTTTTTTCCTCACAAAATGAAACACAAACACAGAGAAAATAATTAAGGTAGTACAAAAAAAAATGATTTTATGTTTCTTTTGCTTATTACAGTAAATGGTAAGGTTCATATACTCATGAAGCAGGAATAAATCAGAAGTTGAGTTGTTAGTGATGGAGAGAGATGGACCGGAATACTCCTTTAGCAGAGAATGAATAGATCTTGCAATGTCTGAGGAAAGTCATTCTCTTCTAGGTGCCAAAGGTAAACCTAGTGATGTTATTTTGACTGAAAGCACTGGTAAACAGGTTCAGGAAAGATTGAATCAATGCTATAAATCTTGTTACTGATCATGGTACATAGATAACACTGAGAGCTGGTGCCAAGGCTGAAGATTTCCATGTATGCACACCCTAGGATGTTTTGTGATTTCATATTAAAGTCATCTCCAATGTTGGTATACAGACAGTAAGTGAGTTCTACTATGATGGTCCCTATATGCCTCAGAGGAAGTCGGTTCAAGCTGGGAGCTAAGTTCTCAAAAAATGGTAAAAGGGCAGTAGAGAGGTGTTTTTATTTTTATAGATCTAGGGTAAAAATCTACCTTTATCTACCAGGATATTGGTGTTATCCTTTTGGCAGAGAGGAAGCTCTGGGAGCTAAAAATCCCAAGAGTGTTCCAGGGAAAGAGCATAAACTATAAAATCTAATGAACAGATACAGTCAAGGTAAATTTAGAAGAAGACTGTTCAAGGACAGTAGGAAACTTAGATTCAAAGTAGTTCTCAGTGACCTTTCTAATAGAAGAAAAGACCCAAACAAAGCAAAAAAACCCACAAAATAGAAATAAAAACCTTTCAGGGTTGGGGGGTGGGGGGGGCAAAGACACAACAAAACAAAATTAATACTCTGCTAAAGAGACTGAGATGGCAAGTTCTTCCATGAAACTGCCAAACCTTGATGAGAGACCTAGCTCAGCTCAAACAACAATTGAAAACAAGAGTTAGGGACACGGAACAGGGACATTTTCCAACCTCTGCACAAAATTGCAGAATACTCTTTTAACTACTAATCCTAAACTGTTCAAAGGATATTTCTATACAAGGTTCTCCAAAGACTGAGGCAGAAGATATAAATATTCTGCCAAGCGCAAGTACCACTCAGTTATATTAGATCTTTCCTAAAACAGCCACCAACAGAAACTGGAAGCGGTCAAAGTTTTTTAGAGGATCCTCACCGTAGTCACTTCTACAAGACTCAATTGTTGCTTTTTATATCTTACTATGTATTTATCACAATGGTAAACTGGAAGAAATATGAGGTAAGAGAATATCCTCAACAAGTACTGCTGCTGAACATGGTTTGTCAGGAAACCACAGTCGCGCTCCCTGGGTCACTGGGCCTGGCCAAATTGAAAGACCAAAGCAATTCAGCCTCTTCCTGCAGAGATTTGCTCAACCGTCTTTTACAATCACCAGCCTGACAGACACATGCAACATTCCTGCCTTTCCTCTAGCTAAGGCAGACAATACTGCAGCCCTCCTGTGGACAACGAAGCCTAGAGGAAGCTATTCTATATGTCAACTGTCCTTTATAGGTCTGACACGATTCGGACTCTCCGTCTGCTGTGTTCACCTAACTATACTCTGTCTGGCCTTTTCAAGGTCACAAAGCTCAACAAATCATTTCAAACCACTCTGTGAAGGGGAAGTATTCCACCACTGGGGCTTTCTAGTTGTGGGTTAATTTGCTTCTGAGACCACCACAGATACCATTTTCCATTCAGCTTCCCTGAGTGCAAGATATTTATAATCTTAGCATGTGTACCTTAGGGAGAAACACTGCCAAGTTTTGCAACCAAACCATTAGACTATTTATCTGAAGTGTATGGTACCTTACACTGCACCAAGTGGTAAGGGGCCTGAATGATCAGAGAACTGAGAGACAGAAGGTGCAATGATATATTTGCACACCAGGGATAAGATGCCTGACAGTGACAAGGCAAAGAATTGGAAACAAGTTTCCCTGTGGGTCCTGGCATTTTCCAGACATAAAGGTGACACATATTCAGCCTAGGCTTGGGAGTATGGATTTATATAGTGCAGACAAACACATCTGCTGCATGTGTAGTCCTCTAGCTTTGGATTAAACATTGCAAGGGGTGAGGAGAGAGAAATTTGTTGTCCCCAGGTGGTTCTTTTGATGAAAGATAATTTTGCCACTGGAGACTAGGGAGGGTTAGAACAGCTCACAAACTTGTCCTAAAACCTTACTTCACCCAAGTAGTTGATATGTAAGTTGGAAAAAGACCCACATACAAAGAATCTCAATGAAAGTAAAAGAAATAAAACTTTTTCCTTTGCCAGGTCCATGCCAGCTAAATGAAGATTGTTTGGCATCAATTTCAAACAGTGAAAAAAAATATTCTTCAGAGCAAAGTGCATAGCTCAGTAGGCTTTGTTTTCCTTTTGGTCCTATGATGAGAACAAAGAAAGTTCACCTTTTGTGTTCCATCTCTTGTGACTGTATGCTTACATGTGGTTCCAAGTTGTCCGGTTTTGGGATAGATCTACCTGAAATCTACTACATTTTAATTAAAATATATAAACATCTTTAACATCTTTTAAGCGGAAATGCAAAATGAGTTGGCAAAATGCAATAGAAAAAAAAGGCTTTTAATTCAGTCTCCCACTGCCCACTCTGTCTGTGGGGAAGGTCCTCGCTATCAGGACATTTGGATAATAGATCAGTTTTCTGAGTAACAGAAAACTCATTTATTCCCTTCTGGTCCTTAGGAAGTTGTCTTTTTGTGCCAAGGCCCAGTTCCTTGCACCCTTCTTTTCTCAGTGGCTTCTCTGTCTGGGTGTAAGTTCCTAATAGTTTGCAATGACTTTCTTTAAACTGCTTGCCAGAACAGAAAGCCCACAGCCTTCTGCGGGGGCAGGGCCAGTAACTCCACAGGGAAGGGGCAGCCTCCTCTCCTTCCACCTGACCCACTCATTCTCTCCTTGAACCAAGAAAATAAGAACAAACCTATAAAACAGACCAAGTAAGTTTGTGAAAAACAGCCTTAATAGCCCTCAATCTGCAATTATTTCCTGCTGTGTCCTCAATCAACAGTAATAATGGACATGAATCTGAAGAAAACATCTGCACCAGAACGCCTCCATAATTTATACAAGCTAAAACACTTACACTTAGTGATAGCCCTTCTCTATCTACTGAATGCATGAAGCCAAATGTCCTCAGGCTTCAGGAAAGTTTGCATTTGTAGCTGAACTTTATGGCTTGCATCCAGCTCTGATTAGCAGCCAGACTTTCTGTGTTGGCCCCTCACAGATGATGTGTTGCAAAAGCGTCATTGAGATATTGCTTCTTCCTCACTTTCTCCAAGTATTTTTGGTTCAGTCTTTATATGTCATCACAGCTGGCCACTTTCCTTATATTTCTGGAGGCAGATATACCTTGGAGGCAGATGTACATTCAGATTGCTTGGCAGCAGAGGGTGTATTGCTGGAGCCAGGAGAACAAGATTAGAAGGTGAGATAAACATATGTTTTTATCTCTCAAATAAAGATTGGCTTCTGTAGTACCTTAACTGTGAAACTTTGGAGCCTCCAAAGGGCCTTGGAGCTATGAATTTATAGGAAAGGGAGCCCTTTTTTCTCAAGTTAAAACATCAGGTACTTTCTACCATTTTTAGTACTTATTATAAATCAAACAGAAATGCGAAACTTGTTTTTATCACTCAACACAAAGACCATTTGGGACATGTTACAGATGGGAACTTTAATCAACAGTTATTGATCAATAATAGGTTAGCAGTCCTTAAGAATATGTAGCAATAGTGTAGGAAGGTCCTAGAGAGATTGTAGGAATAGTACAGACTTTATTTCACAACCTTCCTGAGTTACTCTGGAAAAAGTCACAGACTGACATTAGTGTTCTGCTGAGTTCAACATGTGATCTTCCATTAACTACAACAGAATAAAGAATGGAGCTTTAATCTTGCAACATTTGCGTTTCTCTGTATAAAACAGGAATAGAATAATTTACCTTTATGAATAAATTTGCATATGCCATGCTTTAAGATGTTTAAGTGTGAGCCGACCATACCCATACTATGCAACGCGTACACTATACATAGGGTCCATTGCATCTATTTCATAACATAAACACAGATACATACTTAACTTTGTAGTCAAGGTGATGAAACTGCTTTTTCTTTACACAGCTTCCTTCTACAGTACTAAAAAGGCTAAATTTAAAAGGCTATATCAGTGGTTCAATATGTGTAGGTAATGTATTTTGACCCACTTCTAAATTTAAATAAAAGTTGTCAGCTGCATTTTTTCTTAACGCTTTTCTTCTGTAAAAAGTGTTACTTTTGCTCCTATTTGTGATCAAATGAGCTATTGAAACTTCAAAGGCATCTTTGAAAAGAAATTTTAAGTTTTTTGTACTTCAGAATACTCCAATATTGTTTAAATGGCTGTGGCTGTATTGCTAACACTGAAATAAGAGATAATACTATGAAAATCATAGCAGGATAAGTCAGCTCTATGTGGATACTTTATGTTCAATCTGCAGGTAAATGAAGCAGTAAACAGAATGCTTTTAGGTCCCAATCCGTCAATGTACTTAACCACTTATAGCATTAATCATTCAAGTGCTTTGATTGATTTCTATTGAACTATTCTAGATCTGAAGTACTTTGCTAATGACTGAACTTACTGCTTCGCAGGAACATATAGAACTATAAGGATTTGTAAATACTCTCTTCTCCCTTGAACAGGGACAAAATAGAGAATTGGACAAAATACAGTCAGACAAAAGGACACAATGGACGAGCAATGTAATTTCAGAAAGCTGTAATTCTTATAAATATCAGTATACATGTCAATAAAGTTTAAAAAGCTATTATTGATCTGCTACAGCAAATATGATACAGAAAAGAAGATAGAGTCTGACTCTCTTGATGTTGGTTTTACATGACACATGTTGCTTGAATAGCTGAGTGGCTATCATTCCAAATGTGAAATGTTAAAGTAGCACACGGTCCTCCAACAATTAATTATTTAGATGCAAGCTGGTGAGTACATTCTTGACAAATTCTCCTGAGAAAATTTACCTACAAAGTTAAGAAACTGTGAATGCCATATAAATTTCTGTAGATCTCCTTCCTGCACTTGCAAGAGGAGGAAGTAAGTGTACAGTGTTTCTGTGTTATAATATTGGCTAGCTTTGGCTTTGCAAAGAGAAGTGCTATAAGAGAACCAGTTAAAGTGCATATGAAAGGTATTGAGCTGGGTGTTTAGAAATTATTGTGTTAGAAAACAAATCTACTTTGATCTAGGCCGTGCAGTCTTTAAAGCAACTCTGCTCAGCATTTGCTACAAATAAGTTAATGTCCCAAAATGTACAAACCTACAAAACCATAATTCCTTGATTCCATTCTTGAAGCAGAAGAACGTGCCTTAAGGCTCTGCAAAATAAAGGATTTAAAATTTAAGGTTCAGCCTCAAGCATTATTGTCCTTGATAGAACAGCAGGAGGCAAGGACTGCAGGCAAAATTATCATAGCCTGAAGCCAACCCAGCTGCAACAGGAGAGGGAAGCAGGAGCCAGACAACCCGACAGAATCATAAGCCAGCAGCAGGACAGCAGTATGAAAAGCTGAGCGCAGCCAAAACTGGAGCCACTATATTATCAGCAATGGAATTTGGGGTTATAGTAAGGCATTGTGTGATTTGTGAAGAAGAGATAACATAACGGTGATTCATGCATTCGGCTCACTACAAATTGAACACTGCAAAGAATTACAAGAGTCATTTCCCACTAACATTCAATGAGGAAATGAGTAAGACTTGCAAATAGCAACAAGAAGCTGTGTTATAAGAGCATGATTAAGTTGCAAGTCCAAGTGATCCAAAGTTTGAACCAAAAGCACTCAGAAGTTTGCCAGCTTTTTTCTAATCCCTTGTGTGCGTATGTTATGAGATGAACATTAATTGCACACTCACTATTTTCTGGATAGGAAACCTCCCTCATTGAAGCACAAAATAGATGATGTCCACTGAACAAATGTTCAGAGTTGTCTAATTTTTCCAAGAAATATTTTTCCTGATCTTATTCCTCTTTTCTTCAAGATAACCTAATTTGTTTGGCAAAGCTTTTAAATAAAACAGATGCAAATGAAAACAAGCAACAAACAAAAATGCAACAGCCACAAGCAGGTACCCAGCCTGGAAAAGCATAGTTGAACTGGTTAAAGATTTTCAAACTTATTAGCTATTTTTAAAAGTTTCCTCTCATGAACAATAGCAATGACTCCTAGTAATAGTTAATGTCAGCAGCCGCATCTAAACCAAATTATGTGCAGCCTTACACAGAAACTTCTCTTGTTCTCACAGGCTACTACTCTAAGTTCAAAGACTCTGTATAACTCCTATTCTACTTTAATTTCATGTTATTTTTTATAAATATAATATTTATATCAGATAATAGAATTATAATCACTGACTTCATAAGGTTATGTGTGTCACCCAATGAGGTATGCCTGTCTGATGCACACAGGTTATCACATCTGAAGTGTGGCTTACCACTGAACGGACATGGGTCTTTTCTCAGGAGATTAGTTCCCTTCTTTGAGTCTGTGGTGTCTCCATCTGACTGAGACATCCTAAATGAAGCATCTGTCTTTCATATCCATTAATCAGTACTGCTAAACACGAGAAATAGTCTCAAGACTAAAAGATGAACTGTATTTTGCATTTTATCTGTCTGTTCAACAGAAACTGGATGTATAGAGAGAGACCTCTGTAACAGCTTTGTATTGTGTTAAATAACATTGAACTCACCTTGCAAACTTTTTAGTTACTTATACTGTCTGTTGAAACAGTAACTTTTTAAAAAATTGTCTTGGTCATCTCTTCTTTATTTTCCTACCTGGAGGAGTCGAAAATTAAAAAGAACAGGTGGGATGTCAGAATGGTTTCTGATAAATAGGAGAATGAGCCAGAACTGTATGCAGCACCATTTCTGCTTGTGGTAATGTGGAACACCAGGGAGTGTGGGAATAATGTGAGTATTTCTAAGTCTTCCTTTTGGTGGCAATCTGATGGCAAAAAAAAAAAAAAATCTCTGACTGGATTAAGAGATGCTACATTGTCTGTAATTGCTACAAATATTTGAGGTTTTGCCTAAATATATTGGTATCTGTTAATTTTCCCGTAGAAGACATTAGGGATAATTGTGAATACGCTATTTTATCACAAAATGGCGGTATAGAAAGTAAATTGTCAATTGACTAGCTATCAATAATAGATTGAGTACTGCTGTCCTGGTTTGAGGTAAAACAGAACTAATTTTCTGTGCAGTAATTTAACTTTTTTAGCTGGGTCTCTTCTAACTAACTAAACTCTGAAATTAACAGCATATTGTTCAGAAACTGTTCACCCTCGCAGTGATAAGACCTGGTTATACCAGGAATGGTGGGCAGAGGGGCCCCTGCTTATACTTATTGCTATAGCAACCAAGGTCAGGTACATTTGTTATTTGCCCCGTTGGAGGGTTGGAAGCAGAAAAGCGTAGAGGGATCACACCTGCAGGGAGGAGCGGACAGGACAGGTGACCCCAAACTGACCAACAGGGTATTCCATCCCATCTGCCCCATGCTCAGTATAAAAGCTGAGGGATCAAAGGGTCAATTCTCTTCAATGGTTGACGTCTAAGGAGGACTCTGTTCGTCTGCCTTTGATCCCGATCCGAGCGTTCCTGACTCCAGATCCGGAATCCAGCTCCTGTCCATCACCGAGTCCAGCCTGGGACTTTCCCCTGTGCCCTCCTGTGACGTGATCTTCATCCTGGAAGCTTCATACGGTTTTGTATATACTGTATATTTAAAAAAAAAATTCTTATTTTTATTTCATTATTTCATTATTTATTAATATTTCATTAAAGCACTCTAGTTTTTTTCTAAACTCATAAATCTCTTTATCTCTTCCTCTCCTCTCTTTTTCTTAGAGAGGGGAGGGAGGGGCCATCTGTCATTTTGGTTGGTCAATCCAGTCAAAACCAAAACAACTGTTTTAGTAAATTTTCTGAGAATGCATCTCTTGCAGAGATATTATCTCACTTGATTTTTTTCGTTTGTATTCTTTCTTCTCTTTTGCTTTCCTCTGTCTGTCAGTCTTTCTGTCTGTCTGTCTCCCTCTTTGTTTATAGCCGTCAGCCCTGTTGTCTTCCACTTCACAATATTTTACTGGATTAATTGTGTCCAAAGCACAGAACTCATAGATGTGTTTTTACACTGCAGTTAAAATGCCTAATTTAATTCTCCCAACAATATATCTCACCCAAATGGACACGTCTGAGTTTGCCCTCAGCAATAGCTTGGTCTTAAATTTCACTACCTCCTTGTTTTTTGGCATGAGTAGAAAGTGACACTACATTTCTCATCTTATCCATAGTGAGCTTCCAATTGATTTTACCCATATTACTGCTAGATTTGGAAATGAAACTTCTGGATATTGAAATAACAGGATTTGCTCACAATGTAAATATTACATATGTCTATGAATGCCTAACAGTGGTGGATTTTACTGGGGTTATGTGGAAAGAAATGTGTGAAGTTAAAATCCCTTGGGGACTTGTTTCACACAAATCTTTTCCAATACCTATTCATCTGAGGAATACTTATTCTTTACCACTTGTGTTGAACTATTCTTCAGGTAACTTGTTTATAATACAGAGCTTATGAGCTGTGTTCTTTTTTTCTTTTTTTTTTCATTTTGTCAGTTATACTAACAGTAAAGAAAACAATGAGATAATTAGCAGAAAACTTTATAACCCCAATTTGAATTTTTTAAAATCACATTTCTTGCTCATCAAAGAAAATTTACTGTGGAAAACACATATGAAAATCTTGGGTGTACATTCTTACTTGAAACAAAATTATGAATTCAGTTCGCAGATATGTGTAATGAATAAATATTTAGCTTATACACTTTTAAAATCATGCTTATGGCAAATATACTAGGATTTCTTTGATTTTTTCTGAAATGGGGCATCATGTGACAAACCAAAGTCACACTAAATATTACTAACAGTAAATACTGATTGTTGAAGCTGCAGATTTTATCATTAGTGATACTTTTTCATATCACTCTGTTTTGTTACGCAGGTTGAGGCAAAGCAGTGTGTGTTCTGAAATGAATAGTGCACCTGAAGGTGGGAAGCAGCAGCAACAACATGATCCCATAAAAACCATCAGGTTTTAGAGAATCTGCTCCTTTCTGGAGCTCTATAATTTGCACACAACCTTTTTGCGTAGTCAGGAGGAAGACAAGAGACAGCAATCAAAATGTTCTCTATCATGAAGAATAGACAGGAGGCTCCCTAGGGAAAAAACATGACTCCAGACTTTCACCAGGCGACACTTTTCTCGATGCCAGTAGAGCACATTGTTATTAGTCCCATAGGGAGAGGATTAGCTCATCTACCATTCGTCATCTTGTCTACACTGCTCATTTAGACCACTTCTCTAAGCAATAGAGAAAGATAAATGGAAGAATTCTTTTCCTGCAGTGACTGTCTCCCCAGTTACAGCAGAGGAGTGACCTGGCCAAGTTGCTTAGTCTAGGTATCTAATTTTTGGGTGAAAAAGTAAAAGAAGATGATTGTTATTCCTAGTAATTTAAAAAACCCACATGGAACCTTATACCAGAAATTCTTCTGTCTCCATACTTGGAAATGTGACACTTCATGTCTCCCATACACAGTTAAGCAGCTTCATTTTCTCTGAGTTATGTAATATTTTACTTTCAGTCCACCATTTTGCTGCAGAAACTGAGAAAAATACAAGCGAACACAGTGTAAAGCAGTTCTGGAAAACTGTGTGGTTTGGTTCACTTGCAACTAGAAGCCTTCAATGGTCAAAACCAGCAAGAAATTTTGCTAGAAAGCTACTTATTACAGCATAAACACCTAAGAATATATCCCCCATCTTTAGGAAAATGAGCTGTTCTGGTATCAGAAGAACAAGTAAAACTTTGTTTCTGTTAGATAATTGCTCAGGAAACCTCTGCACTCTCCACCACAGGAGCAGCCCCTTCCAAAGCTTGCTGTGACAAACCCAGGGGGTACAGGAGAGCAAGTGCTGTGGAGCAGTGTATTGAGCTACCTGCATGGGCACCAATCAGACCATTCATGCAGGCTAGGGGGGCTCTCAGGCTATCACCCAGCAGCTTGGGTGACAATTGCGTTCTGCTTGTCTTTTCCTTAGTGGGAAGGGACAATCTCTTAATTTTCTTTTCTACCCAGCTGAGGATTTTCATGGGGTTTCTATGAGTTTAGTTTCCTCTAAGATTTCTATGCCATTTCCAGGGATGCTTGAGAATGGCTGTGACTTTGCATTACAGAGTGATGGTTGACCATGTCTTCAAAATAAGCTAAACTGTTGTCGTAAGTATGATGTGGTGCCAATACTAGGAAATGAAAATAGTCCAGAGTTAACGAAGATGGTAAAGCTATGAAGCACTGTATTATTAGGAAAGGAGTGGCAAAAATACTGTCTTTAGTCGTGAATTGGTGCAGGTCTGCTTCCTGCCTAACTTAGTCTGACCTCTAATGTCATATATTAGCATTATGCTTAAATCTACTGGGCATGTTCATCTTAATAATTGATCACCTCTGCACACATTCAATCAGTATTGATGGAAATGAACATGTGTGTTTTTATTTTTGGTTAAATGAAAAATCAAAAACAATACAGGAAACCATATATTTCCCCTGACAGAAAACAGCTCCCTGTTCTTCCTCCCCATTTTTTTATGAACAAATATCTGGGAGACCAGGAATGCCATATCAATTTACCAATTTGCCGATGCTCCTTTCAGAGCTGATCCATACTGGAATACCAGAAATTTCCATATAAATATATGGGAAAATTATTCTATTTATTAAATATTGTAATAGTAATTTTAAAATATATAATATATATCCTTATTTTCTTATATCAGTAGAAATTATTTCCAGCAGAACAGTATATTGATTTGTCGTTTGCCTTTTTTTTTTTTTACTTTCTTTCCAACTTTGTTTCATAAAGGATAAAACTTCTCTACCATTTGTTTTTGCCACTATGCATTAGCAATTTGAAGACTGATGGCATTTTCAGAGGCATGACTAGAAAATTCTTTACCCCCCAGCACTTACAATGCCTTTGCTTGTCATAGCTCAATAACACAAAAAACCCAGGTTATGTTTTACAGAAGAACTCTTGAACTGTTGGCATCTCTACCATAGCATATCAGGTGTCTGCAGTTAGCCATCAATGAATAAGCAGTTTTCTTTATTAACTTGCCTGAGCATGAGAAAGTATTATGAGATACCACAAAATTAGCTTCGTGAAACACAGAGCACTCTCTGCTGATGTTCCATTTACTTCCGAATAATTTTAAATCACTGTTTTTGCCAGAATAATTCTGTTCTCTAGAAATTAATTCCATGATGATAGGCTTTTGAAGCTAGAAATCTATTTTAGTATTCAAAGAAATTTCCTCCTCCCCACAATGAAGAGTTTATTTAAAGAAAAAAAATAACCATTCTTTCTGTTTCCAGGCCTTGTTCTAGATCCCATTTAGAGAAGAGCTTCTTTTATCAAACTTCCTTTGAAGAATTGATAAGATATAGTGAACATGTTGGATCATACTGACTTCATGCAATGACATCCCATAAAATCATATTCAGATTGCAAAGTAATCATTCACAGAAGTGCTTTCACCTATTTCTATTTCTTTAATTTTACAACATGGAAAAGTTGTTTTGGACATTGTTAAAGACTGTGCTAAGTTTTAAATGTAAAACCAGATATAGCAACTTATAACGATGGAATTGAATTAGCTAACTTGAGGAAAAAAGGGATTTTGCTGAAGACTTACTTGTCTAAATTACTGGTTGGGTCCTGGAGACAATAAAAAGAGATGTGTTTTTCTGGCAGAGTTGGTTTTCCCAAATAGACAGATTTGACAGATTATTCAATTGCAATGTTAATCAATCAATCAATATGGTCCATGTATGAACATAAAAAGTTTTTTCAGCCATTAAATCAATTGGTAATGGGGCTTAGCCTTCTAAAATAAGTCCATAATTTGGTAAAGCGTTATGATTTCTCCAGGTGAAAGGAATCCAGTGGTTAGTCCTGCCATCCACTGTGCCCCGCTGTCGGGATGAGTGTGACTTTCTGCATTAAGAAAGACAACTTGTGTAGAGGCATCTTGGCTGTCTTAACAGAAAATAAGAATTGTCAATGCACCAGGTGGTCAGTACGTCTGTCGGCTCCAGCGAGATGTCCATCTTACTGAATACAGAGAGGCTTCCTCAGTGCCCAGTCCCTTTTGCTTCAGGACCCTGTATGAGCCAGGTCTGTGAGACAATCCTCCAAAAAGGGAAATAAGAGAAAGATTTGCTTTAACTTTGCAAAATGGGTTTGTTTCTTGGCAGTAGTACAGAAAACAATGCAAAAAATAGGTTTTCTTCCGTCACGGGATTGATTTTTGACAAGGTAAGGCATTGACAATAGTAGATGGCTAAAAAATAAACCCCAGTGTGTGACCTGTTATATGCATTTCAAAAACAGAAAGAACACAGCAGGTTCTAAAAGCTGATTATGCACTGTCTTACAGGACTGAACTCAAGTGAAATGCTGCATTAAAACTTTTAATTCCTCCTTTGAACCACCATTACTAGTGATTTTTGTTGAAAAAGCCAAAATGATAAGTGTGGCTAGCAGTGATCTAGTTGATTTTCATAGAATCATAAAATATTTTGGTTTCGAAGGGAGCTTTAAAGGTCATCTAGTCCATCCTCCCCTGCCATGAGCAGGGACATCTTCAACTAGATCAGGTTGCTCAGAGTCTCATCCAGCCCAACCTTGAATGTTTCCGGCAAGGGGAGGTATACCTCCTCTCTGGGCAACCTGTGTCAGTGTTTCACCACCCTCATTGCTTATACGTAGTCTAAATCTTCCCTCTTTTACATTAAAACCATTGACCCTTGTCCTATCGCATCAGGCCCTGCTAAAAGTAGGCCCCCTTTAAATACTGAAACACTGCAATAAGGTCTTCCAGGAGCCTTCTCTTCTCCAGGCTGTCCTCATAGGTGAGGTGTTCCATAATTTTTGTGGTGTGCAAAACAGTTATGATTAAGTGTTTTCAACTTATTCCTGGTGAATTATCAATGTTTTTTAAAAACACTTTTTTGTTTTTCTACTGTCGTAATAACTTCACAGTTCATTCAGGAATAGAAGACTATCAGCCTGACATAATAAATAAAGTAATTTACAAAATAATGATTCAGAGCGGTTGATTATCTACCTCTTCCCACTCTCAAGCACCTGATGTTCTCATCTCTAAAATGTCTCATCCACCTGAGAAGGCAGTTTCAAAAAAAAAAAAAAAAAAAAAGAAGAGGAGCTCTCACAGGATTCTTTTGTATTTGTGCTAGAAATTGACAGGTACTCATTCTGTCAAATGCTGGCTGCAGTTTTGGCTCAGCTTTCTTCCCACAACACATTACACATTTAAAAAAGAAGTGTTAATAGAGTAATCTTAAGATATATAAACTGTGTCAATTGATAAAATGTTTAGCATTCTGAAATGGCCTAACTCTAAGTTGTAAGTCACCTTACTCATTAAAAATACATATAGATATATATACACATGCTGAGAAGGCAGTTTAAAAAAAAAAAAAAAAAAAAGAAGAGAGAGGCTAATTTCCTAAGATTCATTTAATGGAGTGAAGAGTAAAATCCTGGCCCCCAAAAAATTGATGGTAAAGTAGTGCCCCTGCCTACAGTTGAGCTTCTTATTAAATATTTAGCAATCCACTGATTCAGCCCAGTTCTTACTGAAGATATCTGGAAGCCAAATCAGGCTCTGTATCCTCTTCTTCTTTCTGTTTCCATCATTTAATCTTACTATTTAATGTAGAGAAAAAAATTCATTTTTCCTGACCTTTTCTTAATCTGCTTAATGATTCTGAGTATATGATTAACAATTCTGAGTATGTATTGTGGAAAAATGGTCTTGTGATTTTTCCATCCTTTCTTTTAATAAAACTTCATTTTTATAAAAAATTACCTTTGGATTAATTTTTTTTTCCAACATTTTAGCATATTTTTTCTAGATACTTTCCAAAAAGCTTTTAGTTCTAAATCATATAAATCTATTCTTCATTGTTATAAACATTAAACAACTTTGCCTAGCTACCAGCTGCTACTCAGCACAGCTGTCAATATGGCCAACAGCCTTATTCAAGACCATTAAAATAAAAGAGCACCTATTTTCTGCTACAAGCTACCACCTTTCACCCAAGATGATGCACAAAATGGACGTGGAGTACCATTTAGAGGATTAATATTATCCAGTGTTTACAGCTAATGGATTTGTGTTACTGCTTCATTTTACAAGGCCTCTTTTCGTCTTTTAATTTATCTTCAGGTCTGCTGTTTTATTTTTGTTCCATCATCCTCATAAAAGCCATTATCTTTCCATTAGCAAACCTGTTAAATAACTCTTCATATGCTCTTTGATCTGTCCAGCAGCCGTTTGCATTCTTTGCAGTGAGTTTTTCAATTATACTCAAGAATTTTAAAATATGAGTTTGCTGAGAGCTACTTCACACACTGTGGTATATTTAATTAACATAGGACGGAAGAAAGGTTTGTAACCATGTTGCTGCTCTTTGCTGCCATAACAACTCTTCTCTCTTATGCAAATCAGGTCACAGACATTTATGTCAGTGAAAATTCTGTAAAATTTTTTGTGTAATGGTGGACCAAATACACTTGTCAAAACCTGCATGGAAATAATTATACTGTATTTTTGCATTTATGTGAAAAATTATCTCTCAAGATACTGGTTCTTGAAAGTACTTTCTGAGTGAGTTTGTATTTGATTGATTTCATGAGTCCTCTTCTTTTTATTTATTTCTCTTCTTTTAATATTATTCCTACTAGAAAATGTAGAATGTAACTCTTTTCTTTAGTCACTATTACTTTTTACACATTGTGTGACCGCAGTGTTGATTAGTCGTATCCAGCAATGATTTAGAAAAGAGTCCTTCAACATCAATTTGTACATTAAAATATATATTATCAGTATTGTCTTAGCAGTCAAATGATGCTTGAGTTATGAGACATACTAGAGAAGAAAATCTTTTTTTTTGGTCCCTCATCTCAGATGTAAAAACACCCTCTTTTCCATGCTAGTCTGCAGAGAGGTTGTGCTATGACTTGGTCCTGCAGAGAGATTTAGTGAAAAGAAATGAATGCATCGGAGGGTACCTGATGATTCCCATCCATGCCTTCATGCCAGGAGAGGAGAATGGCCAGTGGGATTATATTGTCTTTCTCAAAACCTAAGATTCTTTTAGTAAGACCAAAAAGCACATTTTTAATAACACAGCTTATCTGGAGTCCTAATTTCAGAAAGCTGGGAGATACCCTTAGAGGGTTCAGGATGCTGAACAATTTCTTTAAGCTCTTTCTTTAACTGAAAAGGATCCCTAGGAGAACATCTAGAAATCACTACTCTGATCAACAAATTATTGTTCTGCACTAGTCTTGTCATGATTCTTTTTCTACATGCAAAATAGTGGCAAATATTGTGCTTCTATATTAAAATAGTCCCATTATTATTAGTCCTTGATTATATGTCCTTGATGGCAATAACTTTCTGGATCCATGCACTTCACTGCTTCTAAAAGAAACTTCACTTTGTTAGTACCAAATCAACAGAAATCATGTCCGTCATATTTGGCAAACCACTGAACTGTTAAGAAATGTTGACGGTAACAAGACTTTAACCACACCAGCTACAACTCAACAGAACTCTCTGTAATTCATATCAGGAGTGCAGGCCAGTAAGATGGAACAATATGACACTTGAATAATAAGCAATTTGAACTTTCTAGTGACCTTTTCTGCCCCAGGGATGATTGCTTTTCTGAAATCAAGGTGCAAAAAATTGTTTATGAGTTAAGTGGACTGCAACTTCTCTGTCATTTCATTTTGCCATTAGCTCAATTTACCAAAGGAGTTACAGTATTGTGGTCTGATTCATGTGGGAGCCGCTGATAAAAAACTTGATCTTTTTATTTTTTAATTTTCAGGAGGTGTTTACTGCCAAATCAATAAATCCCAGAATCAGCTCAGGAACAAAAGTGTTTGGAATTACTCCATTATCTTCTAATCTTTTGCTGTAGTTTTCCTTGTTCTAAAAGCAGAACAAAATCATTCACTTCATCTATCTTGTCTTTTCAATACCTTAAAACCACCTAAGACCCTTTAAAAGGCCTATGTATTCTGGGTACACTGTAATTGAAGTGTTTAGAGTGTCATTTTGGCTTCTTCCTCCCACAAAATCTATGTATGCTACCACTGGCCTTGATCCATTTCCTCTGAGGTCCATAGGACCTGTGTCAAAAATCTGCTTTAGAGGATGTGAATGAAATTCTGAAATTCTAGCTGTAGGATTTTCTATTTCTTCTGTTGTCCCAAAGAATTTTTCTCCTGGGTATCTGTGGAGAGTTTAAGGTCTCCCTGTGGTGGTGTAGTTTTTATTTGTTGTGGAAAATGGATGGAGTAGAGTAAGAAAAAGCTCTGCGTGTTTCTTCTATAGCCCTTGATTTTCTTAAGGATTATATCCAGCACAAGAGATAATATTATAGATCTTTTCGTTTTACCTGAAATATTTACTTTTTAGCATTTAGCATAAATGTGTTGTCCTTGAATAGCAGGGTATTGTTTTTCTACTACCAAAACTTTGAGAGATAAGGTGTATTAACAATCAATAGGCAAGACTAGAATGAAAACCTGCTGTGATCATTTAAAACTCATCCCATGGCACATGCTAGCTTAATTCTGATTGACAGTAAAAAAATTTACTACTCTGTCCTCTTGGCACCAGGTAGAGGCAGGCTTTAATTGCTTACAAAATAACAGACACCCCTCTTTCACCTGCATCCTTCTCTCAAATTTTGTTGGATTTGCTTCAAGAATGAGATTGCTGGCCAAGTCCTGTGTGCTGTATGCTTTCTGAAAGTAGTTTGACCTGTCAGTTCTGGGTTGAATGCTGGATTAAGTAGTAGACCAAAAATGTTTACTGTTGTCTGTCCTAAGAAGATTTCCAAAATTAATTGATGATTCAGATTAAATACTACTTTGATAGCTATTTATGGTGTCCATCTCTGGGATTACTAAATCTTTTAATGGTTGTGTTTACTATACTGGAATATCCATGAAAATGTCATGTATCTTTCTCTAGAAACCATTCTGGCTCATCAGGAAGGAAAAATAGGAGGCATTCACATTCAGATATCCATGCAAGATTCATACTTGTCAGTTTATTACAACTCTCAGAGTTCTCAGTAGAAAAAACCTGCTTATCTTTACAGTAATTTCATGAACTCAGTGTGATGCTCTCAGTTGGTACACAAATAATTGAAAAGTTCAATGAAAAGACAAAAGATGGGCTTAGAATGCATTTTTGGTTTGTTCAGAAGTAAAATTTGGCAAGTTTCTATTACACGTGGAACAATCAAAAAAAGAGATTTACCTTTCTATGCATTTTTGAAATATATAAAAAAAAAATACCCTAGGTATTTGAATGAAAGCAAATAATTGTACAAGTCAGAGAACACAAGCATTTACTTGTAGTCTTAGACTGGTAGACTGGAAGCCCATTTCATGACTGCACTGTAAAGAAGGCAAACTCAGGGTCAAGATTCCAAGTTCTCTTTATCCCAAGTAGTTTCCTGCTTGTGTTTTCATTTTTCACTGTTATTTTTCAGAAAGACAGTGAAGTGAAGCCATTTAATATGCTTAGTTAAGGAAGAAGACTTCATTCTGTTCATGGTATTAAATATACGATGGGCTTAGAGATCTAGTGACTGGGTAGCTGCAGATAAATCAGGTAAGGAAACTGCAGATGGGTGATGTTGAGTGAAGAACTCAGGTATGGATTCAGAACAGCATTTCTTTCAGGGACACCTAGAGGCTTCCATTCAACATTTGGAAATAAGTAATCAGGTAAAAGTAGTAGTGAAAGCAGCAAAAAACAAAGCAGAAGTATCCAGCCAGGCACTGTGAGACACTGATTTATAAGGAACTTTGACCAGACTGAAGATAGAAGTTCCTGATATAGTTCATCATATAGCAAGCAGCATCCAGAACAGACAACTTCATCTCTGTGCTCCATTGACTTCCCTTGTAATGACGCCTGTATTTGTTTATCCGCATAAAAAAGTGGTTCAGGGATCTCAGCCAGCAGAAAAGTAACCTTAGAAATTACTTTTTTCTTGGTTTGGTTTCTTGAAATAGCACGGATCAGGGAAGTGCTAGTAATGCCATGAATGAGGGTGAAGGAACCTACAGATTGTTGCTGGTGGTAGTGATGAGTCATATCACTCGTCTAAGCAGCAGGGAGATACTATTTCTACTCAATTGTATTGCCAAAACTACATCCCTATTTTCTGTATTTTTTGTTTAATCCCCAGTATACAGTATCATTCCTTGAATCAGGATTTATTAATGCATTTAGAGCAGGAAATACTGGGTTTTATTCTCCTTCATTCTTGGTGTCATAAAGAATATTTTAACTACATGGTTACAACCTGAAATGGTACTTAAAAGCATTTAACATTGCCAGATTCCTCTGAAATCCAGGTTATTTGGTTAGTGCTATTCAGCTCGCTGCAGGACACAGGAAAAAGTAAAAGGAAGATGATAACATTCAAAAGGAGAAATGGTTTCTATGAACTTGAGCAATTCTACATACAGTTTATACTTTCCCTCCTTTAGCATTTTTATAGAGCTTTTTCCCTCTCCACATTTGAAAGAACTGTTGCTCTAATCTTGTTCCTGTTTTTCACAGCAGGTCTACACAATCCCTCCTGCTGTCTGCGAGGAGTTACCAAATTGGACCTATTACATTGTTCCCGTATGCAGAATGACATGCAATCAGTAAAAACTCCTTTTGTTTATACTGTTAATAACAGATGTTGCTCTGCTACATCACACATGCTGTTTAATATTATCAAAACAATTATTCATTTATTCATATTTGTGCAGCATGTGCAAGCTGGCATTGCAGATCTTGCAGACATGGCCTTCATGAATGCATAAACAGAAATGCACGTCATACATAACAAATCACCCCCCATTCCCATCACCATTTTTAATCTTATATCTAAAAATTTAATGATAACTTTATTGCTTACACATTGACAAGAGGACTCTGGGCACGTGGAAAAGCTACTGAAATAGCGGAGAGCCCCTTCCCACAGAGAGCCCCTTCCTACAGAGAGCTCTTGTATATGCATGAAAAAAAGCAAGCTTTGCTTTGTCAGGGTTCAGGGACAGCCACTTTGGTGTTAGTTCATGCTTATTCCCTTTATCCTCTCAGTCTTCCTCCAGCAGTAAAACATAAGGAAGAAAAACAATTCAAGAGTTGGTTTGATTCCTTTTGATTGAATTAACAAGGGTTCATTTTAATTGAATTAACTAGTGGGATAACAGCATGACTGAATTTTAAAGTACAATTAAAGGATTCATCTTCTACTTAACGACAATCGGATAGAAAATTACCTCAGAACAGACGCTACACAAGTTGTCTGTTTTCCCATTATAGATGTGCATTTTCAGGTAACACGGCCATTAAACCTTCTTCTATAAATAACAGAAGTATTGGAACAAAACTTACAAGTTTAAAGGAAATCAGTTTATACTCTGTAACCTTAAATGCTTACACAGTTTACAATGACTTGTCCTTATTTGCTCTGGTTAGGTTGTAGGGCCTTTTTTTTTTAATTAAAATAAATAAATTAACAAGATATTTTCTTCAAATAAAACTTTTTTTTTTTTTTGCACATGCAAATGTAACCTTCCTGAAGCAAAGTGTTTATGCTCCTGATAGTATTTTGTGTTCTAAAGAAGTATGCTATTTTCTTCATTTGTTTGGCAAAAATCAGATTTTCATACTAATGAGGTTAAACAATATTTTCATTCCCATCTCTTTCAACATCACTTTCACTGGAAGAGTGAGACAAATTTATCCTTACAGGCTTATAGTAGTTAAAAAAATTAAGGAAGAAATTTATCCATGAAGAAAATGGTTTGAAGTGAACAGAACTTGCCCCCTCAGGCCTGAAGGTAATAGCTTTTCCTAGAAGTATATTCAGAAAATAATTATCATGTACCTGATACAATCTCATAGACCTGCAATCCAGCAGTCAGTAGGTTTATCACTAACCTTCATAGCTGGATGACCTAGTGTAAGGCGGATACAGGTGACTATGGGGAAGACTGAACGATTTCTATCTTCCAGTTTCTTTGGAGCTTGACTTGCAGAATCTGGGTTCCCTGTTGAGTACATTATTAGAAATAATGGTTTGACTACAGGTTCGTTTTCAATCATTTTCTTTTTATTTTTCCTTATGAATTCCACTGAATTGTTGTTCACTCCTGTTGGGAATGTTCAGTAGACACGTGGGATCTTTCACACTGTTAGACCTATGGCTGCTGTAGATCAGTGTCTTTCCTCTGATTGTGACAAACTTTAAGGTCTGTATGTGTTTTTTGAAACATAGGTGTCTAGAGTCATCTGAGACACCATACTGTATCCAAGACATCCTCATGAAGCCAATATGACATAGTATATCCTGGAGCATTTCACCTTGCACTAGAGATGTGTGTACGTTTAAACCCAGGAGACTGAATCAAAACCCAAATACCACAAAAAAAGAAAGGAAACCTGAAATGTGAGGGCAAATAGTTCCCAGTGCTATTTACTGAATTTCACTGAAAGTTAGTGCTATTGTTACGCAATTCTTCACCTGCTCATCCAAACACATTCAAGTCTTCTGAGTTTCAAGCGTCAAAGACATACTCTGGTAACAATTTCCACAATGCAATCACAAGCTGGGTAGAAATGATGTTTATTGCTTTTGAAACATTTACTTTTAATGTTTTGAATGGCTATTTCCTGTAAAGTCTGCTTTCTCAATTAATTCTTATTATTTCATGCACTTTTATCATGTTCCCCTCTAATAATTTAATGCAATAATCTTTAAGCCTTTCTTTGAAGTGGAGATGTTTTTCCATACCAATAACTTGTTCTTATTGATCTTCACTCAACTTTCTCTTTTTGCAGTATGTTTTCTCTGACAAGAAACCAGTCTAAAGCAAGAAGTATTAGGGGCTACATCAGTGACAATATAAAAGACATTTTCTACATTACTTATCATCCCATTGTTTATGCACACCAGGAACTTCTTTGCTTCCTTTCAGCACAGTTGTACATGGAGCAGAAGTTCTTGGTGAACAGTCAGTTCAACAGAACATTTCCCTACTCCCTTTTCCTGAGCAGTCTATTTTTTAACATTATGTCTCATTAATGTAGAATGCTGATTATTCCATTGTTAAAGACAAGCTCATGTATGTAACATTATTTTATGTAACTATATTTTCTTAAGTGGCTCTCCAGTTATCAACAGGGACATTGTTGTCATTGTGTTGACCATTTCTCCAACTTGATTCATTCTTGTTTAAGATCTGCGCAGTACTCTCTTCTTTATTCAAATGTAATTATGGTTTCGGTTATTTACACATGGGCTTTTTACTTCATTATTCACTTTGGGATTTGTAGATCATTAAGATGTGTTAAACAGTGATCCTCATACAGAACCTTTAGAAATCCATCTCACCGTTTAGCTATGATGAACACTGACCGTGAATTCACTATTGGTATCTTTTGATTGATTTTTGGTGCATGAATGAAGCACAGAATTCTTGTAAGTTCAGGTGATTTCATACAGGCATACATAAAGCTTTTGTTACGTACCAAGAGAGAGCAGACAGTTCAGATAGGAAGTGCTGGGCAGCCTTGTAAAGAGATTGTTGCAATATTTATCTAGACAAAACAAAGTGCCTAAACGACCCCTTATCAAAGCACTCAGGAAATACTCTGTGTTTATACAGCTCGTGTTTTCAGGAGAAAACCAAGCAAGTACCTACTGATGCATTTGTTTACATTGTAGTGTATGTTATTACATTTAAAATATAAAAAATTTATACCTAGCAGTGACTTCAAAACTGATTTTAGCTTCTGGATGAATGTTCTGTCAACTGCTCTGAGTTTTAGGCTTCTTCTTGTGTATCTGCCATTGTCTAAGCCAAATAATTCAGTGGTAGCACTGACTGCAAAAGAGAAACACATTGTATTGCAAAGCCACTGAGCTGACCCCAAGCTGCCAACAATTATCTTCATTCAAGTGAACACTGCAAAACTACTGAGGCTTACAAGTTTACTGGTGGCTTCAGTGAATCTTTGGCAAATATCTTCATAAGTGTATGCAGGTTATATATGTCTAACATGGAATCACAGAATCATAGAATACCATGTTGGAAGGGACCTCAAGGTCACCTGGTCCAAACTTTCTTGGCAAAAGCACAGTCTAGACAAGATGGCCCAGCATTCTGTCCAGCTGAATCTTAAAAGTGTCAGCATATATTTCAGCATATCCTAGAATCCAGCTGTGCTTTACCTGACATCTATGATAAAGGCCATATTGACTGTGTTGGATGCAGCTTATCTCATCATAACTGAGAAAAAATAACTGCTTGATTAAGGGTCAAGGGACTGAGCTCTTTCAAAGAGTATGAAAGACCTTCCACCTAGTAGTGCCACTGCTGCATGTGAATTTCTGAACAGATGCCTAAAAGATAGCTGCGTTTTAGCTCTGACATCTTTGGGACTTGTAGTTAAGATTCTGGTATTTATTTATTTTCAATTATTATTGTGTGTGAAATCTGTTAAATTTGTAAGACTGTTCCCAAACTCAGCATTCAATCTACCTCTGATTTAAACATGATTCATTTTTAAGGACTTAGCTTTTTGGTGCTAAACATCTTCCTATTGAGGCAGAACATCCTCAGTGCTCTTTTTTTCCATAATGAGAATGAAAGAACCTGAAATCCCTTAAGGTTAGTTCCTGTGTTCTTCCCCTTCATCAAATGTAACACTTTGACTACATTTATACTCTTTACAACATTATATGTAGTGTGTCCTTTTACAATACATTGAGATACATTAAACACGTTTATTGACAATGATGTATTAATTACCAAGAAAATCACTGTTATGTGGAGATAAGAACAGAAATCAAGCTAGTATTTTAAGCAGCAATGAGCTGTAGAAGTCCACAGACATATAAATTTAAAAGAAAGAAATGCCTGGTTAGGCATCTTTAATGACAGGGCTGCTTCAGGACACAGGTTAAATAGAACAGATATGTCCACAAAAGATAACACAGATGAGGGGTTTATCAGATTTCTATCTCTGAATAATGGCTGTAATAATATAATCATAGAATCATCTAGGTTGGGAAGGACCTTTAATATCATCAAGTCCAATCATCAACCTAACACTGCCAAAACCACCACTAAACCATGTCCCCAAGCACCACGTCTACCTGTGTTTTAAATACTTCCAGAGACGGTAATTCCACACAGCCCTGAGATCTGTATGCACAATAGTCTTTAAACTTTGGAAAGTATTATCATAAACATACTACAGTCATAGAGTCATAGAGTCATAGAATCATTCAGGCAAATTGAGTCACAAAGAGGTTAAATAAATGTCGCTCAGGGTTACGTATGAAGTCAGTACAGAGCTTCAAAGAAAGAAGAAATTCCCTAGCTCATTCAATGAGGTGAACACCAAGTATAAGCACACCAAGGGCTGAACACATCCTGGGTTTGTACACATCTCTGGCGGCTAACAGTCCCCAGACCTCAGGTGTGAGGAGTTCACACTACGCCTGAGAAAAGAGGGGCTTGAGGTGTTTGCAGGGAAGCAGCATGCTTGGCTCTTGCAATGGCCCAGGGGTTGTCCCTTCCAAGCACTGGAAACTTCGGTGTTCATCAGTCCGGGCCAGGAGTATGCATTTACAGTCTGCTGCTTAGCCTAAAACGGTCAAGCTCTAAAGAACCAGCATGACACAACAGCTGCCAGGTAAGCATGCTGTTGGCATTCATCCTGTCCTACGACAGGATAGAATAGAACAAGGAGCACTTGTTTTTCTGGGAGGGAGTAACCTTTTTGCCTTGAAATCTATGTCAAATAATGATATGTTACAAACTTTTGACCTTCTGAAGGATTGTTCCACTTTTCCCTGACTTCAGCCAGAAGTACCTCAAGCTAAAAATATTGAAATTTGCCCCATTAAGCAAGAGTTACTGTATTTCTCTTCCACTAATACCTTACTGCCAAAAAACTATAAAGCTTCTCCATCCAATAAAATGAACACTTCACAATCAACAATCTTTAATGTCCACCCCATCATGGCACCTTCTGTCAGGCACTGATACATATTAAAAATGCACACAATCTGAACTTCAGTTTAGAAAGAATTATGAGATGCAAAATTTTGATCAAGGCATGTATATTAATTTAAAATTTACCTCATTATGAAGTTTAGTTTGGATTTTCTTCCAATTAAAACATTAGCATCACCTTATTAAATGACACATTTTATCCCTGTTTGCATAAAAGACTATCCTGTTTACAGGGAACCAGTTGCTCATTTAATTTTGGTATTACAGTTTTTTTATGCTGGGACCATGCAGATAGGAGTACAAGGTCAGATCAACTCTAAAACTCTAGCTGCTGTATTTAATTCTGCCTTGACTTGTTGACAGCAGCCACTGATACAGATCTTTCACAAAGCTGACCCTTGTTTGCTGCCACTGCTGGGACGTTTCTATTGTAAGAGGACTCTCAGAGCCTAAACCAAAGGTCACGGTTGCTCAGAGCACTGAATCCCACTCCCATAATTAAAAACATTCATTAAACTCTTTGGTTTATGTGCCTGTGTTTTCATTTGAGAACTCATTAATTATTATACACATCAAAAGACAATTTTTGAACTGCAGGGGAACTGCCTCACTATGTAGATGTGTGGGAATAAGCTGTAAAATGAAAGAAAATAAAGAATAATTGTTCTCCAGGAATGAGATTCCTATAGCCAAGGCTCTGGCAATGACAGAAGAACTTGCCAAAGCCAGAAAGTTAACAATTGCTTAGTATGTTCCATCTTGCAGGGATAATTTAGTTTTTTGAGTTTTCTATATCTGGACAACAGACAACAACTATTTGTTCATGTTTGGCGATTTCTTTTATAATGTTCAAAAAGTATTCCTAGAGATTAGAAATAATATAAAATGAAAAGAACTGTCATTTTTTTGAGGACCATAAGTTTTATCTTCCTTTCAACCAAATTATGAGGGCACTGGGAGAGCTGGTTTGTATCGTACACTTCTGGTCAGGCCTCACTGTTCTGCCAGGGTCCTCAGGAGAGGCGCACTGGCCAAGCAGTGAAAGTCCCTCAATGAGTGTTTTTTGACAAGTCAGTAGAACCGAAAAGGGACTCATATTTCTAAAACTGCTTTAACCTCCAAAGTCCCCAGCTGAAATTGTCAGCGTCCTTGCTCAATTGCTGCTGTCTAAATTAACTCCCTAAGCTTGTGATGCTGGGTACATACACAGCTATTGGTGGTGAACTGCTCAGGGCAGGACTCTATGTTCTGTGCATAAAGATTTAGTCCATTTTACCTGCAGGATCTGTCACTATATTTTTGTTGTTCAGAAAGATCTCATGATCTTGTGGTTTAAGGGGCCAGTGGGGGAGATTGCAAAGGCCAATGACACATGTGGGTTGCAGTCTCTGTGAAGAGCTAAAGCATTTTCTCTAAAGAGAATCTGGAGCTATCCCTCTGTTGTGCCATCTCGAAATAACTGGGTCCACTAATATGAGGAAGTGAAAGACTTAACCACACACACAAATTAGGCAGCTGAAGAAGGACCTGAGCTGGGGGTTCTAGCACATTACTGAAAGGCTCAAGGGCATGATGCTACTGTTCTCTTTAGAGACCTGTTCAAACACCACGGTCCAAGGATGGGTTGCTACTTCTGGTGGCTGAGTAAGAAGATAAAAGTACCTTTTTTCCTCTCATCCTGGCAAATAACAGGTTTTAGTCCCACCTGTGTCCTCAGCATTTTCAATTAATTACTGTAAACAGCAGCTTCTCCATGTTGTGGCTTCTGTAAATCCCATTATTGGTACTTAATTGTTTCCACTGCATGCAAAACTCAGATTCTAGATCAGAGCTAGCAATTTCTGGACACTTCAGGTCATTCCAATGCTGTCTTTTTTTGATGAGTCAGTTCAGCCCTTAAGTTAGGGTGGTTTAAATAGCTGAGACTTGTTGATACAGAACAGGTGGCAAGTTGGCAGTTCCAAACTGATCAGTCATCTGCAAGCAGCTTTTCTTCCTTTTGTTTTAAACTAACCATTAACCATTTAAACTGACCATTCAGCATCACAATAGATGCTGAATAATACCTTTGCTGTGTGGAGTGTCCCGAGCATAGACTTGGAAATATTTTCTTCTGATTATTAATATTTCAATAACATCATAAATAGAAGTTGCTACCTGTCATTAGTGGTTCTGTGGTACATAAAAATATTTTACTTGGTAGCTTCTCCTGTTTATTTGAAAACATATACAAAAGACTTCTTTCCAGGAGGGAACCAGATTTGAAACACTCTGATACACTTCTCTCCATGAGCGTTTGTACAAGTAAAGTTTTACTGATGTGAAATTTCATTGGAAAATTAGTTTGGGGCCAGTGTCTGAAATATATTTTCTGGTTAACCGTAAATCCTTTTAGGCAGAAAGCAATGTGCTTCATGCCTTTTCAACTCAACCTGTCCATAAAAAGTTGACCTTTCTCTAAAGCACATCCTAGTATTAAGCAGTGAGAAAAAAATTCTAAGTTTAGATATTGAAGTTATCTCTTGGTGACCATGTCCGGATTGCTTCTTGGCAGGTGCTCTTGGCTGGGACACATCTTGTGGGCAGGTTCTTTCTTCATTCTGTGGCTCCTCATCTGTGCATTGTCTACACTGCTGACAAGTAATGAAAAAAATCCTGCGGTAAATACAAAAAAGAGCAAGGCCCACTGAAATGTCTTCCTGAACCCCCTGAAACATAAACACTGAGGAAACTTCTAGGATCTGGCCTTCATCAGTAAGAATCATGTATTGCAAAATCATGCCATGTTGATTAGATGCCTAGGGTACATTGCCAAGCATGAGGAATGTGAGAAAAATAGAAGCCAGACTGTTAAAAAGCCCATATTGGAAGTATGTATGTCTTTAGGATGACAATATTAGAATAGTATTTTGTCATCAGTAATCCTGGATAAATTCTGCTACTGCTAACAAGGATCTGCTTACAGCCTGCTTTGAGAGAGCTTCTTATAGCTTCAGTGTGACAGCAAAGGTTTGTGACAGTGGAGAGAGATGGCAAATCTGGATGCTGTTAAATTCCACTAATATATGTTGTAAGTTTAAAGAATTTTGTCCAGCAGTATTTACTGCAGTGTTAGTGGAGCAACGAATGATACAATGGTTTCACAAATTGTTATGAAATGTGTGCAAAATTGATAGAATTTCAGGAATCCATTTCACCTTTATGTCAGGGACATGAAGGTAAAAATCAATATAAATTTGAATTCTTATACAGGGGGAATATGTTATAGATTGCTGTGTTTGGGTCAGTTATAGAATATTCACTTGAATTTGGTTTGGCAGGAAAAGGAGCAAAACCAGTTAATCAGCCCAAATACTTTTTTCTACTGTATTATTCTGACCATTGATCATTACCAAAAAGTTTCAGTTTTGTCATACTGAAGCTTGAGTTTTGTCGTACTGAAGCCTGTATTCTAACCTTGTTCTACGTTTTGTTAAAACTTTAGTGTTTAACTTATCCAGTCAGGACACAATTTTCTAAGTGAATTCAGGACCTGTTTGAACAACTACAGACTGATTATTTTAGGAATTCTAGAAAACCAGGAATATAAACTTTGATTCCTGGGAAAGGCCTACACAAATTTTTCAGCATAGATTCCACTCCCCCTAGGAATCTGTTCCACGCAGGACTGTACTGTTCTGTCTCAGAGTGTTCCAGTTCCTCTATCTATCAGGTATTTGCTTTCAACAGCAAATCATTCTCCCATATTAGCTATATGGTTTATTTCTGGGTCATGAGATTATCGTGTATAGTTTTGGATTCTTCCACTGGAAACAAAGGAGTTTTTTTCTGTAATCAGCCAAACAGTGTATTGCCAGAACTGTGACTTTTGTTCATTGAGAACAACCAGGAACTTTGAGAGAATTTAAAGTGCAGAAGTAAGTAATCTTTACAGTAGTTACAAGAGCATGAGCTGGAGTAGTCAGGAAGATCAATGAGTATGAATAGTTTATTAATGAAACAAGGCTCCTGACAGAACTGGAAGTTGAGGCATTAAAAAAGAAGGTCCTAGAGAGAAATCTGAAGGAATAATTACTGGTAACAATAGCCAATGAGGGATGAAAGTTTCAGAGAATAAAAGTATAAGACAGGTGTAATTTTGATCAGTAGTACAAACAGGTAAGAAAATCTGCAAGATTACTATTAGCTGAGCAAAGATTCATTTGTATGCTTTTTATTTCTGCTTGGAAATTATCTCATATTCTATTTAAACATAGCCTGCTTCTCTGGCCTACGTTTAAAGAAAATACTGAAAAGGACAGTTATTGTGAAAAGTGAAAAAAAAATACAGATTAGCTTCTCAGTTATAACCACGTATAAATCAACTTTGAAACTGATGGCACTTACCATTTACCCACAGCAAAGGAGGCATTAGGTCTGCTGTAGTTAATATGTGACATTTGTAAAATGACATCACAGCAAAATGTAATCACAAAAGTCACTCTCTCTAGAGAAGTAAAAAATTAATTTCTCAATGAGAATTCCAAATCATGCTCTTTTCAGTACAGCATCAGCTCTTTTCAGTACACAGCAGATATCACACTGAAGCTTGAGCAAATTCTGCAGTAAGACCAGGAAAATCCTATGGTACAATGACAATAAAAGCTAATTACTGTGCTGTGTAATATCCACTAGCCAAGCCGTTTCTGTACTCTCCTACTCTTTTTCTCCTCAGGACTCAACATTCATCATCTCTCTTTTCCGTTTGTGCATTCTGTCTCCTCCCTTTTTTCTTTTATCCTAGTCTTCTGCCCTGTGATACACACTGGTGATGGAGATTTATGTGAATTAATTCCTTAAATAACTTTTCTCATAACTGCTGTTTGTCCTCTCATTGTTTGCTTTTGACAGGTGGGTTTGTGTATGCAAGATATCAAATAATTCCATTTGGATTCTACTGGAGCTGAAACCTCTGCCTTTTCTAAGCTTTTTCTTCTGTGGAGGAATCTGGAAAGATATTTGGCATTTACAAAAGAAAGAAACAAATAAACAGTCAAAAAAGAACTCCAAAATCAGAAGAAAATCACTCTAATTTTTCTTAGTAGGAATATCTTTGATGGTGATATTGTGAGTAAGTGCTTGCAAATCAAGCTTGTTAAAAAAAAATGAAGTGATTCTTGTTTACTGGTTCCTTTGAAGAAATCCAGTTGCATAGAATTGACTATTCTGAAGGGTTTATGAAAACTCCAACTTCTGTGTGAGATTTTAAAGTCCCTTAATTTGCCAATGGAAGAAAAATTATTTTCAGTCACACAAACCAGTCCAACTGAATAGACTCTACAAAGATGTCAGCATGTATTTGACATACACATGCATTTCCAGTATAATTTGCTTTCTATAGGATATTTTAATAGAAAAAAGAGCCATGATTTTGATTTTGTAACAAAATGAGCTTAAAACATTGTCTTCCCTCTTCATTCCCTTGTTCTGTTTCCATCAACAAAGAGCAAATAAGATACAATAAGAAAGTTCAGCATTTAGGTATGTGTTTGTGTACATAAGAATGTTTGTGTGCATGCCTGAACACATACTCCTCTGGTCACACAAAGATTGAAGCTGTGATTGGTGCTGCTACAGAAATTGGCACACCTGAAATGCTTCAAATGTATTTTAGTTACCTTTAATAACAAACCAAAGGAGGAAAAGTGCGGGGGAATAGGAGAAGCTGAGGCAAGGAAAATAAATAATCCTGTTGGCATTAAAAAAACAAAAAAATCTTTAAAGAAGGTAGATATGCTCTAAAGACAAGAACTGTTGATACAGAAAAGACAACATAAAGAAGTGCCTATAACCAATGTGCTATCTTTTTGCTCTGTACTCATAGACCATCCATTAATGGTAATGCTCAGCTCTAGGCTCATTGCCATGGCTAGGATCCAATTTGAAGATCCATTAGCATTCCTTACCTCTTGAAGCTTCTTTAGATCAGCCACTGTTCATGATAAGGAAATTACACATTAATTTGCTCAATAGAATTTAAAATGAGACACACCAAGATTGCCGTTGGCAACAGACATGAACTGATCGATGCTAACTGTTCCCTAATTTCATTTATTGTTCAGTGTTATTCCACTTTGTCTTGCAATCCATGGTATTCATAACTAAAAATAACAGAAAATCACAACCTCTCAGGCATTTATAATATAAACAAAGCTGTAGGGTGTAATGGATCTACAAGCTAATTTAGAGGTTAACTTGCTGGAAAACAGCTTATAGGAAGAGATTCATGGTTGGTGTTTAAGTAACTAAGGTGATGTGGGCAAATCACTGTCACTGTTTCACATCTGTTTAGCAGATATGACTGAACAACTGAGTGGTTGACCTATGCACTCAAAGGACTACTGTGGGTTTATATTTATTCAGTGTTGGTACTGAATACTCTAACTCGTGGTGTGGGCAGTTTGGCTTTATTTAATGAACTACTGCTGTGAGTAGCTTAGATAAAAAGAGGTTTGCAATGTTATGCCCCAGAAAGACACAGAGATACTGTGATGGTATGTGAGAACAAAGTTCCTCCTCAGACCTGGTAGCGTCCTGACATCTTCTGCTCAAATTATAGACTGGTAAAAACACCAAAGCAAATCCCTGCAAGAAAGCTGAAGCCTCACACACCTGTATTCCCGGTTGCCTTAAAACTCCCCTGAGTCATTTTCTGGTGGTCATCTCTCGTTAAGAAAGATGAAGCCTTTACACAACTAGCTATTGGCTTTCAAAAAAGTCATTTTGTGCTCCACCTGTCAAGTACATCTGGGGCTAAGGGCTTCAAATCTCATGTTCTTGTCCTCTTCCTGACAATAGCAGTGTTACCACCAATTAAACATAATTATACAAGTCTCCTCAGGCAGCCATGGTCAGTGGGTGAGGTTTAATGTTCTGCGCTCTTACCCTTTTTTCGCCCTGCTCCGTTTAAATGTCCTGCACTCTGCATCTTCCATGCTGGTGATGCCCAAGGTGCAATGCACAGAGGCACAAGACGTAACATGCTGCCAGCAAGGCCCAGAAGAGGAGCTGTCAAACCTGCTTGTAAAAATAAAGGGTGATGGGATGTAGGTTCATGGATGATTTTACGTAGAATAAGACAGCTCATTCTCTTTCTCAGTGAATCGTGGACAGCTATTAAGCAGCAGTATATTCACCTTTAATTAGCAGGAAGAAGAAGAGTCCCCTTCTTTGGAGATTTTCAAGACCCGCCTGGATGCAGTCCTGAGTAACATGCTCTGACAAGCTCTAGGCAATCCTGCTTTAGCAGGGGAGTTGGACTAGATGATCTCTGTGGTCCCTTCCAACTCCAAAAATTCAGTGAAATTCAGTGAAATATGTTCAGTGAGTGTAGGAAGGAATAGAACAGAAAAAGAAAGGTGTAAGTAAGTTTTTCTCAATAACTTTTTCCCCTCAGAAACTCCCCAGAAAATCATGGTGCTAATTTAAATATCTAGTACACTCTGGCTGGTGTCCCCTGTGAATGGAAGGATGTTGCTTTTAGAAAGCTTCTTTCAATTGAGATATTTTTATATTTTGCATTTTAAAACTGTATTTACATGTGAGTAATAAAACCACCTTTTGTTTTGTTTTGTTTTGTTTTGTTTTGTTTTGTTTTGTTTTGTTTTAATGCCTAAGATCATTCTGGAAAGCGTCCCTGCTGAGTCCCTTGCAGGCTGCCTACTCCTCTCATGTATAAAGTTCATACCTTTTGTGAAGGCAGTTTTAAATTCTGACAGACTGGCCTCCAAGCTGGCACTCTGAACACTGGTGACCAACATGGGAACTAGCACTTTCCCAGCCGTCTGTGCAGAGCTGGTTTGAGTAGCCCCTTCTGGGACACACCAGTTGTGTTTCCAGCCATCCTGTTGGAGTGCCACCTTTCAGGATGCCTAGGGACCACACGGCTGCTCCACACCAGGAGGACTTTGCTCAAAATAAAAATGACAACAATGCACTCTTTCCCACCTGGAGCTGTGCATAGCAGTGATCATGCCATTTCCTGCTAAGGCAAGCTCCGTTAGGACTTTTTAATAAAATTAAACATTTAAATGTTCAAACTGGATGTGATTTTTCTTTTGACCATCTGGAACCACAACCTGTCCAGATTAGATGCACATATCCAGAGCATTCTTACTCCTGCCATTGGCTCTGTGCCTCCTTGCTGATCCCAATGAGATTTACCATACACATGGGCTGTTGCTTTTGTCTTTTTTTAACCCACCCCCTTCCTTTCCACAAAACTCAATGACTGAACCTTAGACTGTGCCATTTGGTCTTATTCTTGACACACTGTATAACTGCTGCACGGTCTCCCTTCCCTGCTTTTAAAACATTGCTGCTTTAGCTGCCTCAACCCACATATATGTGGGCTTGCCTTTAATATTTCTTCCACCATTATTTATAAATTATCATTACAATTTGTGCACTGCTGTTGTAGTTATGCTTCATGATGTAACTAATGCCTTTGATGTAAATCTGCAACTAGTGGAGTGAACTGGCTTTTGATGTAGAAATCTATGTGGATTGTCCAATGCCTAGTAAAGAGTAACTTGTGCGTTTTTCCCAAAATCTCCTAGGATTTACCTAAATTTTCATTTTTACAAAACTGAGAATCATTGCTTTGTTCTCTGAAACCACCAGGATGTTGTCAAATTTGGTTGAAACTGTCCTCTAAAATGTAAAATTGCCATAGGACTCACACTAGCCTTCTCAGGTTAATGTCTTCCCTTGAGCCTAACTAAAACAGGGCACAGTTTAGAAGTTAGATATATGCCAAAACCGGTGCCAGTTCTGTATTATCTACCCAAAATAAAACCCTCTTGTTTTGTTTTGCAGAATGTAATAAATCATTCATCTGGAGGTCAGAAGAAGAGCAGAAGCAGGGATCCAGCCTTAAATATCTGTCTTCTTGCCTTTTAGGTAAAAAAGAAAGGGAGTTCTCTGTGGTCAGTCTCTTCAAAAACTTAAATATTGACACTCAGCTCCCCTGTGTCATATTAAAGTTTAATATTTTTGCTAATATTGCTCCTTCAAGGAATATTTCATTCTTATCTACTGTTCAAAAAAAATAAACTTCATACCAGAAGCACTGCATTCAGCATAGAGTAATCTTTCTTCTTTAGATTTCACAATATTTCATTTAAGTTGTCTTTGAAACTTGCCTCCAAATGAATTCTGTCATGCAGTTTTGTAGCAATAACAAACACTTTACCTGATACTCTATATCCTTCAAATGTCTTTGAATTTCTATTCCTCCAGAAAAACTTGTATTTGTAATTTAGTAGAAGCTATCACTGTAAACTGATAATATTCAGTAATTTTTTTTCCAAAAAAAAGTAGCAGCATCAGAAGTGCAGACAGTCCTACACATTTAATCTGCATCTTCAGTAGACCATATTTCTAGATGGTGTGTTATTCTTCTACAGATATTGCAGAATGTACTATGTTGCCAACGCTCCCATTAAAGATCTGCTGGGATTTGGCAATAGCTACATTGAAAAAACTGCTGGAAGGGTCTCCAAGAGACAGTCCATCCCTCAAGACAAGATTAACTATAAGTGTTATCACTGCTGACAGATGACTGTCTAGCATATTCCTGAAGACCTCAGCGGTGGAGAGTCTCAAAACAAAGTACTCATCACACTGTTTTTCTTAGTTTAGATTTTCATCTTCATTCTTTCTTGCCACAATTTATTCTACGGACATAGAATATACCTTCTCACTTTTTTACAATAACATTTCAATTGCAGGTTTTTACTATGCCCTCTCTAGGGCATTTCTAAGGGGAAAGAAATTTCAGCTCTTTCAATCATTCCTCATAGATCATGTTTTCTAAACCTCTGGTCATTTGCATTGCTCTCCTTTAAAATGCCCACCTCTCACCATGCTGTACCCACACCTGGGCACCAGACCCTAGCTTGGGTCTTCTCCTCTGCCAGATGGAGCAGAAAGAGTCCACTCACATGTCTTGCCAGGTACGGTCCTGTGTGCTCATTACCTTCTTCACAATAATGCTACACCTGGCTTGTGGTTCAATGCAGCTCTCTATCCCCCCTTGCCTGTAGATTCTTTTCTAAGGGACTGATGTTCCTCATACATTTCTTCATCTGATAGTTTTTATTTAAACACAGCTCCTTTCAGTTCTCTGTAGTAAATTGTATCCCACTTTTTTCTAAAAGGCAGTCACGACTTTTTGATTCTAATGCTGTTTTCCAATCAGCACATAGTCCTTCCCACCTACGTAGCACCTGTAAATTTCTAATAATCATGTTTTTTATTCCATTAACCAGCTTGTTAGTGAAAACATTGAACAAAACTAAACCAAGAACAAACCCCTGCATTCAAAACAGTCTCCCATTTTTGCACCAAATTAGTGCTAATTACTTCCTGAGTGTGGTGGTCCAGCCTCTTCTTCACCCTCTCTGTGGCAGTCTGTCCGAAGCAGTATGGACCAGCAAGTTCCCCAAGGGGAAGGGGCAGCCAAAGTCAAGGGTGACACAGCACTGGGCATGCCCTCACCCATGGGTCACAATCCCATGGGGCTGGCAACAAATTGGTCCGTTAACAGCCCCCAACCATGGCAAGTGGTGAACCAGGGCCAAGGCCCAGCCAGTGCCTCCAGCCAAGAGCGAAACGAGTCGGGAGCAAAGATGGGGATGGAAACTGGCACAGCTGAGGGAACTGATGGCCCTGGGGGAGCTGAAATAGCATCCTGAGCAGTGAAGGGGGTTCCCAGGTTGGCTAAGGACATCTTGAGCTATTGGTGGCTGCAGGGCCAAAATGTGTATAAGACTGCCCCATGAGAATTTCAAAGGTTTTACCAGAGCTGTGGTGTTTGACATCTGCTGTGATTTTGTTGCTTTCCCAAGACGAATTATTGAAATTGGTTTGCTTGGTTTTTTCACTATGGCTATTGGCAGCAGGTGTTTTTTTACGAGTGATCAATTTTCTTCTGCAAACAATATAGGAACTTAATCCTCTTCTGCAGTGAAGTAGGGAACCTCGTGTTACTTTTTGTGCCTTTTTCTTTTCAGACAATGACTCCTCTCTTTTTTTGTTTTCTTGGTACAATGACATTAATACCAATGGTATATTAAATGCCTATGAGCAGACAGTTACAGTCTTAATACTCTTTAGCTAGCTTCCGTCAGAGGAAGTGACCACAGCTTGTACTTCAGGTGAAAGGTAAACTGAAGAGTGGACTCCTTTCTAATGTATCTGATGCATTTGAGTTAGTTACTATGGCAATCCCACCCATGTGATATTTAGTTTTGACTCACAGCTGCTGAAGTCTCTGGCATTGTTCCGGAATACTTTTTTTTAACTATAATAAAAATGCTCAGACTATAAGCATCCTGCTTGAGGCATAAGCAGCAGCTTGAAAAGGAAAAGGTGCCTGCTGCTTAAGCAATATATTTTACTTTTAGAGGGTTTTTTTAAGGGAAATGAACTAAATGGCATCTGCCTCATCTTACAATTTTCAACTTAGATTGCATAAAGTCCATTTAAAAAAATACTAAGTTGCAGTAAAAGTGTATTTGTTTTTTCTTAGATTACAGACTTTGAGGGTCTTCGCTCAAATGCTTTTTCATACAGAATAAATTGAGCAAGCCTATGTTTGAGCACAGAGAGTTATTCTGTTCTGTGTGTGGAGCTCCTAAGGCAATGGGAATTCTGTACCAAAATAGACTCAGAACGATCCTATCACCTGCAGTCTGCGGAGTCCACAAAGCTCTTTCTGCTATTTTTCAAAGCTCCCTCAACCTTCTGTTTAAGACCCTTGGTCGAAAAATTCTCCTCCTTTGATCTAGTTTGTATAGCTGCCTTGTCTACTCCTTTAGCTTATCTTACCCTGGTCTCTATTTGAATATGAGAAGACGGTCTTTCCCCCTGTCTCCTATATTTAATCATCTATAATTCTACCTTTGTATTAATTTCATCCTTTCATTCTCCATCTCATTGCTTTAGAGCATCCTGATCCTGAAATAGTCTAATTCAAGACATAAGGTGCATTCTTGTGGGAACAGCAGACCAAGAACTCCTAATCCAGCTGGTGATACCATTGTATTCTTAGAACATAAGAACAAATGTTGTGACATTGTGTGGAAAATGAAATGTAGTGTGTCTGTATTAATCGGTTTAATCTTATTTGGAACCACTAATATAACTTATGTGTAACCATATGGATACTGTGTGATGTATCACAAGGAAGTTATAACATTGTTTGTTATCTTCGCTATGCATTAGTTATAAGAATATTTTTTATCCTAAATTACTTCCACTCTCCAGCTATACTTCTGGTGTAATAGCTACTAAAAATACTGACATTTTTGAGACACAGTATTACTTTCGTTTACTAAAGCTAACTACTGTATTGCTACATGTTAGAGTAAAAACTTAACTGGGTTCTTAGCATAACTGTTTATTTTACTTGTCTGAAGAAAACAGTTTATAATTTGTTACTTAATAGGTCTTTTTTAAAATACACTGAATATGCACATTGCAAGTTTGATTATGTAATCAGCAGCCTACTCATGTTCTGATGGTTTCTTGATAGCTTAAAGCATTTTAAAGAATATGATGATTTTTTTCTTGTTTTCTATTTCCACTAGGGAAATTTTAAGATGGCAGTGAAAAGAAGGGATCGGCAAAAAGAAGTTGACTTTCTCTGAAAATTCTGTTTAGAATCTTGGCAAGGTGAACTCACTGAGGACCTAACATACCTTTAGAGTATAACTTCTTTGATAAAATTACCTTCATGAGTGCCTATACCTTTTAATACACATTGCAAAATGCTACATTTCCTGAAAAAAATTATTACCACCTGCTTGGTCAGGGTGTCAGTACCTAGCCATCTTATTTGCTGTTCATTTCTACTACGAAAGTGGCAACTATATGTACTGAAAGAACTTGAGTGTTCTCTCTATTAAATACTGCTCCTTTTTTGGATTATAATTTATCTCTCATTTCCATCATTTGGTTATGGTCAAAACATTTTGCCTTTGATGTAGTTCTGCCTCAGCTGTGCATATAAATGTGTTTAAGAAGCCTAATAACATCAGAATTTTTACTGTTTACTGTTTTGATTTTTAGATCTAAATCTAAAGTGAAATCCTACTCTAATTTGTACATTAGTTTCAAATGCCTCATAAAGCATATTTTCTTAAATATTTGGCCAAGTCTCTTACCCTGTCAATAAAAACATGTTGGTCAATCTAAAGCTTCCAGAAGGAAAATTTAATGTCTAATTCAGATGCTTAAACTTGGTCACTTAGGTTCTTTTGCTGAGGTCTTTAAAAGTGAGTAACTCTTTCCATTAATAAATTAAACAAATGTTTAGGAAGTGCTTAAGACACAAAATATTTACTCACAACTTAGGAACATTAGACAGGTGAATCTGATTCATTCAAGGAGGTTTTTTTCGCACTTCTCTATGACTTTGACATGTTACCTTCTCACGTACAGAGCAAAGTTGAACTTTAAGAGCAATATTCACTACTGTCTTCTATATAGTTTGTGATCTAGTGTTCTCCTCCCATTTCAATACTGTTTTGCATTTACTATACATCTTAAGAGATTCTTTTCAATATTTTTTTCCAGTTTTCCCCTTACATCACTTTTCAGTTGAAGATACTCCCACTACATAACAAATTTGATTCTTTTGTTTCATAGGGATGTCTTCCTGAATGGTTCTGACACACCTGATTGTTAACATTAGTCCTCATTTTTTTTTCTTGAAAGGAGTTACTATTTTAAGTTGCTTCAGGCTCTTTGTTATTCTCAAACTTCTCTTGGCCTGATTTCCCTTTTAAACCATTATTTATCATTTACCTCATCTATCACTTAACTCCTTCTATACTTGCATACTTAAACTCCTCTGTGGCTCATAGTAAGAACTTGACTCATTATCTGTTCCATATACTTTGCAGAAATAGTAAGTTTTTTTAAAAAGGAGTAAATTTTATCACACCCATGATTAGATCACAACTATAGAGTGGCAAGATTGCATTATAAAAAGAACAAAAATATAGCTGAAATGGAATATTACCTAGTACATGTTGTTATTTTATGAAACACTTTTCTGAAGATCTTGACTTTTGACAACAACATGTCTAAGTTTGAGGTGTACTGCTGCTGTTTCTCTGATAAGGTATTACTTTAAGTATATTTCTATTTAATACAGTTATAATCTTTCCATCTTCCTGTCAAGTCTTTTTTTTTTTTTCTTTTTTTTTGTTTTTTTCCAGAAGCCAAGGAGTAATAGTCAGCAGCTTATAAGTGACTACTTGAATTATGCAAATTGAAGTGTAGGTAGAAATTAGGTTTTTGCTTATAACTGAGGAGCTAGTTATAAATACATGAATTATGTTATTGGTCTAGAGAAACTCCCCCAATTCCCCTCCAGATTTCAAAATACAGACAACCCAACATGTTTTTTAGAAAGCCGGTTGGTTACAGAAACAGTATAACTTCATTTATGTGGTTAGTCCAGGCTGTTTAGTACAAACAAGTCTGATTTCTTCAAGTAAGTGTACTCTAAGCCACTGTTACCTACTGTTAGGTCTAGCTCTGAAACAACCTGCAAGCAACCCGAGTTCTCTGCCTGTAAGACCCCTTCATCCCCTTGAAATATTGTAAAGGATTGATATTAGAGTAATGAAAATCATGTAAGTAACATAAATAGATATAAATATTAAAGTGATTTTTTTTTAAATTAAAATTCAGGTATATAAAGAAAAGCAACAACATAGTTTATTTTTTAATGTAGCAGTCATTAGCACTTATGTTTGCTGCTGCAGGTTCTATAACATTTGCTTTACTGAACTGGAAAAGTGAACTATCTTGCTTTACAGTTGTTGGTGCTGTATGAACAAAAAATAAACTTTGAGCATCCCAGTGCGTCAAAGTAAAATATCTAAATATGGACAAGAATAAGCCCCGAGTTCAAAGGTTTGCCAAGACACGCTGTATGTTGAAATTTCCACTCTATTTGTGTGCCCACTCCATTTTAAGGAATATGCAGATTGAATGGCTGCAGCACCCTTTCTCATCTGCTCCTTACCTGTAGCCTCCCCATAATCACTTCCACACTCTCATGGATCCCTTTCTTCAATGAAGCGTGTAACCACAGTCTTTAGGCAGCAAAGACACAAAGACACATGCAAGAGCTTTGTTGGCACATTGCCTTTGCTTGGAAGGCCAAAGACACACATTTCACACATTGCATGCTGCAGACATACAATGCAGCTATGGAGCATAGCAGGAGTATTTCTTATCTCACCATAGCGTCTGCTTGTTCTAGTTTGAATTCCAGCAGCAAAACCCAATTCCCACCGGAGTCTGTACTTCACTGTATACCAACCCTGAGAGGGATAGTTAGATTACAAGTTCAGCCTATTTGGCAAGGAAATGATACTTCTTGTCAGACACCAAATTTGTGCAGATATACTGGTTGAATATTTTGCTTGTTCTTCTTCTTTACTTAATCTGTAGAAGTGACTGAATACATGTGAGGAATTTTGTGGAAAAAACCTCCTTTTTCCCTATTAGGAATGCTTACCCTTTTTTCCTACGATTTTTGAGAGTCTTAAGCATTGTTTAATTCTTTTTTGGGGAAGTATTTGGGCTTTGAGTAATATAAGGGACCACCTCTGAAAAACCTATTACTAAAAGTCTTTGAGAGCTCTTTAATACATTTTTAATGAGAAATGACTCATTAATTTTCATTCAAATTCACAGTTGAATTGAAAATGTTAAAATAATGAGCATTTTGAGTGTGAGTTCTCCAATGGGCTTACCTGCCTTTTTGAATCTTGCCCCTCAGTCAAAAATAGTCACTCACAAAAGTTTTGCCAAATTCTCTACATGCCCAAGAGTTAGAAGACTTTGTATTACTAAGCCAGTACAGGCCCCCAGACCTCTACTATTGTCTGTGTCTAAGCATCTAGGTACCCATCCTACTTCAGTGTCCGGGGTTTCAAATTGAGATTCCTCATTTTGATGGCTGAAGAACAAAGAATTGGGCAGAAGAACCTTCTGCATCTCCAGTCTGTGCTCTGGTCTCTTGTCTTCAGAACAGATAACTTTAAACATGAGGTAATCCTAATAACAGAAGACCAGAAGCCACCTGTGACCGTTATCAGTGTGTGTACCATAAGCCCAAAGTTATGGTTCTACACATTTGTTTTCTGGGTGACTTTACTGTACGGTAGCCCAGCTTCAACAGGATCTACTTCAAAAGTGTGTCTATTCCAGAGGAATGGCATTATGGTATAAATATAAATAGTTTTTTGCCATAGCTATGGTGCTTGTAAGGTCCTGTTGGAGGTTACTGGGTGCCCTCCTGAACCCACTTCCATTCAAGCTCACTGATTTAGAAAAGGCCTATTTTATACACTATTTAAGTCAGCTGTGTTAATTTGGTCTCACCTGAGTTTAAAGAGTAATTTTCATAAGATACTAACCCAATGGAATGGGTCAGTAACATAAAATGGGAGTAAAGGCTGTTGGAGGCATGGTAAACCAGAGCTGTGACTCGACTTTGCCTTGATACAACTATTAGGTAAGAGTAATACAAGATTAGAAACAATCCATACTTCCTTCAAAGCCTTGCAGCAACTCTTGAAAAAGCTTAAAGGCAAGAAATTAGGCAATGATCCATTTCTGAGCTTGACAGCTTCATCCTCCTCTGCAAACATCTAATCATATGGCCCCAGTTTTGACACTTCACTAGAACTAGTTCAGAACATTATAAGGGTTTTGATAAAGAACATGAGCCTTAGAGATTACTGTATTCCAGAGCTGTATAGTCCCTCACAAAACATGAGGGTTTTTTTTCTGAGCGTCAATATGTTGAGAAAAAAAATAAGAAAGGAAAAAAAAACCCTGGGAAAAATTCTAGTCTAGTGCAAAGACTGTATTTTGGAATGCTGATTTTCAAGTGCTAGTTCAGGTTGTTATTAGTTTATAAATCCAACACCAGCACTGAATAGATGCACTTAGATATATTTGTAAAAAAAATGCATCTTTTTTTTTCCTTAACTGATCAATTTTGCATTAAAATATCAAACATAAATGCTTGGGGATGGAAGAGCTTAGATTGTAATGCAGCAGTACTTTGCCTTATGGCTAATTCTGATTGCTGCTCTGATCTAAGCCCTACCTCTGCCCTCCAATTCATCAGTACGTTACTGCTTAGCTGCTGGGAAGAGACAGCAATCTCGATAGTCCAACGGCTCTTAGTGACAATATTTCCCTTTTGGAGTACTGTTTCTCATCTGCCTCTCTGGCTCGCTCAATAATCATACACAATAGCATCATGTAAAACATTTTACTTTGGTTATCTTCTGTTCATATTGCAAAGCTCTGAGGAGAAGATTACCCATCTTTTATTGACTAAGTAGCAGGGTCCTTATATACCAGAGATTATTATTTGAATTCTTTCTCCACCAGCTCTGAAGTATATTACTTTCACTTGCAATCAGACATCCAGATTTCTGGAGTTTTAATTTTTTTTTTAATTCCTTGCTGGAAAGCTGTTTCATGGCTCTTTATTATAAATTGCCAGATTGTACTTTCAAGCTGAAAATACATAGGAATAATGTTAGGAAGCTAAAATGAATTCCAGCACAAAAATCCCCCACCTCTGCAGTTTCTCAAGGTTGGTGGATTTTTGTATAATAATCTTTTTTTAAAGTCATGTATTTTTTATGAGTCTGAGACACCGATTCCAATAAGTCTTTGGGCTATAGAAATAGAAAAGAAACAGGATGTAATGTTGCATATCATAATATATGAAGCAATCATTCAAATGTAGCTTGCAGTAAGTCAATAAAGCTCTACTGTATTGAGGCAACTGAACGGTAGGATATTCATGCAAAAGATGTTTATTCAGTGGATGTGAAGACCCTTTTTTTTCCTAGTTTCAAACGTGCCTGAAATGTGTTGCTAATTCCTCTCAGCTAAACCAGTAACAATGTGGTAGGTGTGTTAATGGCAGTGGGAAAAACAGAGCATGGACAGCTTTTGGTTTTGCATTTCTTAGAACAATAAGCACAGTCCCGTGAAGACAAAATTCTGCATTTCTTTAGCTTGCCTTGTGTTGGTGAAAATTATTGCAGCTACAGGTATGTGGTTCTGTGTGCTCTTGATAGTTCTGAAGAAGGGAGAAAGGGTTCAAGAATCTGTGCTTCACAGCCTTTAGGCAGCTGAGCCTGAGTTGCAGAGTCCCTAGAAAATCCCATGTGCTTAGTAGTAAATGTTAATGGTTGCACAATATAAACCACACATCTTGACAATCTTCCAAGGTACTATAGGTAGGTTAAAGTATTTTCTCTATAGACATTAAAGGATGCTATTTGGAGAAAGCAGAGCGAGATAGTCAAACTGAGGATCTATTCAGTGCAGGATGAGGAACATGGGGCCCAGGATGACTGTGCTGATTGCATTTACCAGAAGCTATCCCCATGGGAAAGAGGTGACGACGTCTTGTGAACACAAGCAACACAAGAGGAAGTTGGTCTCAGGAGTGGGATCTGGTTCTAGAAATGGAATTAGGAGGAAAGCTTTTCTCTGTGCAGGAGCAGGAATATGACCTTGGCAAAGGCCGCACTGCGTGTGCAGCAATGATTGTGCCAGTTCGTGCACTCAGTGGCAATCCTGGCAAACAGATATAATATACCACATCCTCTTGCATGATGGGCACCCTCTTGTCATAACCAAAGTCAGAAAATTAACGGGGTTTCTTTTTGTGGGCCTGCCTTTCATCTAAGAGTATCTGCCGGGTCCTGAGGAAACTGTACTGATGCTGATGTTAGGGCCAGTCCCTTGCATAACCTGGGGCACAGAAGTCTGCTTGGCAGGAAAATGTCTCCATCTGGCACTGCTGAAACTACTTCTCTTCGGTGTATGGCAATGATCCATAAAGGTAGTTAGTGTATTTTCTAGAAGGTGAAACTTAACCAAATCAGGGGAATGAGATTCTGAAACCTCCTTATCAAAACTGTGACACAGAAGCAATTAAGCAAGATCTGATCACATCATCACAGCAAAGACTACACAGACACATCCAACTACTTTGAGGGAAAGTGAGAAAAGTGGTAGGATGAACACTTTTTTCCATGTCTCCTCTCCCTAGGCCTACTTAATGATGGAGGAGTCCAGTGTGGTTCAGAACAATAAGCATCTCGTGCTCACATCAAAATGGCTGTGATGCAAAAAGGAAAAGGCATGGAATTAATCTAAAATATCTTAGCTGTTACATTTATTTGCCTGAAAGAGAGAAAAATGGCTCCATTATGCTGCCCTCTGGGTTATAAGAGCAGCATTCATTCAGGGAGAAGGGGAGAAACAATGCTTTATGATTTTTCTGATAAAACCAGCATGAGTCAGATTTCAAACATTAAGTAAAAAATACTTATCTCATGCTGATCACAATCAGTCTTCAAAGTAAAAAAGACAATGGGAAATCAATATACATCTCTACTCATTTGTATTCTCTGAGCAAAGAAAGAGGGCCGCGTAATTGAATAAATCACTTACTATGATTTCTTCATTCAACTTTCATAGCCATAGTCTCTCTATCAGTTATCATTATATAATCTACTTTACATTTCAGGGCCACACAAAATTATGTATTGATAATTCATGGAGAAATTTCAGGTTCTCCTCAAGGCAGAAGCTTATTTCCAAGTATTTCCTGCTTTCAGAGGTGCAATGTCCTAGGGAGCTCTGAGGGAGTTTGTGCAGGGCTGAGGCTCTGAAGAGACAATTAGCAATAAGACTTTCAGAACCTGAATTAATGGACTAACTGCAAATTAATTTTATACCAATGTAACATTTATTTCTCGTGAACTTAAAAACAGGCTAGAATGCTGTTCATTGTATTACTTCTTTAGTGTAGAAAACAAACCAATTGTTTTTATAAAATCCAACTTTATTACACACTCCATCGCTGTTACAGAGAACATTCTGACAAACAGAATGCAAGGGACCAGGGGCAATTTAATTATAATTTTGTGCGTATGGAGGTTCACCAGATGGCAAATATCTTTGCTGCAAGAAGAAATCCTTGAAGACAGGGAATGTTCAAAGTTCAGATGGTACTTTTTATATGTCTGATGTTAAGTAGAACTGGAGCTAATGACAAACACCCTGGTAAGAAAGACTCAAAGGTGGATAAGCCTTAGTCATAGGTTGGGCCTCTTAATTACCCTCATGTTTCTGCTTCTGAGTAATGCATTGTTAATTCTAGCAAGGGTGTTCACACTTCAAGGGTGGCATATGAGTACATTTAGATAATGCCAATAATAACTTGGTTGTACAAGGCTGAGAATCCTCTAAACATCTGTCAGAAGTTTAGTTGTTTTTCTTCTGCTAGAGAAAAATACTTTCCTGGAATTGCATGTTGTCTTGGATAATGCCATCCTATTTTCCATTACATCATCATAATAACTCTAGAGTGTTAGTCAGGGTACAGACCATTAGAATCCCACCTGTGTTAGATTTAAGTTCTTATTTAAGTTCCATGTAACACTCCAGGACACCTACTTTTTGGGTTTTTGTCGAATTTAGTAGGCACTCTTATCTTTACCTTGAGTGTTCCCAGCGCACTTAAATGTAATTTCTTACGTTTGTCCAAAGCATCTCTTCTAAGAAATAAAGGACTAATATCCCAGCAGTGCTTCAGGGGGATGTAAAGACAGTTTGGAATCTGAACTCCATCACTAGTGAAGCCACAAAAGGAATAGGTGTACAGGACTGTGATCGGCTTCATGTGGTATTGGTTGTCAGAGGCAACTAATTCTGTTATTATTGTGCAATAGGCTAGTAGCTAAAGTATTTATCATGTCTATGTTCTTCTCATTCTGAGTGTGATGGAGGCTGCAATGCAGTTATGCAGTGTGATGTCCTAGTGAGAGCCCTTGCCATCAGAAGGTTCTTTAAAGCAGATGAGCAAATGAGGGATGCAGTGAGATGATGGCAAAACTGTTACACAATTACTCCCTGGAAAATTTAGTCCGAACTAGCAACAATGTAATACAAAATACACACATTGCTGGATAAAATATAAACATATATAGGCGGATAGTTACAGGAAGAGTTGCTGAATAAATTTGAGTACCAAGCCCCTAGAGAGGTTGATGTGGCTTAGGCATCCCCATGGTCACTGAATGGTGTTGTTGTACCTTCTTGCTCCTGCTTCATGTGATGTTCTTTTCTTTCTTATCCTTGCAGCCCCAAAGTAGTTATAAAGGAGGCAACCGAATGCATGAAGGGTAAGCAGAACTAGCCAATAATATACAAGCAGAGATGTCCCTACTGAATTTCTAGTGCCTTGATTCAAATACTAACTTTTAATGTATCTTAAATTCTCAATTTGGTTTTATGCAGACTCAGCCACTAATGAATTGTCTCTCTTTCTATCCAGGTTCAGTCCTAGATGAAGCTCTGTAGAGAGGCATGACAGCAGTCCGTGCATGAACTTGCCCTTGCATTGCTGGAGACTGCAGTTGAGAAACTCCCACATTGTGTCCACTCACGTTGAGTGTGGGTCCGGATGGAGTAGAGACATATTTAGTGAGGAGTCAGTGGGGTTCAGTAGTTCCAGACAGCGCCGCGCTACCATAATTGTCTTGCTTTCAGGCCTAAACTGGTACAGTATTGTGTTATTGTAGGTTGACACAAGTTTGCACTCCCTATGTTCAGATTGAAAAATCCAGAAAAGGTGTAGATTAATGTCTGTGACCACATTTCAATGCAGGAGAAAACAAGGATATCATTCTGGCTATGTCTACACTATACTTAGAAAATGCGTATTTCATTCAAACTGGCGCTGACATCAGTAACACTGAAAGCACAATGGAATGATCTTCAGCCCTGGCAGCAAAAGGCTGTCTGCTGTCAGGGATGTGGTCTCAGGGCCTGAACCTGTGCTGTTTTTTAGGCTTTTGGTCTCTGAGCTAAGTAAACTGAAGTAAGTACATACATATTTCTGTGGGCTGCAGCCACTTGCCTGGCTGCAGAGTGGATATATCCTGAAAAGTAGGAGTTCCTGCTACACTTACCAAGACATTGTGTTGCACTAGGAAGACAGTAATGTAAACTTTATTGTACTTGCTCCGCAAGCAATGCAGATCCAAAGTGTATTTTAAAAATACGTTTGTTATCATTTAATTGATTGCCTGCAATGATTTAGTTAAATCAGCAAACAATTTAGAACTAAGCCTCATGAAAATCTGTCCCTTGCCTGATCTTCTGACTTACTCCAGACAGAATACTTTCTGTTATACTCAGACTCCTCTTTCCAAGGATCTTAAGGCTGAGTGACAAGAAATAAATTTGGTTTCCCTCCACCTGAGATACAGTGGAGAATTATTATTTGTCTACTATGCCTAGTCTTCTTACTAACCCCCCCAGTCTGGATTCTTACTAATGATCTGCCTGTAATTTTCCCCCATGGAAACACAGAAACACCTACTGTGTTAGGCCTTCCTCCTGTCCAGGTGAATGAACAGTCAGTCCTCAAGGTTTTGTAATAACTTGCTCACACTACCACAGCAGAGTAAAGGGTACTTTCTAACTCATTCATGCAAGGAGACTTGTAGAGAGTAAAGCTGCAAAGTCTTTATTACTGAGCTGCAATCAATTAATTGTGGACTCAGTTGTCCATTTATACTGATACCACTGCATATCAACACACCAGCACCATAAAATAGGAGAAATAATTAAAATACCTTCTAAAAAGAGAGTTTTCTGGCATGTGATGTAAATGTTGGCAAGCCATATGACAGTGCTTGAAAAGAAGGCAATCTTCAAACAAAAGGCAACTTTCTTCTTCACTTTGAAATGCTTACAGGTAGTCTTAAACAGCTCTTTTTACTGCACACTGTCTCCCTCTCTTTTTAAACCAGAAATCTTTTTTGAAATATAGTAAAGTTTCTTTTTTTATTTTTAGCAGAACTGCAGAGCACTGGATGCTGGGGACAGCTGGAGTGTGTGGGATGTGGCATGCTATTTATTCTCCTCACTCTGAGAAAGCAGCAGATGGGTGGCTACTTTATTAAATCAGAGTCCATGTATGGTATCTTCCAGATGTTGACCACATGATCTCCCCTGCTATGGCATGAAGAACCTATTCCTGTGTGCCCACTTTTTAAAATTCTGGTTCATAAGTGCTCATTCCACCAAATTACTGAGCTGCTGATTCGCATCTGTCTTGTTTTACTGATGGAAGAGGGAAGATGGGCTTTATAAAAGAAGAAAACAACAACTGAGAGCTTTTCATATAACTTTTAGTACTTTCTGTTGCATTTATAAACACACAACAGAGCTTGCAGTCACTTCATTTCAAGTATTGTGCTGTATGCTTTAACGGCACAGCATGCTTATAAATACATCAGCATTTAAAGGTGCAGCGATATGGCACCTGTAAGAAATAGAAGGGGAGTGGACATTTTCAAACCCTTATTAAGCAAAGGATATAGAGGAGTAAACAGCCATTGGGTGGGCAGCTGATCAGTAGCAGAGGAATAAATCTCAGTGTCAGCTAGGAGGCATTCGTGATTGGACTTCTAATAACCGCAAGGCCAATACTGAGTCACAATCAGCCCCAACCAGGCCAAAACTGAACTTTGCCCAGCTGTTTTAGTTATTCGTAATCAGCACATAGAATCCCAGCAGAACTGCTCCATTTGCTTAGTTGCATGGGAGTCATGCTATGGCATTAGGGCTGGAGTTATTTCGTACAAGTAATTGATGTCTAGTTTTCTTTGCTGAGAAGAAAAAACAGGTAAACATTTCACAAGTGAAGGAAAATGGTTTCACTTTTCCTGGGATATGAAAAACAAAGGTTTGAAACTTCTGGTATTTCTGAAGAGTCATACCAGGTCAGTCTAAGCAGCAGAGCTTCTCATACCCTAGGTGGCTCCACATGGATCCGCACTGTGCAGTGCATTACGAGTGATGTATTCAACCAAAGAAGTACCTGAGACCTGAGGTAGTTTGAATCTGACACAAGCCATTTCTTACATAAAGGCTGCAGCGGAATGATAGAAAACAAAATGAGTTCCCTTGACATCTTGTGCAGCACCGTGAGGAGCAAGCAGATACCCACTCTGGGACTGTTAGAGCTCGGTACTCTGCCGTGGTCAGATGATAAAGCCAGTGCTCAGTGAAGCAGATATGAGCTATTTCCTGTTCCAGATATACCATGGGACAGAGCCATCCAACAAAACTTGTAGAAGTTTCTACACAAAGAAACAGGTACTTGGGGTGAGTGCAGACATGATTTTACAAGTACATCTGTTCTGTTTATTTTTGCTTCTTTGCAGTATTATCAACTTCTGCTCCATATGGATGATCCATATTGTGCCGTGGTGAAATGATACCACATTATGCTTTTATGCTTTTATCATCAAACACTACTCATGAAAAAATCACCAGGTTTGCCTAGGTTCATCTGTTCAATTTATTTTCCCAAAACTTTATTTTGAATAAAACACCTACGGTAAATGTGATTTATGTAAATGAATAAAACAAAACAGTTATATAAGCTTTTTGAATCATTCAGATCCTTTCTGTTGCTGTTAAACCATATGAAATACACCACCAACATGTTTTCTTTGGGCTATTTAATTTCTAAAGTCTTACAGCTAAATATATGAAATAATAGGATACGTACAAAAGCTTTCATTTTGATTTTATTTCCATTCTCTATGCCAATCTTTTCAGACAAAACAGCTCTAATATTTCAAAGAGAGTTTTACTTATGAGTTTTTCCAGTCTCTTTCCAAATGCCTGTTGCAATCTTTCCCTTCCCATCTTGGAAGTGGACTTTCTTTTCATCTTTTCCTTTTTCTTCTGTGTTTTCCCCCTCCAGACCTCAAGTCAGAGGAAAGAGGCCAAAAATAAAATAAAAAAAATGAATCTAATAACTTTAAAGAAGAATCCTGTTAACTTTTTAGTCCTATGTTGCTGTTTCCTCTGTGCCCTTTTTTCCACCCTAGGCTCAACCTTGCAGTCACCTGACAAATCCTCCGTTCCAGTGACCCCAAGCCTATTCAATGGAGTGAGAATATCCATATTGGATCACCAGTATTTGTTCTTGCTGGATTTGGAATAAGAGTAAATTTTAAAAAAAAAAGGGGCCGGGGGGGGGGGGAAGAGAAACGGGGCAGGGCCA
>NW_015091064.1:3084632-3163989 GCF_001431845.1 Calidris pugnax
GGGGGGAAGATAAACTGAGAAAGGTCAGCTGTGTAACCTGGATGGCTAGAATATCTTCTGCAGATTCTGCTGAAACTTTGCTCCCAGTACAAGTCAGCACAGCCATGTGAGTCCCTCTAGGCCTTTTTCCCTGATAATGTATTTGCCTCAGCTAGCAACTGCTGCATCAGGGCCCTGAGGCTCTGCTCCACCTGGTCCATGTTGGCTATGGGCTCCACCAAGCCTCAATCTGTCCCCATCCTAATACCCAGGTCTGGGACTACGCTTCGTACCCTGGCTGCCCTGCCCTGCTGCCCTGTGGAACCCGAACCACTCTGGCCCCTACTACACCCTGACATTTTCTATGCCATCCAGCTGTGTCCAAAGGCTGCCTGAAAAAGAAGCAAGGTGAGTTGAGTTTTTTTTCTCAATTTATCACAGGAGGTAATGCTGGTTGGGCAATCCCACTCACCCTCATGCTGCATTGGACTCCCAGCCCCAGCAGGTCCATAAACATGTCTTCTACTGCTGGTATGTCCATGTAGGGACACACCTGATTATAACTCAACAATAATCTGGACCCAAACTGTCAAAAATCAGTGACTAGTGGGATTTGGGACTTCAAATGATGTTCATTGTCATAGAACATCCAGCCTTGCCCAGATGGTACCCGTCTTGATACATAAAGGTTCTTTCTCTCATTTTTGAGGGATGAGATCTTTTACTAAATAAACAACTTCTCTGACTCATGTTTATCACACTCATGTCCGTCTTCTACAAAATGACTGTCATTCACTTCTTAACTACTCCTTTACAAACACCAGACCACTGGTATAGTTGGTATTACTAGAAACACTGTCAGTGAAGAATGGAGCTAGTCAAACAATTGCAGGTAAAGTCAGATCTACAGAAGACAGCAATATTGTTCCTGTCCTAACATGTTCATACTAATTCTAATTTAGCAGTCAGGCAGCCCTGGCTTCAAACCCTTTTGGCTGGTTTAGACTTTAGGTCTGTTTTCTCCCAGCAGAATAGCCCTGCCCACAGTGGATTTACTTCAGTGCTAGTTTTCTACACAGATATTGTACAGCTTTAGCTACATCACTTCACTATTGTATGGTATGACATCAGCTATCACCAAGACAGGACAAAGCTATTTTGGTCTATCAGCTCTTCATATCGTGGAATTATTCCCTGCAGAAAAGAAATGTTATACTTTTGCAACCAGTTTTTTAAAAGTATAAGTGATTCTGCATTAGAGGGTATAGTGGTATAACTATCTTATTTTTTTAAATCACAGAAATCAACCAAGGATAGTGTGAAAAAAGTATTTCACTGTTTTGGAGTATATTTTCTGTCAGTGGAAGTATATTGGTGGCTTGTGGAGAAAGGAGATTAATCCAAACAAGTTTGGTGACAAAGGAAAAACAAGAGAAAATACAGCATTGTTTTATTTTTATTCATCCACGTTATTTTTTGTATAGTAGTATAAACAGTGCTTAAGAAAAGGAATAGCAGGTATGATTGTAAAGCAAAAAGTAATTAAGGATATAGAAGTAGTATAATTAAGATCTTCCATTCACCTTGTCTCATTCTGCAATAACAGGGAACTATTGCGTGGTATTCAAAGATAGCACAAGCACGGAACAGGGTAAGGAATAACCTTTTCCCACAGAATACGCAGAGTCTGTGGTATTGCAGAGGTTATCTGCATTTGGGAATCAAAGAAGCAGTTCAGAAACAAAACCGTCTTCCATTTACATGTATCTATATTTACCATAATTGAATTTGGAAATATGTTCCTTTTAGCTTCATGATATTGGCTAGAAGGCTTTTTTTTTTTTTTTTTTACAGTTAGAGAGACTGAGGACTGGCACAAGGTGTCCAGAAGGTTTGCGAAAATTCCATCCTTGCAGATAGCCAAAAGCCATCTGGACATTGACCTAAGTAACTGGCTCCCGGTGAGTGACTCCTGGTCCCTTCCTATCTCAACCATCTTGTAATTCTGTGAAAGAAAAATTCTGAGAATTGGAATTGAAAATCTTTATTTTTATGATCTCTAATTGACATTGAATATGTTTTATGAAATTACAGTTTTCTCCTTATCCTTACCTTTATTTATTTAAAAAAATATATAAAAATATGTGCATTTGGAAAATGACCAAGAGCAATTTTTGTAAAGCAGTCTTTCCTTCTTGGATCATTTTATAGACTGTAGAGATTAGAACCAGCCATAGGATCCCAGACTTCCTTGAATTATACCAGAAGATCATAACATCAAAGAGCAAATCAGGCTGGAAAGGCCCTAAGGTTTCCAGTCTAACCACCTGCTCAAAGCAAGGTCAGCTATAATATCAGACTAAATTCGTCCAGGCCTGAAAACCTGAAAGAATGGAAACTGCGCAAAATTTGAGCAACCTGCCCCAACGGTTGCCTGTCGTCATGGTTTCTATTCCATTTGAAGGAAACATATCTCTCAGAAAACATCCTGTTTTATTGAAAATGCTCCAGAAATTTAAATGCTACCACAGGCCTTCATCAATTGTTTCAAGGGTTAATTACGTTTATTAGTAAAAGAAGTTCTGCTTCATTTCAACTCTAAATTCGTCTCATTTTAATTGCCAGTTACTCCATCTTGTCATATTTCTGTCTACCAGTTTAAGGATCTCTTTGTTATCGTATTCTTATTCTTCATATATTAGTACTCATAAACTGTGACCACTTCTCTCCCTTTGTTAAACAGATTGATCTCTTTCAGTCTTTCACAGTAAGATCTGTTTTCAGTCTTTTACCTTCACAGCAATTCTTCTTTAAATCTCCTCCAGTTTATCACCTTTTTAGAACTATAGACACCTGAAATTAATGGGAATTTCAGAAACAATCATACACGACTTCCAGTCATACAGATAATAAAGTTGCTATTTTAGTCAATAATTCCAATTTAAACACGGTAACTTGATAAAGATCTCTGGTCACATGTTATCTGAAAGGTAACATTCAGCTATAGGTGTAACTTTCACCTTTAGTTAAAACGGAGAGGACTTGGCTGGCTGCATTGCATTAATCCTCCTCAAAAAGAAAGCCACAAGAACATTAAAAAATGTTTTCCTGAAATTCCAAAGAGTTATCCGAGTTCTGAGACATCAAATGGGGCTACATTTTGCATCACCGCAGTACATAAGGGAAGTGATTTGGTGCTGTCATCTAACCATTGGGTGGGGTCGTAGTTAGGACTTCAGCAAGAGGTAGATTATTGGCTTTTACCAGAGGGACAATTAGGCAGGATCAGTGTATATTGCCGCTAGATGTCAGTACTGTTCCATGAAAATACAAACCAGACTGCATTTTGTGTGGCTGTAAATAAGGCAAAGTGCAGAAAGAAGTTCTGAAAACCTGTATTGGAGCTTCACCTCTAAAGATCCCCTTTCCCATTGTTCTGCAAATCACATTCGCATGGAATCCCTTCAGGCTTCACAGCTATGCAAGTCATCTTTCTCCGCATCTTCCTACTCAAATTCATCCTTGCTGTGTTCCGCAGAGTTTTCTAAATTAGTCATCTTTTATTATGCTGCAAATATGCAACATCAGCCTCTCTTGCCTTAAATTGATTTACATTTAGAAGCCATTCACTAACTACGTTTTACGTTTGCCAAATGGAAAAGGATGAGATTAGGGATTGATTGTTCTGCCACTTAGATTTTCCTTCTCTGCAATATGAACCTTTCCGATCGATAGAGCTGGACAATAATGCAGGCAGAGGTCAAGTGTCTTTTTGATACAGGTATGTTAGAGAGGAGAATTTAAATGAGAAAAGGGACCTGCAGGCCAGTCTTTCTTGGATGATAAAAAGTGCTTGAAATCTCATTCAGGAAAACCCTTACTGATTTCTAAAAAGTGAACTCATCAGCCCACGCGTTTTTTCAGTCCCAGAGGAGATTTAATTTCATCTAACACGGCCTCTGTATTCCTCGCATTGTAAGCCAGGGCCATGAGCGTGCGTGCGCACGCACTTTTCCCCAACATCTCAAACACTTGACAGCTGGGTGAAGTTTTCCTTCCGCCCAGAGAAGGACTTTTTACATTTCATAATGGATTGCCAGTGCTGCCAGGGCTATTTTCTCTCCAGCTGTGAGAGTGGCTTTTTAAAATGACTCACAAAAGCTGCTAGCCAGCTGCTTCACCTCAGCCTTCACAAGGGCCCTGCATTCTAAACAGGGGTAGTGCTGACTTACTTTAGAAGGGCTCATTTATTTGGATATTGCAGATGTATTCTGCGCACAACAGTTGATCCTAAAGAGACCTCCATTCAAGCAGGTGAGTCATGGGCTTACATCACTGCAGGTGTCGACTTCACGTTAATGTGGTGAAGAGGAAACATCCCATGTGTTAGTCAGTCATCCTTGGACTCCTTCCAGAAAGCACACAAAGCAACGTATGCACGATATGCTAATTTGTAGCTACTGTATGTACTATACATCTTAAGACATCTGTAAAAATTAGTGCTTACATAGGTATTAAAACAAGAGTGTTTTTCACGATGTCCCAAAATGGAAAAAATACTAAACTTGTTGGTGTTTATGTGGCAACTGGGCTTAAATCAAATCATAGAATTATAGTGATTAGGAATTGCAAAGACCTTGATGTTATTCAGTCTTCTTTTATACCAGCTCAGAAGTGTTCCCTGCAGCTTTTTGCTAGCTTTTATGGGCTGAGGAAAATAAATATTCTCATCAATAGCCTGGGATCAGCTAGTGTTCTCTGATTTGGTGTCAGCAAGACAAGCTTTCAGATTTAGACTTGAGGTCAATGAACAGTATTTTGCTTCTTGAAAACATAAACATTTCTACCACAAATGTTGATTTTTTTTTAAAGGCAGGGGCTGCTTAAATTCTGCTTTCAACCAGTTCAAGAAGTAGTATCTCATTATTATAAATCGTTGTTCATTACGCATACTCTGTAACTAACTCTCATTTCCACTTTTCCCTCTTTTATTGGGATTGCAGGCACGTGTGGTTTGAGATAGCTCCAACTCACCTGATTTAAGCATAAACAACAGAGGAAACCTGGAGCACCTACAAAATGGGAGTCAGAGAACCATTGTATTCTGCCCAAGTTTCAATTCCAGTTCAATGACACAGTGTGATGTGGATTACAAACTCTCTGTGATCTCGAGAGCATCAACTGCCGTTCAAAAGCAATGCAACTGTGGGAATGTTTGTCCAGACCAGTGCAGACAAGCCTGAGCTCTTTTGCTGCAAGCGGTCTGGACAGAGGCCAGTTCCAGTCTGGAATCCACGTAGCCATGCTATCCACCTGCCTCATGCGCCCTCCCTTGCACTACTCTGACGAACAATTTCTCATGGTTTTCTAGCTCTTTAATTCACACAGAAGGACATACCAGGATTTACAGAATGCTGTTTTAACACTGGTAAATATTTTCTAGACTGGAGTTATGTCTTGCCTGGCTCATGTAGGTCACAAGCAGTGTAGGATGGACCACATAGACTCTGCTGTAGGAACTTTTTCTGCCTAAACCCCTTCCACCTAAATTGGGTTTTAGCTTCCTAAAATACCTTCCAAGTATTTGATAAACCCATCCGTATTATTCCCAGAACTACAAAGCTTTGAAAGCACTTACCTTTGCATTCTGAAAGTGCAGAGACTGCTCAGCCAGGAAGAAAGTCTAGAAACCTGCCACCACTGCTACTGTGAAAGTGAAGGTTACTTAGATTTTGCTCAAACTTGAGTAGACCCAAATCCTTCATTCACGCCAATGCAAAAGAACCCCTGTGCCTTCTCAAATCCCAGAATTGTCAGAGTTGGAAGGGGCCTCTAGAGATCACCTAGTCCAATTCCCTTGCTAAAGCAGGATTGCCTAGAGCACATTACTCAGGACAGCATCCAGGAGGGTCTTGAAGATCTTGAGAGAAGGGAACTCCACAACCTCCCTGGGCAGCCTGTTCCAGTGCTCTGTCATCCTCACCATAAAGAAGTTAAAGTCTCTTTAATTTTCATAAAAAAAATTTATTTTCATAAAATGAAAAGATATGCTTACAGATAACTGATAACAGGATTTTTCAGAATGCCAGAAGATTCCTCATGGCTGAAACACATTGCAACACCCAAATTTTAGACAGGTTATTTTTAATAAATTTTACACAGAAACTGTGGGTGTGACCCAGCAATTCTGCAGGAGGTCAGATTAGAAGGACAGAATGGTTCCTTCTCACCTGAATTCTAGGACTTTAAGCACTTTTTTTAGCAAAAGGAGAGCAGGCTTTGAAATCTCCGTTCCTATGTCAAATTGTTTAGGCCAGAAATCAGGAAAATTCATTTGTTTTGACTTCACAAAGAAAAGAAGGGTGAACTCAGGGGAAATAAATATGTTGAGAGAGAGAGAAGATTTTCACAGTTTTATTCTAAGAGTCAATAACCCTGATTGTTGGCACTTCTAGCTTTGACTATCCGTTATTCTGACAACTGAACCTATTCGTTTCCACTGCTGGCAATTCTCTGCACAGTGTTTAGTACTGCTGTTACCAAAGAATACTGAATATTTTTCAGTTGTAGTGAAATATTTATTGCCTCAGAATACTAGCACATATTAGGTGGTTTTTTTCAGAACCTGTTTTTCACTGTGGATTTGTACTGTGTTTCTGTTTCCATCAGCCTTTTCATGTGGACAATAAAAAACAGCTCTGAAATCGATATCCTTTTCCTACGCCCCTAATATCTCTAAATACAGCAAAAGTACTTCTGACTTAAACTCCAGTGTATATCTTCCATATTAATTGCTCTGAGTATAGTGTGTCTTAAACCTGACTGTGTTTACCTTTTTTTTTTCTACCATACATTTTCATATCCCTTTTCATATCCTGTTTTTTCATATCCTGCTTGCTAGGAGACACCAAATATGTAAAGAGCTTAGCAGTCTCCTTTTAAGAAAGAGGGGAATGTTTTCTTAGTGTTAATGAATAAGAAGGCAGCTGGCACTAAACTCCCTGTTAAACTAGGAAAGCCTTTGCTTTGTTCGCATTCTTTGTCTTTGGTCAGGTCCTCCTCTGTTTGTCAGTCTGTCATTTCCCACTTCCACGTAGTCATCACAGGTATCCTCAGATTCCAAGAACGAGCACTGATGTCTAAAAGCCAGAACAAGCATTACAGAGTGGAAGTTTAATATAACCAACAACTGGACACGTGAGACAGCTGGGAGTAAAGAAAACATTCAGGAGAAAGTGTTTAAATTGCTTTTTTATTTGAGCACTTACAGACTGTCCTGCTGACATTTTCAGGTAAAACAACACAAAAGGTAACAATGGATTTATATTCTCTTGGTTTAAAAGAACACGTGAGCTTAAGTCTCTGCCAGAGTTTTACTATTACAAGCCAAATAGACATTTTAATCATCTCTCCTCTTCAACCAAGATGCAGCTCTCTGTGTAAATTTGAACATCCTGATACACCATGCACTGCTTCAGTTTCACCCAGCTCTTGCCACAGGCCTTGAGCTACATGCAGAGGTCCCCAACATGTTGGCTTATGCAAACCATTTTGGACAAGTAGAGCATTTAAACACCCTAAGTTTCTGATAGAGAGCACCTGACAAAAATAATATTTCTGTTTTAAAACAGGGGACTGAAGGAAATCAAAGTCTTCTACATAGATAAGTCTTCTACATACCAGGCCGGTCACGTCTTCGATGAGGTCCACTTCAGAAGTTTTTGAGCCATCAGGGTAGGTGCCACTGGTGATCTTCACTGTACACAACTTAGCTGAGGAGCAGCTCAACTCTCCAACTGGCTTCTGGAAAACTTTGGTATGTCAGCCCTGGTGAGACATTTAAGGTGCATACTCTGCACAATGTTACCTTGAATGTAACTGTAGCTGTACAACAAAAATAACTTGAAGTGACTTCTTCTTGCATATTGCTGCAATATAAGATGACTGAAAATATTTCTCTCCTCTTAAAGCAACTTCTAAAAGTCCTTTTACCAGAAATGGGGATGGGGCTGTGAGAGAGAGACAGATTTATAATTATGAGGAAAAAACTCATGATGTAAGGCATTTCTCTCTTTGTTATAATTACTGTTTATTTGTTAACTAACAACATCTGTTTATTCATAATCTACACTATATGTCACACTCTTTCTGACCTTGTTTAAGTTCCCCCAAAAAACATTAGATGAAGGAATTTATGCTCCTTAAGCTAAAGTCAGAGATACTATTATAGGGGGAAGAGATTATTGTTTTATGTATTTCATTTCTCAATCTTGAATTGATTTTAAAGCTACATTCCTGAATATATAGTTCCTTTTTATTTTTTTCCAAAGGAAAACAAACAGTGGCCCACACTAATGTCTGAAAGATTGTTCTAAGACATCAAACTCCCACTGACATGTAAATGAACAATTTTCATTTGCCTGGTGCAATGTATACAAAAGTGATTGATCTACATAAAAGAATGTGATTTCTAAATGTTTTCTATGGCCCCAGCTGTTCAATGCTCCAAACATGTGGAGAATATCAAGGATAAAAACTACAAAGTATGTGAATTTTTTTTACCAATACAATGATTGAATTGTATACCACAAGAGACTTCCTACTGGTGTATCAGGAAAAACTCATCTAAAGCCAATAAGATGGAATGGATCAATGGATATTTCATCATAGGAAACCCAGCTGCAAGATAACAAAATGGACTTCATTTAGTCCTTCATCTCTCAAATGTCTGACACTGAAAGTGGGCAGCTGTGACTTTTTGGTTGTGCTGTTTGTTTATTTTGTGGCAGCTGATTGCCTTTGAGAATGTAGTAAATACTAGAGGTTTAATCACTTATTTGAAGAAAGAAGGGGGAGAGTGGTTTTCTTCTTCTCTTTTTATTTCTGAAGATACTTGGCACATAGTATTTAATGTGACCTAACTATTGAAGAAAAAAAAAATGCACCATGCTTTCAGTGTGGTTTACTGAACACCCACACATTAAACATGTTCTGTAGATTTTAAAATAATAACTCATTCTGGTAACAAGGGCAATGATTTCTAAAATAAATAAAAAAATAATTAAGAACTTTCAAAGCTTGTATATTGCATTCTTAAATCAAGATTCATCATTGTATAGTACTTAACACTTTCCTAGCAAGCTCCAGAAGATTCTGTTGGTGGAAACTTCAAGGCATGTGATATGTTCTCGTGGGCTTTGAATGTGTCTGATACCATTCAACAGTTTTGTCAGCAGTCTGGAAGCAAATGTAAAAATCATTCGATAAAACTTTTCCCATACCAGAAAGCTTGGCAAAGGAATATGGTGGCAAGGCAGTAACACAGTGTCCTTGGATCCTCTCATCCTGCCTGGACCTGTTTAAACAATTGCCCTATGTAGCCATGTGTGAAATGAAATGTTTCAGAGTCAGGAACACGAGTAAGCCCTTCAGCATCAATCCTTGGCTGTGTCATCCCACGCAGCTTTCATACTTGAGTTAGGCATCCACTAAAAAGTTAACTCTCTCTTTTTCATCTCTTAGTGGTGAGAGCCGGGTACCTGTGAGCTGTGTCCAGAGGGACTGAAGTCTACAATGACAGTACAAAGAAACTACATTACTGTGTTCTTCACTGAAAAAGCCCATTTTTTCTAACTTACAAAAAAATCCAACTTCTGTCCTTGAAAATCATGCCTCTATGGAACAGGTCATACTGACTTAGCCATTAATTTTACATATAATAAAATGGAAATCAGGATGAATGCTGGACACTAGAGGGATAACAAGACATAATAGAAAAACAACAGGTTTCTGAATTGCAGGTGAATTGACATTAAAATTAGGTTTGCATTTTTATCAATGAAAATTATTATTTTTGGCAACAAGTTCCTGAGGGTGGTGATAGACTGTCCGTTTCCTGATGTCCTCCCATCAAGACTGATGGCTATCTTTTTACGAGGAATACTTGCAGTGGACATAAATAATGCTTCAACTGAGGACCAGGTGTTAGGCTCCAAGAAACTGAGAGGACATTGGTGTTGCAAGATGTATTGGAAGTCACACTGCAGATTTCTCTTCCCTTAGGCTCTTTAAGTTCACTGGTCTCCAAAGTCCCATTCAAATATTGATAATTACAACATCCTTCTGATGTAGATATGACTTCTCCCTTGCAGATCAATAGGGAAACAAGCAGACAGTAAGATTTTTTCCAAATGTGTGTGCCAAAAGACAGGTAGCATACTTTCCGATCTGAAGGAAAAAAAGTATTTCAGCTTCCCTATTAATCTAGCCACCAACACAGAAACAGAAATACTGATTTAAAAGGAAATCTAACTTAATTTCAATTAAATGGTAGCATACTTTCTGATCTGAAGGAAAAAAAGTATTTCAGCTTCCCTATTAATCTAGCCACCAACACAGAAACAGAAATACTGATTTAAAAGGAAATCTAACTTAATTTCAATTAAATCGATGGTATAAATGCTCACATTGAATCAATGGTAAAATTTTGAGTCCTCCCTCATGGAATTGTGTTGTAAGTAGAATTATGTATAGGCTATAAAAGTATTCGTGGTGACTTTGATGCTTTCAAATGTTGCACTATGCACTGGAAGTGCACTACAGGGCTATTGTGTCCACGCACAAAAAGTCTGAAGTATGTTAAACTGCCTGTCTGGGAGTTTTTAATATCTGTGAACCTCGTCAGATGTAGAACTAAAGATCATGCTGGAATCAGGTTCATAATCTTGGGAAAACCTGAACAGACACACAAGTTCCTCTGATTGCCCACAGATGAAATTTTCAAGGTTGCATTTTTCGTAACCTTTTCCTACTTTCTCCTCATTTTATTCAGTATATTTTTAAATGTGAGGAATTTCGTAACTGGATGCCCTATCCTCATTCTCATCTAACCAATTCTGTAATTAAAAATACAATTATCATCCTATATTTACTCTCCATACCTATACCGTTTCCTAGAATTGAATGCATTTTGTTCATCTGATGTTTACACTAAAGTCTACATTTGAAATGAGAACATGTCCACAAAAATTTTTGGTATCCATTCTTTATTCACAAAGGTCATGCTGTAAACACTGACCTCCTTTTTCAAATGTGTAGAAGGAGATCTGTTCAGTCTTACATTTACTTACTGAATTTTAAATTACTTGAACAATACATTATAAAAGCAAGAAATATTATAAAGTCACTCAGTTCTCAGAATCTCCAAAGCTTTTATAAAGGTAAATCTTGCAGCATACATTGGTTACGTATCGTTTAAGTGCGTAATTTTATTTCACCTATGTGAGGGTGACACATTTTATTTAGTAAAGTAGATTAACTCCTTATCTGAAGACAGCAACATTTCACGTGTAGCTTATGGTAATTGATGCTCTTGCAAGTGAAAGTGCTCCCTAATTATTTTTATTTTCCTGTCCTAGAGGGAGTGAAACTCAAGTTGTTTAATTTATGAAGTTTTTTTTTTGTGTTAGGTTAATGCCAAGCTGCATTACATTCAGCTAATTTGTTGCCAGGTTGAGTCCCTTACACTTTTTCACTACTGATAATAGAGCCAAACTTGTTGTCAATCCAGACTGGAGTGTCTGTTCTGTCAACATATTGCTGAAACACACCCTGAAGGGAGCATTTTGTAGTGCACAGGAGCCTCATGTCAAACATTAACATTTTGCAATACTGTATTTTTGAAAGTTATGCCTAAAAACATGTTGATGAAGACTGTAATAGTCTTCAGAGAGAAGATCTGCATTTTGCAGATATGGGTCCTATGCAGAGATAGAGCAGGGAAGGTTTATGCAGATTGTAAACAGCTCTAGTATAGTCTCATGGTGACCAGCATCTGACAAGATGCTTGAAATCCCCTACATCGTGCCACGTAAGTGTTCAAACTTCTGATTTGAATCTTAAATACAACATGCATCTGAGGAGGAAGTTTATAAAACAGAAAAATGAATGCATAAATAATGCAGAATTTTTGCCTGACAGAAATGCTTGTTCCAGGTAGAGCCATAGATAAGAAGAGCCAAGAAGAGCCATAGATAAGTACCAACTATTCCTAAGAGATATTTTCTCTCTAGATTTTCAATTAACTAATATTTCTGTGTTTCCAAAAATGTGTTATCTAAAAAGTTCCTGTTCTCAAATGTATTCCTGAATATGGCACTATGATTGAGATGAACAAGGGATTCATTCTAAGAGAATTCAGCAACCAGCACCACTCGTTATGCAGCCTGGCTGAGGCAAGAAGCAGGAACGACTCCATCAAAACTCTGCATAGATGTGTAATGGTGGTACAACACTGACACATCAACCCAGTCTCTCAGCGGACTGATTAAGGTTGATGTACGCCCTTATATCTCTGTGTGTGTATATATATATTCTCTGAGGTGTAGAGTTCAAGAACTGACTTGATCAAGCAGAATCCTGTGATCTGCCAGCCTTCTGGCTTTGTAATTGTCTGTTAGCTCATCTAGAGCTTGGAGTCATCATGCTCATGGTGTGGCCGGGTAGCAGCACTTAGTGGCTGGAAAGCTGCCCAGCAGAAAAAGACCTAGGAGTGTTGGTGGACAGACAGCTTAACATGAGCCAGCAGTGTGCCCAGGTGGCCAAGAAGGCCAACGGCATCCTGGTCTGTATCAGGAATAGTGTGGCCAGCAGAAGTAGGGAAATCATTGTGCCTCTGTACTTGGCACTGGTGAGGCCTCACCTCAAGTACTGTGTTCAGTTCACCACAGGAAGGACATTGAGCTGCTGGAGCATGTCCAGAGGAGAGCTACCAAGCTGGTGAGGGGTCTAGAGAACAAGTCATATGAGGTAGAGGCTGAGGGAACTGGGCATGTTTAGTTTGGAGAAGAGGAGGCTGAGGGGAGACCTCATTGCCCTCTACAACTACCTGAAAGGAGATTGTAGAGAGGTGGGGTTTGGCCTCTTCTCCCAAGTGAATGATGACAGAAGCAGAGGAAATGGTCTGAAGTTGCAGCAGGGGAGGTTTAGATTAGATATTAGGAAGAATTACTTTACTGAGAGGGTGGTCAGGCACTGGAACAGCCTGCCCAGGGAGGTGGTGGAGTCACCATCCCTGGAGGTATTTAAGAAACGTGTAGACGTGGCTCTTCAGGGCATGCTCTAGTGCCCGAGATTATTGGCTTGTGGGTGGGTGTGATGTGGTGGGGTGTTGTGGGGTTTTTTTTGTTTGTTTGGGTTTTTTTGTTGTTTTTTTTTAAAGGCTGGACTCAATGATCTCAGAGGTCCCTTCCGACCATGGTGATTCTGTGATTCTGTGAACACGCAGGCTGCAGTTGTGTCCTACCTGACCTACTCTGTCCAGGCAGCGTGGGCAAGAACTGGGCCAAGAACTCTTCCCAGCAGAAACCAGGGTGAAGCATTTGTCCTAGGAGGCTTGAGTATTTAAGAATAGGTAGTAGATGCAACCTTTCTCTCATGACCTCCATAAGCACCTTTCTCTATTTGTTAGTAATGCAAGGGATTTTAGGTATTTGTTTTACAAGACCTGAAAGATAAGCACAGAGTAGGTGCCTAAATAAGGAAGACAGGATCAATCCTCAGTGACAGTTCCAGAACTATGGAGTGTGTCACAAGAATGTAAACCCTATAGCAGGCATCAGAGTTCATACCTTTGTATTCCCATCTTCTGTGAAGGGTGACAGTATCCAGTTAATCTGTAAAAATCTACTGTTTCAAATAATTACTTTGCTTTTTTTTGAAAACCGATCTGTGATGTTTTCTTTGGTTTTAGTTTTGTTTTGTTTTGTTTTTTAATTTTCATTAAAGCAAGTGCAGTTATAATTTTATTTTAAATACAGATTTTATGGGACAAAAGTCATGTTTTCTTAAGCTAGTTTCTTCCAGGCTATCTTTTTGCATTATTTTTCCATTCTGTCACACTGCAAACTTTTTGATTGTGTTATTAGCCTGGTACTCATATTACTCGCTCCTTCACCATATGTACATACGTAGGTGTGCGTTCTCTTCTCTTCTCCCCACACATGTATATGTTTCAGGGAAATCTACCTTTTAATTGTTTTTGTTTACCATAGTTTTGATATAGCATATGGCTTCCATTTCCAGGACTTCCACACTGAAAAATCCACACTGAAAACCTAAAACATTCTTTTTTATTTCGTGTCAGCCAAATAAAACAAACAGAAAAAGAAGTATCCAAGATGATGTGGATGTTAAGGGAGGGCATTCTGCTGTAATTTAGGAGACATTTGTAATTTTTGAATTAAATCAGCTTCAGAAATTTAACCTTCGTAACAATTAGCCGACTGAAAAACACTGGATATTTGCATTTTTCCCATTTCTTACTCTTTATTTAGTTCAGGATTTTATTGCTATTATTACACTTTCTTTGTTTTGCTTATGGCCAAGTCTGGAAAGACTTCACAACCGTACCAGAGCAATAGTCACGGTAAAGCAGTCATTTGCACTGGGGACAGGCAGTGCGGGCCTGCCTGCTACCTCTTCAGTTCTAATGGAGGAACAAAACTGTATGGTTTTGATTTAGCATTGAATGTATCCAAGAGTCAGGCACTGCTGTGGTAGGAGAGCTGTGCGATGGAGTTCAAACTAGAATACAACAAGGGCTTATTCTGAAGCGTGTTATGGTCAGATTTGGTACACAAAGCCTCTCAGCTGCAAGATGATTCCCTTTCTGTTGGTGCTTTTGTCTGAGAATTTCCAGACCTGCAACTGCTAAAATGGTACCTGTGTTTTAAAAAAACAAACAAATCAAAGCTGGCAATGATGAATGCACATTTGTGGTTATGCCAACAGTCATGGTAGACCACTTTTGAGAGAGGGAAAACAAGCTCTTTTGAGCTGGACCATCCCCACTTGAGCTTGGTGAGAGAGGGTACACTGATGCTTTTGAAGACAGCAAAGCCCCGATTTCACCATGAGCTCACATAAGGGATTTGGTCATGTCTGGGAGTAGGATTTCATCTACAGTCATGGAATTATACAGCTCTAGGAGTTTTAAAACAGGTATCAATTGCCTAGTATCATACTCTCATGAATCTGTTGGAATACAATATAATACTTAACTAATTATGATAGCATATAGTGCATTTGCATAAGTTGGGAGTTTCTGAAAACCATGTTTTTGATCTGTTGTGATGTAGTTATGTAAAGGTATAAATAATATATTGAAGGTAAAAAAGGACTATTACAGAATATGTATTAACCTTCTGCACAACAGCAAAAGTGTTCATCTTGTATCATGGACAGTGCTTTGTTTATGACAAAAGCATATCTCTCAGATGCACCTTTTCTTTCTTCCTTCCAAGCTGAAAACATCTAAATTACTGACCAAACCTGGATCTAGCTCTGTCCATAAACTGAGCTGAAGGATAACAAAAGATGAACATTACACTCTTTCCAAAGATCAAACTATTTCATTATTATAAATGTGTGTTTTCTTCCCAACCTAAATTCATCTGCCTTAAAGTAGAAACTTTGCTTTCTCTTATGTCTTATTAGCTATATTGAGAAAGGCTGAAATATGCAATATTTTCTCCACATGAAAGTATTTAGGCTATGCTAGAGACACATCAACACTTGATGCATTTGATGAGCTAAACAGATGAAGCTCCCTTAGTCTCCCACCACAAAGCATTTGTTCCAGACCTGTCATTATTCTGTGGCTTCTTTCTTCACCTTCTCCAGCTTAAAAGAGAATTTTAAAAATACTTTCCCTTTTTGTTGAAAGATTTTAGGATGGTAGAGAAAATATCTATCAGCATTTACTTTGTCTGAAATACATACGTATAAAAAGTGCATTCTCTAACAGTCATTGACTTTTAGTTACTTTTAATACCTTTAACAGGGCTGAATATAAGTCACTTCCTTGACTTCAACAATGGCAGATTTGCACTCGTCTCTGTTTAGGGCTGTCGGACTGTAGTGTCTTATAGTGTTGAAAGATAGAAGTAGTCACAGTGCCAGTTGGCCAAAGTACCTGTTACTTACCATGCTTTGGAATCTAGATGCAACAGTAGTCCCTAAGCACACATAATTGGCAATATTAATTCAGTGTGGAGCTCATAAGGGGTTCTTGCTTCCTTATTGTGGTGGTTTGACCCCATAAGATGTTCATAACAGTATATACAGTAACTTGACTTTATTTCCATTTCAGATTCTGGGTAGGTCACTTTATTAGTCTGCAAATTGGCCAAGATAATGTGGTAAGTGAATGATTATGCTACCTGGGAGAGACAACTGAAGGATATTTTACAGGGTATACTTGGTGAGTGGTCATATTCTTTCGCTTGCTGGCTTGGTTTGTGTCTTGGTCCTATCTGCAGTTCATCTGCACTGCGTATATGTTAGTCAACATACGGGTTTGTTTTTGAATAAACTAAGCAAGTTTTCTCTGAGAAAAAAAAAAAAAAAACTTTCTTTTCCCCTCCAGACCTGCATTCATGAGAAACACATAAGAAGCATGTTTCCCTCAGCCAAGTTGATCACTTCTCTGTCAATACTATCTCCGCAAATCTTGACCACCACCAGCCCACACACTCACGTGCAGCCAATATCCTTGCTCTCATGCTATAAAATTTCCACTCCAGTGAACTCCAGTGACTTTGAAAGGAGAAAACCAAAATACACCACCAATTATGTTTGTCCTGGGGAGATCTAGATGTATCCCAGTCCATTCCAAACCCAGAATCTTCTCATCTTCTGTCCTACGCTCCAAGGATTGTTCCTGGCTGTAGGTACTTTTGAAACTATAGGCATTGACATAATAATTTAACATGTCCATTAAGTCAGGTGAGTTTAATCTGATATTAAGTTCATGATGGTTCACTTCTCCATTCCTGGAGGTTTGCAAGAGTCTGCTAGACAAGGCCATGACTGATTTGATCTAACTGGTAATAGTTCTGCTTCAGGCATAATGTTAGACAAAACATCTTCCAGAGAATCCTTCCAGTCAACCTTTTTATGACTATAAGATCCAAGGAGTCTTTCTGATATTTCAGCTGGACCCTCTGCAGAACAGGGAGCATAAATCTTTGAGTAGGATTTCCCTCTTTAAATTCAGAGTATCTTCCTGAGTTGGGCTTTACTTTCTAAGAAAACAACAGTCTGTCTGGATTATAACACATCAAGAGCAGAGAAATTCTTTTCTGAATGAGAAAATTACTTTAAAATTTAATTAGTCTCACCGTTCAAAATACAATTGCTATTTTTTTGTTCTGAATTAGGGGAAATGTAGAGGAGTAGAGGAGTTTTACATGCTCTCTCCCTCAGGAACATGTCCTAGTTTGTTTTGTACCATCTTGCTGGGACACAACTGTAAGGCTGATGGGTTATGATAATACTTGCAGTGAGTTTTAAGATTTAACCAGTTAGCATTTGTAGTAAATCCTGAAGTCCTCTGGTAGAACACATGGTACAAAGGGTGTAATTCTTATATCTTTGAGTCTATTAGTGTTGGTGTCACTGACTGCTGGCATGTCTCCAAGACCACTTTGTCATAATAAAGGGAAATTAATACGAATGCTGTTTAGTTTGAACAACATTAACAGACTTTCTTCTAAGAAGGAATGCCTTTGGCTTCTGTACTACAGTTAAGTTGTAAGTTACCTATGGGTTTGTTCTTTCAAAATAGAGAACACCGGCAACTGCTCATTAGCTCCAAAAAAATCAAGCCAATCATGTGCTCAATGAGTGTGAAAGGCTGGGATGATCTGATGCTATTTCTACTGAAGAGATTCAGGGTTTTCCCATAGTTTTAATGGCATGATTGATACTAAAGTGATTGGACAAAAAACAATCAAAATGGAATTAAAAATGCTGAAATACAGTCAAGATTATTTTAACATTATATTTATGTTCATGTTATTACTTCTACTCAGCTCAAGCTCAAAAGAAACACAAACAACTTTCCTTCTCAACCCCTCACAAACTCTGGGTTTGGTCAAAAAATGCTTAATGAGGTAGGTGCTGCAGTGTCCCTGTGACAGTCACAACCATGCAGTCAAAAGTATATAAATGAGTAAGGAAATTAGAAGGTCTCCACTTAGGATCAATTGTCTGCCTATTCAGACATATGAGGACATAAATATGTGTCACAACCTCCAGCCAACTTTTCCTGAATTGAGAAGCTATCTTTCACTGCATTTAACAATGTACTTGAGCCACATTTGAATTTTTATTCATTTCCTCCTGACTTCTAAAGCAGTGCAGGGAAGGTGGAAGAAAAAGAATGTTGTAAAAGCACCAACCTGATAGAATGTCACTAGGGAAAAATATAACGTGGAGCAGAGACAATAATAGCCTGTCTGTCCTTCAGCAATGGGCTACAATAAAAGTTGAGAGTCCTAAGTGAGAATAACCATTTAAGCCTAATCACCTTGACAAATAATGAGATTGAAAGGGGATGTGAGACAGAAAGACAAATCAAAGTTCCTGATATTGAAGTGCTCCTTTTAACAGCAGTATTTATTTCACCTAGGCTGAGTAAAGGCTGTGACTTACCATAGGCTGCCTCAGGAAAAGCATCAATTTGTAATGAATGCTTTTTTTATTCCTGCTCACATTTTTAAGCGGATCTGCATAAAAATATGAAAACCCAGAAAACAATCCTCTGCAAATTGAATTTCTTTAAAAGAAATAAAACATAAGTGAAAAAATAAATGAAACAGCACCATTATTTGGATTACATTTATCTTTAATCCACTTTGTCCTCTATATGAAATACAGTATGAAGACATCTGCCAATATTTTAAAGGCTTCTGCTTGTGTCTGAATTATGTTTTTAAATTAGACCCTAAAGCTGCATTCTAATGCATTACTTTCATTTACTGGAGTATGCATATACTATCATACTACTCCCATGACATTCTTTATTTAATCAGTTTGAGAGCTGTACAGACCCATATCTATTCCCACATAAATCTCTGCCAAATACTGCTGACTTTTAGATTTAACCTCACTGGCAATGAATGACCTCCTTGGGAAAAAAAAAAGTATGAAATGGACAAATATTTTAGGGGAAGAAGCAATCTTTTTGGATAATCAGTGGAAGGTATGCAAATCTGACTGGTTCAGAATGGAGGTGGTGTCCTTGTGGTGAATAGGAACTGCTGCAGTAAACAACTTTAGCCTTTCCTATTAAAGGTTAGGGGGAGTGATTGATATGTTTGACAAAGAAATGTAAGGTCAGGAGCAATAAAGGCAATCTGTTCTTTATACAAAAAGTACATGAAAAGCAGTACATATACTGGGTATTCTCTTGTTGGTTTTGGTGCACCTGCTATTTCAGAATAATAAATGGTGCTGAGTCCCATTGCAGCTTGTGCAGGTAGGAAGCATCACTCTTAACTCAATCTGCAGCCAGTAACTGGAACCACAAAAGATAGCCACAGAAAAGACCTTGAGATATTATCTAGCTTTTTATCTATTTGAAAACAAGAACAGGTATACCTGAACTGTTCCTGACAGCTGTTTTTCTTACTTGTCTTTCAAAACCTCCTAAGGTGGAACTTTTGGTTGCCTTCTGAGAAAATCTGTTCTGGTATATCACAATCTCCTGCACTTACCTTCCTCCCAAATTGTCTGGTTTTACTGGACCATTTCAAAGCAGTTTATATCATTTAAACTAGACCAATGTGACTGGTTCATTTTTTTCGCACAAAAGATTCCCTCTACAGAATATTCCTCACTTCTTAAGTCACTTTTAGACTGTGGAAGAGAAATATATACAAGGTAGGTCAAATACAGGCAATGGAACCTGAAACAGTACTTCATCAGCAGGTATTTTGGTAACGATGGAAGAGCCTATACGGCTCATGATCTTCAACTCCCACTGTTGTCCTTCTGCAGTGCAGTCATAAAATCACAACTGCATATCAAGATATTCAGCTGACCCTTCCATTTCTACAGCAAATATACTGGGCTAAACTTTGGGTCTTAGTTTAATGACCCCAAGCTGATACTGGTACATCTTTTTCAAGAGTTTAGTAAATTGACCTAGGTAATGACCAACCTCATCTGCAGGACTGAGTCCTCCCAGCTGAGATCAGGGTATTCCTGTCTGTTAAATGTTTCTCTGAACACTCCCTCTTCCAAAAGAGGCCTGACCATGGGGGAGGTAAGTGGTGCAGAGAGGAGCTTCTCACACAGCTAGCAAAGTTTTCAGATAAAAAACAGCTACTAATAATAAATTTCCCAGCTGGCTGTACTGCCTCTTGAAAACAAGAAGAGAAGAGCTCTCTTGCAAATGGGCTCTCATGTCAACCAGAAAGCAACAACTCATTTGCTGGAAGGAGGCTGGATGCACCTTCTGTAACCACTCCTCAGTCGCAGCTCACTGTTCCATCCGTATTTGTCAAACCAGGACAATATTCCATATCAGACATGGGTGAGAGGCTACCTTATTTCTGACTCTCACAGTCCTTTGACCACAGCCATTGACTAAATGAATCAACAGTTTGGGTTTATGGTTATCTGGGGCATAGAGTTGGACTCAAGGAGGGGATCACAGAGATTTCTAGTTTAACAGAAATCATCAGAACCTACTGCATCACCATGCTGTTCCAGGAAGCCTTAACCTCTCCTTCTACCTTCAGTTTTCCTTTTTCTTTCTTTCCCACTGTGCATACATTCAATCCTGTCTCTTTAAATCTTTCGTTTCATGATCTTTTTTCTTCTTCAGAGCATAAATCTACCCAGAGGTCTTAACATAAATGCCTGTCCTCTGGACTGAACCCCTCTTTACAGCTTTACACATCCCTCAGAAATAGAATTATTTATTTCAGTAGGTTTATTCTCTGAAGCTAGGATTTTCCAGTTTAGATTCAGCTCTCAGGAGAAAAACTTGCAGCACGAGCCATTATATATATCCAGGCAATGACTCTCAGCTGCCAGAAAATTGCAGGCCGATGGGACATTGCTGTAATCTCTGATTCCAACTGGTCCATGCATTTCCAGTGGCCGTGCATAAAGAGACTCAGAACTGTTCATTAAGTTTGTTGTGAAACCAAGTGTTTAATATCTGCAATTCCGAAGGATCAATAGGAAGTTAAATTGAGTGAAACTAGTTTTGAACTAGTGCAGTTTCAGAGAAACAGCAGCATCACATATCTCAAAAGAACTCACATTTTAATGTAGCACCATGAGTTTGAAGCTATTTCTACTGTTTTGGGCTGATGAAGGTTTCTAATTGTTGTTGTTGATTTGCTTTTTAATGAAAAGCTTCACTGTGCATGTTAAGAAACTGCTGTAAAAAAAAGCTGCAATGTTCATGAGTGGAAGCATTTCTTTTACTGATAGGTTATCAACCACAACCATATTATTTAGAGTGGCTTGTCAGCAAGAAGGCTGATTTTGTTTGCTTTTGTACACCTCGCTTGCGTTTTCATGTTATTATAGTTCAAGTACAAAACCATGTTGGGAATGCATTTGTCTTTAGTAATAGTTTTTTATTTATTACAGTTTCTTCTGTCTATTTTAGTGTAAATTACCTGGTTCACTGATTAAAATCTATTGGAAATAGTGACTGCACTTTTGGGGTTTTCTGTGCAGCTGCTAGTACAGTGGTATCTCTCTCATCCTTGACAGGGCTCCGGGTCCCTAAGAGCACCTCCAGCACTGACTGTACCTCACCAGCCCCTTCTGACCGGTCTCCAGTTCCCTGCAGCCCAGCCATGCCCAGCCATGGGTCCCATGGGTTTATGTCTTCATTCCCAGGGAGGTGCTGCTGCCCAGGGCGGGAGCTGCCCTTGACTGCCCCCGGCTGTCCTCCTCCTATCTGGGGTGATGGGTCAGTCTGTCTGCATGAATAATTTGGTGTGATAGGCTACTGTCAGGCTATGATACATTTTTTTCTACTTGAGTGAAGGTAAAAGCGTTTAGCCCAGGGCAGGCTCCTTGGCTCGGGAAGCAAGCAGAGAAGTGTCTGGGTGGCAGAGGTAGGCTGTCAAGTGGCAGGCTGCATCAAACAGCTGTTTTCTGAGAAGATATACCATCTTGAGCAGTCTTGCAAAGGAAAATTACAGAGATGTTAATACAGATGAAATGCAGAAGTTTCTTTGGAAATTTCTTCGAAATTTGCTACTTGAAAATTATTATCTTTCTATATCAAATTCGGACAATGGCTTAGTTCTCTAATAATCTCAGCTGGATTGTTAAAAAAAAATGTGTTGAAAGCTCCTTAATGGCCTTGTTTCTTAAAAGTACTTATGTAGCTGCCTTGAAGGCTGAAAGAAGAATCCTTGAGACTGCTGTCTGAAATAAATAGACTGTAAGGAGTATGTCATTGCTGGCATGAGAAAAAGTCCACTCCGTTCCATTCTAGGTGAAATGAATACATGCCTGCTGTTAAGAAAAAAGGGGTAGGAGCTGGGGTGTATGAGCTTCACACCATACCTTGCTTACATAGCAAATTAGAACTTGTTCAGTTGTTACTTCATCAGCTGCAACCTTCATAAAATTACTTTCTTGAAGGAGGATTCTGAACATTTGGGAGGACATGACAAGAATGGATCATGCTTTTTTTCTGTTTTAATAGCTTATGGGTAGCCAAAGAACTCTAGAAAAACTATGGTGTCCAAATCAGCTCTCCAAAGTTACTACACCCTGGAATGTAGCACAGACAAGGAGTTTTAGCAGCTGGGCAGTGTCCGTATTGCACAACAGAAAGAGGAATAGAGTGGAAGTAATAATGCTGTTTTCTCCAGGTAACACAAGGATTAGGAAAAGTACGCTTTTCCCTTCCATTCCTCTTCACGTTTTTTTCTGTTGATCTGTGAAATAAAAGAACAAAAAAAACCAAATCTGCAGTTGCAATAAACCAGTGATGGACTTGGGATTTCTGCCTTATGGTCTATGGTGGTTTGTATGAGAAAGTTCAGATAAAGGGTGTTTTAACAGAGCCTGTCATGAAGAGCAGAAGATGGCAGCAGGAGCTCTGAAAGGAATATGGAGCTGAGTGGCTGCATTGCCCTATGTTTCACTAATCATAAAATGCAAAAAAAACATTAAAGACATTTCTAAGGCTGTATTCTGGGACAGAATAAAATTTCTTTTCAACAGTCTCTGCCCTGCACTTTGCTGCCAACCTCAACATGATTCCATCAAAGTTACAAACCACAAGTACTGTGATTAACTTGTGATACACTCCTCTGAGAAAGGTTTTCCCTGTAAAGATCATTTCATAGCATATTTTTTTTCTAGCAGTCTCTTTGTCTCCATTGCCACACTGTAGAATTGTATGATTGTACACTGGTGAAATAGAAGCAACTTCCCATGTTAAGAATATCATTGTACAATGTAGTAGATCTTAATTAGTATTATTAAAATAGATTAATAGAGTTTTAAGTCCAGAAGGATCTGGTCTCATCATTTACTCTGAACTCCTGTGCAAGACATGCCACTTAGTCCTCAATTTGCCACAGCAGAGCTCTAAGTCCAGTACTGCCAACCCAAACTCAACAGCTGAACAAATAACTAACTTTTTTGGTTTCTTTTTTGAGAAAAACCAAGAGGTATGGAAAATTACTCTGATATTGGCTGTTTTTCTTATTCTGTAAACAGCACATGGCCATGCAGTGTCCAGTACAGTATGTACAGCAATATGGAAGTGTTTTCTTGGCAACAACAAGAAAGTAAAGCAAGAGATGTCCAAAGGAACATAAGCGGAAGGCTGGTTGCTGATGGGCAAGATAAGTCTCCCCACCGAACTAGCCTACTTTGTCATTCCAACTGTTCAAAACCTGACATTTTCCAAGATGTAATTAATATTCACTTTGAAGATGCTTTTAATGAGCTATGGATGCTAAGTTAGTCTCTAACAGCTTTCCAGTTGTAAGTAATGATTCATTCTGAGAGTAACAGATTCAGCTTTGGAATGTCCCATCTTACTGCCCAGTCTTGCTATGCTCCTGCCAGCAAAACTCAATGTCTGTAGTGGTCGACCAAGCCATGTGGCACTAGTACTGTGTAGTCTCTTGATATTAACCTGGCATCTAGCCCCCTTATTTCAATATTCCTCATTTCATGTTGCTATTAAGGTAGACTATTATTCTACTATTATACAGCACTGAAGAACTGTTCAGTCCAGCCATTAATATGCATAGCTAAATGTTCTACTTCATGTATTTTCAAGTGTCAGGAAAAGAAAAGGCATTGAGGATTTGGTTCCATTTGTATCCCATATGTAAAAATGTGTTTAGTTTATGGCCCTGGAGAGAAACTTTCCAGCTTCCAGAAGTGCATACATAGCCTGGAATGTGAAAATCTGGTTGTTTTCTTTCTCTTATATTATCTTTGATAATAAAGATTGTACAGTCGCATAGCTGGCATTTTTAGTAGTGACGCATAAGAAAGAATAGAATCCAATTTTCTTGTCCTTAACTATCTTGGCTCTGATGCTGTAGTAAACAGAAAGCACTTATTGTCAGACAAGTATGTCAATATGACTCAAGAGTACAGGGGGCCACAGATCAATTCAGGGGGGAAAAAAACCCAAAAACAACAAAAAAACAGTTCTGTGAGCAGAACAACTAATGAAGCTGTGTTTGTTACAGGCTTCTTACAGATCTCCCAACTCATTTCTTCTTTCCCTTTCCCATAAATCCTCCCCTCGTCTGTTTGCCTGGATCCATGTCAATTCTTGCTGAAACTGATTAACAGGTTCCTTCATTTAGGGGAAGTGTAGAAAGTAATGGCTCCAGAGAAATACAGACAAGCAGACAGAACATACCATTATAGAACATTCATTTTCTTGGGAAAGCAAGCTAGAATATGTTTCATAACCAATATCCTGGTCCTGCTGCATTAGGTTGTGTTTGGACACGCAAAGAAGGAAGCAGCTTCTTCTGTCTGGTTAAGCCCTGCATGTTGACAAGAGGCATGTTCAGCTAGAAAATTTATCATGGGTCGTGGTCCCCTTACTATAAGGTTTTGTTTTGTACTTTCCCCTTAAAATATAGGCTCCAATGCAGTTGCGGGTATTAGTCTTGAAGGAAGAATTCATTCAGAATTTCCTAAAGTGTATTTCATGTAGATCACAGTAGATGATCAAGTGATTTCTTACAGTTTTAAAATCTCTCAGCTGAAAAATTGCATATAAACAAGTGAATAACTTTTCTATTCCAACTAGCTCTTTGTAAAACAGTCATCATTCATTTGTTCTCAAATATACATTATTAGTTATGAAGGTTGCATTTATCAATTCCACTTTCTCTTACTACTTTTAAAGAGAACACCAGTCTTTGTTATTTCATGTTTGTGCAGAATCATGTTTGCAAATGGTATGATCACATATCTTAGATACTGTGGACAGATAAACGCTCAGTTACAGAGTTTAGTCAAGTTATGGTAAGAAAGGGCCCCATATATGCAGTATTTAAGAATTAACATGTTCAAAATTATTTTGGCCTGCAATTCACCTTAAGAACCTCAATGAAGAACACTGCATTCCTGCAATCATTGTTAAAGGGATTTCTGTAAAGGATGATGGTCCTCACATTTCTTGCAGGTACAGAAATCACCACTAAAATTTTCCTCCTTTGCCATTTCTCATCTCACCAAATAAAACTTTTCAGAGCAAACATACCCATATTGACAGCCAATATATAGAAAAGACCTAACAACCACATCTAATTCATATATGCAGCTTCTGAGGCATTCCCTGTCCATTGCAATTCTACCCCCACACATCCCCAGAAATCTCCCAAGTATCTCAACTCTGCCTCAACCCTTTCAAGCATAGATAAACCCGGGGCTCAGCTGTCCTCATTGCTTGACTGACCTGTGTTTCTACATCTGTTCTTAAGCCTATTTAACATATGTGGACAGGTTTGGCAGGATTGATTCAAAAGGAAACTGTGGGCACTTTCTATCAAGAGATTGTAACACTATAAAATGGATTTTGTGTCCAAAAGGATATCAGCACTGATATAGCTGCACTTTTTGTGTTTCTTTCCATATGGAACTCAGTTCTTTTCCAGACTATGCATCTACCTTAAGTTCCAGAAGAAAAGGTTGCATTTCATTTTTGCTACTATTAGATCTAGAGTTAAAGTGATCCAAGACTCCAGATTTCCACAATGGATACTGTGATGATGACGACAAACTTTGTTGCTTATGTGTTGAATTTTACTTTGGCACTTTCTTTTGAGTTCTGCATTTTATGTGACTTTCTGGACAGCATGCAATTCCTCCAAAACAGAAATATTCAGAAACAAATCACTTCAGGCTCAGCAACCTAGAAATATCTATTAAAAATGTCTCCAGAAATATTAATAACTAGACAAGAACAGTTGATCCTCATTGTCCTAGACTGCAGTATCTGTTGACACATCTTACAACACACTTCCTGCCTTGTGATTTCATCCCAGGAATTTCTCTCATGATAAAAACAACTTCCAAATACTTCAGCAGACTAAGCTAAGCATTAATTGTACTTCTGACATTACCTTATATTTCATTTTCTCCGTTTACATTGAGTAATTGGTAGGAACAGTAGACTAATGACTCCCTACAATTCTCGATTTTAAATTCCACAATATTGTTTTAACCTTTATCCTACTGGTAAGGAAATAACACCTACAACCCCTCTCTATGCTTACTCTGTCCACTTCACACTATCCTATGGGCTTGAATAAGGACAGAGGCTGGGTAAAGACTTGCCTAGAAACAAGCTATTAACCTGAGATGTGTTCTACAAATGTACTCTAATTTAAGCAGTAGAAGATCACGTGCATGCTAGATAATTAATTTGGGGATTTAACAGATCAAAGGTCAGAATCACAACAAAATTAGCTGGTTTCTTTATATCACCACTTATGAGGCAGAAGGTGGGGGATATGTATTGTGAGCACTCTCTAGTTAAACTGTTGTGCTAGCACAAAACATTACTGCATTAGGCTGTAGCCTGTAATCAATCCCAGCTGGAAGCTCATATCAACATTACTGTTCTTCTTGCCAGTTCCCTGTTAATCCTTTAAAAGGGTAGGTAAAAACAGGACTAGTGTCTTATATTACATAGGTTGATTTATAGAACCCAGCTATTCAAACATTTTATTCTACACAGTTTACAGGCCAAATAATTTTATTTCTGAAATGTTTAATTGGTTAATTTAGACCATACAAAATAAATGACAAAAGGCTCCAGCGGAAATTCCATCCCATAGTCTCATTTTGGAGTATTTTGTTCCCATCTGTAATGTCGGGCCTCCCTCTGTTCACTATAGCAATGCTTTGTTGGGCTGAGGAGTGAGCTTTTATATACATATGGAATTCTTAGAAATACTGTCATTGAGCCAGGTATTTCAAAACGTATGTTTTTCCAGAAACCCCAATCTATCGGATAGCATGCATATCTTTGCTGCTTCTCTTCTTTTTGAGAGCTGACACAGGATGGATAGATGGCCCAAACGCTGCAGCTTTAGCTGCCCTGAGAATGGCAGTAACACCCTGATGTGTCTTCCGTTTTCTGAACCAGTCAGTCCTATCATTATAAAGCCAAAAAGCCTGTAAGAGACTGTCCCCTGGATGAAAACAAATGAATTGAAACTGGGAAAAAAACAGTATAATCTGAGCCAGAAAACAACTCAAAAAGCTAACTAGAGCTTTGTACACTTTTTTTTTTTTTTTTCTTAAAACTTTCTCTTTCGCCTCCCTCCTATCCCATAATCTTCAAAGCAGATTGGATCCTTGGAGTCCAGTTGACTCATCATGAATCCTAGATAAGTTAGCAGCCTGTCTGATGAAAAAGTCCTTTTCTTGTGAGAGTTACTGACAAACTCCATCTCCTCTTCAACGAAGAAGCTAGGACCATAATGATCCCACATATTGGTTTGTCTCTGAATTCCCAAAACATGCTGTTACTAACCCTGAATGTGCAACTGCGGTTCTAGCTGGCAGTAAATGCAGCTGCCTGGGCTCAGAGGACTTGGGAATGCTCTGCTTTGCATCCCCTCTTTCTGTCCACTTTTGTTTCCAGGCATTAGTCCCAAGCTTCAGTATCATATCTAGCTAGAAGCCAGTCTTCTGGGTTAAATAGAAGGCTATTCAGGTTCCGGATAAGTCCTAGATACACTAACACTTGCTAAAAGATGTTGCCAATTTTACTAAGTTCTTCAGAAAAAAATGCTGCCTTAAATGAGGGTAAAACCAGAAAAACCCACAAAAATCACTGAACATAGAAAGTACTTAGTCTTAAGGAGATTGCTTTGGAAAAAATGCTGCAGCAAACAGGGTGCAGTTTCAGGACACTAGTTGTACAGTTAGGGAGATTACAGTCTGTGCCAAACTGCCTTTATGCACAGTTGAGGGCAATGTTTCTTTTATGACTACTACTTATTTCCAATCTACAGTGAGCTGTGGTTCAAACGGTGATTCTAGTTGGTGTTTTTCTTTTTTTTATTTTGAAGCTTTTTTCTACCAGAGATGAAAGATTAAAGCAGATCAAAGTTTAAGGTAAAGTCTGAATTCCATAAAGCAGATTTCAGTGCTTTAGCTAGTAGAGGAAACTGTCCTTTGATAGTCACAATAGATAGCCAGAGCCTTGTGGAAAGGACTTTGAGAGTTTTTTTGATTCAAATCTCTAGTGTATTTCCTAGTGGAAAGAAACTTAATTATATTAGAGTCAAATGTGATACACTATCTACTTCATTGATTTTTTATTTTTAATTTTTTTAAAAACTATCACATCATATTAGAAACCAATACATCTTTGGTAAACAGCTTTCCTGCCATAGACAAATGGAATGAAAAACTAATTACTTTAAACCCATAGTCAGTGCTACCCTGATTTTCAACTCTCAAACTTTTACACATCTCCTTGACATTTCAATCCCTATTACATCTTTGACCTTAGTCTTCTATTTTGTTCTTCTAAACTTGTAACAATAGGTCCAGGGAGGTGGAGAATTTTCTTCAATTTATAGCAAATCCTGTTATGAGGGTTTCTTTAACTGAATTTAAGTCATTATTTTGTATAGAGTGACATTTCCTTTTCTTCATTCTCATTGTTTGCCTTAAGAAAATCTGGTTTAGTTACTAATCTCTCAGTTGGCTTTTAACTGTCAAACAGCCCATCAGAGCTCTGAGCCTTTTTTTTGTGAGTTAAGTGAACATTTATTACTGAAATTTCACACAAGATCAAAACTCAAATAAGATATAGTGCCCTAGGTGTAAATGAAAAAGAGGGGGGGGGGGGGGGGGAAACCAAAAAAGCCTGTGGGAGGCTTTTTATGAAATGTACTTCCACAAGCCCTGCTGCGCTGGCTCAGCACCTGGCTCATTTAAATTCCAGGTATGCAAAGAAAAAGAAGAATATTCACTTTAGCAGAAGCTTATAATATGCCTCAACAGTTGTCAAATGTCAAATTTACAGTGACCATGACTGCCATTTATTTGGTACACACATGAGGCTCCCATGTTTATGTCAGAATTTCTTGGATAGACATAGGTGCATGTGCACAAAACATTGTATCTGATGTGTTTGGGGTTTATCCAACACATTGGGCATTGTTTTCTGGGGAGCCTGTGTTTGCTCTGTGCATGCAAATACGTTCCATATGCATTGTACGGGTAGCTTACACAGTGAGGTGCAATGATTCCAATACACCCAGATTTGGTGTGCAACTTGGTTACACAGGCACTGTGTATCTGAAGAACAAATGAACCATAGGCACCTCCTTGTCCTGGATGTCTTCCAATCCCTACACATCCAGCAGAGCTGACCTGAACACATGCTATAATCCACTGCCCAAGGATTTACAGCCACTGCCCTGACTGGGTTGTTGTGTTATGCCAGGAATTTCCTAGAAAAATAGCAAAAGTTCCCTTTTCTGCCTAGATAAATTTTATTGGTGGGAAAAGAGATGTTTAGAGAAATGCCATAGATCTGGTAACACTATATTCCAATGGGCAACTGTTCCTTGTCATGAGAAAAATCATAGAACTTCCTAAAAACCTCTCCAAACTGATCAGGACTGGTTTAAATCATTGGTTCTCTCTGTAACTAATAGAGTAAAGGAGCTCTGCCAGGCTTCTAGATAGAATCTGAAGGCAGTTCTTAGATGTTTTATAAGTTATGTTTTATAAGTTATGTTTTATGTATTTTCTTTTTGGTAATCTACTTATTATTAAAAGCTTATATTGTTTAAGAAAACTCCAAATTACTAACAAGATAATTTATACTAAGACAAGGTACTGTGTGATGTTTCCTAACCACATCCTCTGTCCTGGAGCAAATAATATTTGTGAGGGTCACTATGATGAGCAGTCGCATTTTTGAAGAGTGAGATGCAGTAAAGACTTGCCAACAAGTACGGTCATGGAAGCAGAAATCTGAAATGGTCAAAAGGTAAAAATGCCACCAATGTCCTTGACAGCAGAATTCAAAATATTGTTTTAGGTGTCTTCATGTGCAATAGTTTCCTAATCTGTGAATCTGAATTACTGAAAGCAATATAAAGAAAATCAAATATTTATAGAACTGGTTTCTGGACTGTTTTCTCCATAGGTAGGCAGATAATAATGCTGATATGTTCCAGCACCATTATTCTTTATTTAGTTCTCCAGGAGCCTTGCAGTATAAAGTATGAAAATACAAATTATAAGAACTTTATACAATAAAATTGCTAAGCATAAGGAGGCAGTCACTTCCCAGGTGTACTTCTCTTTTGTCCTCAGGGTATACTGACCTTATCCAGTCCCTGACCTTTATTATATTGAGATTCTGGAAAAGATCTTAGATAAATAAAGTTGTGACCCTATGAAGACAAACTGGCTTGTAGCTTGTTAAGCCCAAGTGGACTATTATATTCATTTTAATGGAAGAAATAGGCTCAGGGAGTCAAGGATGTTAATGATCCTATCATGTTAAGACATGGTTTTAGACAAGGTTTAAAATCTCCAAGAGTCATTTGCAAAACAAACATATTCACAAAATAGGTGTTTCTTGATTTTTGCAAGGATAATGTCACCCTACTTACAGTGGGCTTTTTCACCTCAGGCTACCTATTGCAAGCAAATAAATTTTCTGGTTGTTAAATGTGTTCTATCTTAATGTTTTTATACAAAATTGAAATTAGACAAACTGTACTTTGGGAATACTTATTTAGGAAATACAAGATTCACAGGCACCATAGGTCCTCTTCCTTCACTCCTAACCGGACTTTTTAGCAAATCTTTCTTATGAACTCAGTGCTTCTACTGACGTAAACATAAAAACCTAAACTTTCATCTTCCAAAACACCTTCATTTTTATTTTATAAGGGTTGCACAAACTTGTCTAATAATAAAATTTGGCCCATGTATTTGGATGGGAAAATGGCTGAAGGTTCCACATAAGAAAAAAATCTTCTACAAACCGTTCTCAAAAGCTAAATGCTTTCAAGATGTGATAGGCACTTGTATGTCAAAGTTTATTCATTTTATGGGATTGTTCTGAAGACTGGATATGTTGCTTATGCAATCTCCCAGAAATCTTGGAAAGGCTCTTTTTAAAAGCTGAAAATCTTTATACAAGTTTTTGCATACAAAGAATTCTAAGTGCTTAATATAAAAACATGAAAGTGTCTATTGAACCATGAGCTCATAGGAATGGTGAATTTAGGCTGTTTGCAATGCCTCAGATAAAATTTCTTGTTGGGTGAGGTGTCCACATGCTTTACAGTTTCAAAAAGAAAGTGGTTTACTTTAAGTGAAATTTTTTTCAAGGCCATTTATTTGCCAATTTTTCAGTCATGTGTGGCATCATGTGACAGCTTCACAGCAAACGTTTTCCTAAAGTCACAGTCATCGTTACTGCTGGACAAAAAAAAAGAGATCAACCCCATCTCACAAATAATGTAAAAATTCTGAGGTTATCATTTTTCTGCAAGAGGCAGAATGGAGTCCTTTTAATGGGTTTAATGAATCAATCTAAGGATAGTCAACAAGTAAGAGAAAGCACTGGAATTTATGTTTGCCATAGACCACTCTTCTCACTGGTACTTAGGCTAATAACCACATCAGTATGAACTCTCTCTCTTAACCAGTCTTCCTAGTGAAATTTCATCAAAACTAGTAAATTTCTTTTACAAGTTTTGGTTTGAGTGAGATGGTATTTTAGCAGTGCATCAAAAGGAGGAAAAATACTGCTTGAAATTTTTTGTTGCTCTCTGATCCTTGGTTATCTGGTAAAAATCTACCAAGTAGTGGATGTCAATAGCTAGATACAAAAATGCTTATAGTGATTCCACCAGAGAGTATTTTAAAGAGAGGAGTGCAGGCACTCGGAGAAGATGAAACACAGGGAGCAGAGGACCTGGAAGCAATGTCAGCAAATTTCACATTATCAACAGGCACATTATCATGAACAAAGGAAAGAGACCCAGGAATATAACAAAAATAAACCTTTTCATTTCTTTTTTACTGTCCTACAGAATTTAAATTGGTATCAGATTCATTTCTGCTATATAATTTGGTTGTACAATTCAACAAGTGTGCAGTTCTCTAGGTAACTAAACAAATAAAGCCTGTCCTCTTACAGTTTTGGGGTTTGATTCTGTGGGCTCCAACAACGATAGCTCTGATTAAAGCTTTCTGTGGTATTGGTCACTGAAACATGCAGGAACTTAATATCCTTGAGACAACTATTCCTCTGTGCAATTTGGTTGCAATTAGTAACACATTCAGAAGTTATTAGGGAGGAACTGACTAGGAGACAGGCAGATTCCCTTTCATGCCGCCTCCTCTCCCACACACAAAACATCCTGTTTAATTTTGGAAACTGGAGTGATATTCCTTAACTGCACCTTGTCAGAAAAATTTCTGGGTTTTGGCTTTAATCCTGTTAAATTCCCTGTAAGTTTTCTCATAGGCAGATTTTAAGACTTTTTCTATTTTCAAAGTAAATTCTAGATACCTTTTAATTGTCTTACACAATTCTTACAAAATATATAAATCTTCTACAATATACATACGTGTTGAGTGTCATTATTCCTGTTTGTGTATTTAAGAAAGAGAGATTGAGAGGACAACATTTAGGACTGTCTGCATAAAGGCAGGAGACTGTATATATGCTGAGGCTTCATCACAAATACCTATTGGCGTCAGCCTGTCTTGTGTTTCTCAGAATTCCTTGGAAACAGACCACTTAAATGTATACAGCTGTATCCAGGCAAGTGCTGGAGATGTGCAAATATAATGCTATGCCGTCATAGGCTGCAACATATCACCAAAATAATTTTTTTCAAGGGATAAATCGTATATTGGCTGCAGCTCTTTTCTCCTGCCTGTTCATATTCAAACGAAGTCTGAGCACCAGCGAGAAAGGGCAATGTCCATGCCCTGCTATGGGTAGAACTTCTGCTTCTTGTCTAAGTTTTGCATGAGAACATAAAATATTATACTGAAAAGTCTTGTCGTTTGTGTGATTGTTTTGTGTTTCACATACTGTAAAGAGTCTGAACCACCGTTTTTAATGGCATAAGAATCGTTCACTTACAAATTATGCATGATATTTTGCACAGCTGGAAGAAATTTGCCTTTTTGGCATCCCAAAATGTTGAGTGGCCACGGATGTGTGACATGGTAACAACCAGCAGTTCTCTGAAGAACATGATTTGCTAATGTCATTTGAAATTGCCTGATTCCATATTGGAATTTCCAGCTTGAAAACATTCATCTCTCACATGTTATTTTCTGAATAGCAAAATACCTGTTTAAAACAAATTTTCTGTTTTGATAAACACAGCACAGACTTAAAATTCTGACTGCTGCATGCACGTACTTTCCTAGTTTTATTGCTACCCACGTCACTACAAAAATGTGATGACATCCTTAACTGTTCAATCCAAGCTGGGTCGTGTGGGTTTCTTACTATTGTCAGAACATGAGAACAATTAAGCCTTGTGGAAGCACAAAGGAAGAACGCAAACCACTGCTGCTGCCACTTGCAGGAAAACAGGCTTGTCATTTACTGTAGAAAACCAATGATTAGACTACAATAGCAGCAGCAGCTTAGTGATTTGCTTAATTTTTTTAGCAAGCAGAACTCGGCACCTGGACAATGAATTTTCTACCTAATCATCATCACAGAGAGGATGTTCAGTTTGACAGGGCATAGATACCTCTACAAGGAATTACAGGTTTTCATCTTAAGAATGTGCAATGGGTGTTAATTTGCTATTTAGGACATTCAGTGGCTGAGTTTCAAAGCACAAAGCTAACTCTAAGTATTCATTTATTGCTTAGTAAATTAATCAGAAAATTGTTTTACACTTAAAAAAAGACAACGTGCAATCACTTTTAAGACTTATGTGATGTGTTTTGCAGCCTTTTGAAGACTCTACAGTTTCATTTCTTCCTTGTAAAATGATACACATTTTATGAAGTTTTGCATTTCTTAGCCAAAAATTTCAATTGTGGAAGAGGGAGGCTACTTCTGTGACTGAATAACCCAACAGCCTGCCAATTTTTTTTTTTTTTATGAGTAATCTTTTTAAGTGAAAATTATTCACCTCCACATTTGATTTCATGAACATATTGCTATGTACCCGTATCATTACCATTTAATCATATAATCCTGGGAAACATCCTCCTAATTGGTTCTTTTGTTACCAATTAGACAAAAGGGTGCCTTTTGTCTTAGGGCTTCTTACACCAATGATCTGATGAAAATGGGCTGTTCATATGCATAATACTCACCAACAGTTGCAGTAACTAGTCTCATCTAGAATCACATACAGACAGTCAAATACCTGATGCTGCAAATCAAAATTGCTGAGAAAAACAAGGAGAGATTATTATTTTTTTTTTCTTATCTGACAGCTGAAGATACTGGATACACTAAATAGAATATAACATATTTATGATTTTTCAATTTATGATGAGCAAATAGCACATCTCAAAGACAGTAGCTGGAACAATATCAAGAATATATTGCTTTGGATCTTATAAAGCATGCCAAGATCCACTACTGATTTCTGAAAATGCATGACTGTTCATTTCAATCTTTTTCATATTCAGGGGAGGTTTAGATTAGATATTAAAATTTTGTGAAAGGGTTTACACTAAAAGGGTTATCAAACATTGGAACAGCCTGCCCAGGGAAGCAGTGGGATCATCATCCCTGGAGGTATTTAAAAGATAGGTAGATACAGTTTAGTGATGGGTTTTGTCAGTGTTAGATCAATGATTGGACTTGATGATCTTAGAGGTCCCTGCCAACCTAGACAACTTGATAATTCTGTGATTCTATATAAGCATAGTGTTCATTATCACAAGCACATCACATACATCATCTAATTGAACTTATATCAGCCTGGTGAAGTGGGAAATCATTATTCTCTAATTTTAGTGAGTTGAACTTCTCCAAGATCATAGAGTTAAATTGCTGGACAAATATCTGAAGCACATTTTTTGGCTGAATCCATTTTCAACCAGGTACTTCAGGACATTGCACAGGACCTGGTTTTGTATCCTGCATCCAGAGGTGAGTGTAACACTAGATATGCTCCAACACGGTGCTGAAGAATTCAGGGTTCTCCCTGTGTTTGCAGGCTGAATGCAAATTTCCTGGAGTTATTGGGTTGTCAGATGTCAAAATGCCCTGGTAAAGCCTCTCTCCTATCTGCAATATGTTTCATCTAGGGAATGTTACAAGAAGATAGTTTTGGGACTAGCAACATCAACTTTTTATCAGAAAGCTTCCACCAACAGGAGTCCTCCTGCTGCCTGAAGAGCAGGCTGCTGTTCACATCTCATGGCTTTTCAGCCTTCCTGTAACACGAAAAAAGATGGGACTTTGACACTTATTATAAAGCAATGAAGCCATGAGAAATGGGAAGGCACAAAACCAGCTCTGGGATATTTATATGGGGAAAAGTTACTTAATGTCATTTTTGACCTAAGAACTCTCTGAACTATATCATATATACTATGTGTATGATTTGGTTTTAATTGCAAATCCTTTGAAGTCCACCTTTCACCTTTACCATTGAAAACTAAGAGTAAAAGGCCAGCACATATTTAAGCAGCAGTTAAATTAAATTAAAGAAGTTTCACTTAAAGAAGTTTTTATCTATACATCTTATTGCATTTGAAACACTAAATTTTTGCTAATATTTTAACATATTGCAGGAAGTGATTGCTGGAGGACAGTCTTCACCATTCCCATCTATCCTTGAATGTGTTAGATTGCAGTCTTGTTCCCCATGATATGTTTTCAGGCACTTTTCTTCAAGCAGTTTTCTCATTTGGTGGAATCATTTTCAGGTTATTTTATTCCTGCACTACCATCTTAGTAATTTTGGAAAGGATCTTTGTAAATCACCTGGCTATTACAGTCATTCCCTCAGAGTAGATTATTGAATAGCTACTAGAATTTGCTCTTCAGAATTGCATATAGACATTCCAACTACACATCCCTTTGCTTACTTTTAATCTAATTATTGCTGCTTATGAAGCCTAAAAATCTCTTGTTCTTCCTTGTTTTTCTGCATTACACTTTGATAAATATGGTCGACATGTTTTCTGTGTCAATGTTGGTTATTCTCTACAGAACTTATTTGATTTTTCTTCTTTCCTGCTATTCCCTAACTTTTTTAGTATATTTGAATTTTCTTCACTTTATTGTCACATTTTTCCTTTCTTGAGATTAGTAAACTGTTGTATTTTACCTTTATTTTCATAAACATCTCAAAGTAAAAATTTGCATTTTTTCTGTCTTGAGGAGGCCTTGAGGTGTTGGGGGAAGTTGTTTGTTTCATGTATGTTTTTCTACAGTGCCTTAAACTGTGTTGGTTTATCATTGCCATTTTATATGGGAACTTTGCCATGGCTTGTCATGCATACCCTTCTATATTATCGCTTGCTTCTTGTTTTTCCCCTAGGATTTCTGTGCATTACAGTGTGGTTGGTTGTTCTCTGGATTTTTTTCATAAACAATATTGTTGTAGATTTCATGTCTTTCAAGATCCTAGTTCTTACAGTTAATTAATTTGGTTGTCTATGTGTGTGAGTGTATATGTATACTCAACTACATGTCATTGTTAATAATTCTGGAAGTCATTGTTCAGTTTGAACAAATATTGACAGAAGGTTGAAAGCTCAAAAATATAAAGTTACTATGAGTTTCATGAAAAACAAATAGGTAAAGGCAAAAGATTCTGTTATTTTTTGTAACTGAGTGAAGAAGGCTGCTATGTTAAGCCAGAAAACATACACAGAAGAGAGATGTTACAAAGACCTTCATCAAAGGAAGATCTTTTCCACATTACTCACCTCCCTGGACAACGGAAAATCCAGTTATGAGACACAAAACTATGGGAGTCCAAATTCACTGGTTCTCTGCTCAAAAAATCATGTACTTTAGGATGAACTAACTTCACTGTTTCCAGTTCCTGGGTTTTGCCTGCTTATCTTCCTGTATTTTGGCTTTCTGTGGGCTCCTATACATGCCCTAAATTGTCTATATGATACCTGATATGAATGACATAAAGATAAGAAATGGTAAGGTGTAGGCACCCTTATTTTACGTGAAGATAGGAAATACTCAGGAGACCCTGCATATCTAGAAGTCTACATGAGGAGTAAATGCAACCAAAAGAAAAAAAGCCATGAACTTTAAAATGTCCGAATCTCAGGGAGTGGAGGACACACTTTTTGTGGGTTATACTGCCTGAAGAGTTAGTTCTACACATTGCTCAGTCTGAAGAAACAGTGTTTTCATCTATGATTTTTTGTTTGACAAGTCATTGATATCAAAACCTCTACTGAATTCAAAAGGCACTTTGAAAGAACTGCTTTTTCAAGTAGGTATAGGAAATGGGGCAAATTGTATAGGCCTTGTACCAACATGAATCACAGGAACAGTATTTCCTACCACCACTGCTAGAATAAGGCATTGCTTTATTATTCTTACAGGCACATCAAATCCTTCTGCTTCTAATCTTCTAGAAATGATTAAGAAAATCTTTCATAGTGATGTTTTCATTGGCATTCATCTTCAAAGGTTCAATTTCAGTGCTGAAATAATTCCTGATAGGTTTTTTTTCCCTATTAGTTACATGACAAGCTCTTTGGTCCTTTCCTTCTATTTGCACCACTCCAAATTGCTGGGTACCTGGCTTCTAGCAGAGGTACCCCATCACAGCTGCAGTATAAGTGAGTAAAGGCATGGTTACTAACTTTGAACACTGAAACAATTACCAAAATAAATATAAACTACTATGTTAAAGAATTATTTTGCATTATTTTTTATGGGCAAATGTAAAATAAAGAAGCAGCTCAATCTTCTGTGCAGTGCAGCACAACTTTTTCAAAAGATAAATATATTTATGCACATGTATATATGTATTTATGCATATATATACTTTCCAGAAAATAATACACAAAATCATTTGTATTTATAAACCAGTTCTAATAAGTCTGTTTATGTTAGAATAGAGCAGCTCTCCTAAATCCTGTGTAAGTTACATTGCAAACACCTGACTTCCATGAACAACCAATTTAGCAACAACATTTATTTTCCAATATATACTGTAATACCGTAAAAGAAGAAGAAAAAAAAAAAAGATTGCAAAAAAAGACATTTTCTTTCCAAGATTTTCTGTGTTTCAGGTTTAGGCAGATAAATGCTGGCATCCTGCCCACCTTCCAAGACAGAGTTGTTAGCTGTGCACCAAACCTCATTACAGTATGCACTCTCCGCACCCTTGGTCTATCTTCTTTCTGACTAAAGGAGGTGTCAAAGCCCATCCTTTATTTAGTAACTAACAGTTACCTGGGAACTATCAAGCTTGGAGTGAAGACACTCCTCAGCCCGAGCAGATTTCTATATGCAGCTCTCAAACTCCCCAACCACCAGACCAGCATTTTCTGCCTGAGGGCCCCTTGCTTCCTTTCCTTCAAACCACTGCTGCAGAGGAGTTTGGTGCATGAGAGACACAGGGCACGCGAGGCAGGGCAGGAAGAAAACTCACAGTAGCCACTGGTCAAGGAAACCTTCTTCTTCTGGGAGTCTCAGGGGAAACAGCGCAGTCAGCTTGCCGATTAAGACATTAGCTGTCAGTGTCTATAGGAGAGCTAGGATCATGTAACCCTAGCAAGTGATATTCTTGATCACAGAGCAGGCATTTGGTCAACTATACTAGGGGTCCTGCTGACTGTGTTAACTACAACTCCATCAGCTTTAGCGAAAGATTGCTTATAGACACCCAAATGCAGTTATCGTAATACGAGATCTGAATCTATTTCTATTTCTAAATCTACTTCTATTTCTTTGAAAAGCATTCGAAAACATTTTAAAGATTAAGATCAGGAACTTCATTCTGCTCCTTCCCATGAGAAAGTGGCATTCTTCTGCTTTCTCCATGTCCACCTCATTGTCAACCGAGAGGATGTTGCACTTCTTCCATAACCCAAATATCTCAAACTGAAGAGAGCAGGACACGTTCCTGAGATGTAAGTGCTAGGGGTTAAAACTCCCATATGGTCAAAAAGAGTTTACAATCCAAATTTCCTCTTTCCAGTGTTCTCTAGCTACTCTGTTATTGCAGGAAAGAAATGGGTCACTGCTCCACCTACGAAAAAAAGCTCTTCTGGGTCTATTGCAGGTTGAAGATGAATATATTTCTAATGTAGTTCATAACTGTTACTGAATGACCTAGATTTCCAAAAAAAGATATTTGGCTTGTAGCTGTTTCCACAAATTTATTTAGCTGTCAGTATTCAGAATGTAACTGGTGCTGATACTTTTCCATGTCAGCTGACACTACTGAGCTAAAATACAAGGCCTATTAGAATGTTTTGGAGTAATATTGATTCTGAAATATTTTTTAGTTCCATTAGATCATAAATAAGTTTAATTTTATCATCTCCAGGCCACAGAACATTTAGTTTCAGGAGGCTGCTGATTCTTTAATGCAGGGCCTTATTCTCTTGGCTGGATAGCTGCATTTAGGGTTCAGAGACCTTTCTAAATCTTTACTGTAAGTTGTCATTTACCCTGGACTCTGCAGTTGCAATGCCAACTCCCATGCCACCAACTCTGTAATACTGGAGATCTCTGGGGTTGTACCCATTATAGCAGAGCAAGGATTCTTAGCCTAAAAGGCTCTTTCCCTTAACCATATCCATGTCCCGATCTGTCTATTTCTGATGACACAAAACCAAAGCTGGAATTTATATAGCTATGAAAGGTGTGGTTTGTGCTAAACAACCATGGAGGTGAGATGTGAGATCATAGAAATACAGCTTTCTTGGTGCTGATCGGCAAAAGGCACAAAAGCACTTTAGGACTGCAGAGTTTAGCTTCTTAAACGTATGTACCTTTACATACCTTTACCTATACATGTCTATGTACCACTTCTAGTGGTACACAGACACTTTCAATTCAATTAACTTCTGAGACAACCTAATAGATACCAAACAGAAATATGGATGTTCTTGCTGTTTTGTCCAGACAAGGATGAATCTAATTTTCTTTGGTCAATAGAATGGTCTGGATAGCAGCACTGAGTCTCTCCAGAGCTAAAACAACACCGCACTGCCATGAAGAAGAATTAGAGGATAGTTAAATATGAAATGTCATTACCAGCCAATAGAGCCAATATCCCTTTACTTTCTAAACTGTCTGATTTCCCATTTAAAAATTTATATCGAATACATTAGAGTATGCTGACCTTTGTAATGAATGTGTAATGCATGCTGTAAGCAGATCAGAAAGAAAAGAAAATGTCAATAGAAAGTAAAAAATATGGATGAAATTAGTTTAATTACAGTGGAATTCCTACTGGATTATATTATACTCACAGTAATACTAAAAGAGTTCACCATGATTAATGTTATTAAAGTGTGTGCCAAATGAAATAATGATTGTTCTCCTTTCATAGGAAAAAAGTTTCCACTTACAGTGTAGTAAGATGGAATATTCCACTTTTGCCATGTAGGTACATTAACATCTGTAATTAAATGAATCAGATGCAAGGGCACACATCACATTTTCTAAAGATGATTTCTCCCTGTTTGACTCCATCTCTGACCCTGTCTTTTCTTCTGCCTCAACTTCTTTCTTTGCATAGGACCTCTTAGTCTTTTTCCAATACATACAGGATGTGTTCTCTGTTCAGTTTGTCCCTGGTCTCTTGTTACAGATATAGGTGTTCCTCTCTCTCCTTTTTTTTTTTAATCCTTCCCAATTTCTGACCTATTTCAAAGGTCCAAGAGTCCTCTTTCCATCATTTACCACTTAAAATGTCCCTTTCACACCCATCTTGCCTTTCTCCAATTACAACACAAGCCTATTTTTGGGAAAAATTAATATTTCCTACTCCTTCTATCACTTAATTTCCTTTTGTCCCTAACTTATTGCATATGATGTGTACAGTCACCTTTAGAAGTCCTCTTGCTTATTGTATTCTCATACCTCATCAATATGAACTCGTCCATTGCAGTCTATTGAGTTTCCTTATAGTCAAGATGTGATTATTTTTAACAAAAATTTTAGAGCAAGTACTGCACTTTCATTCTCCAGACCGGTCATCTACATAGAACACTATCACCAACAATTCCATTTTTCTTGAATTCTTTTTTTTTTTTTTTTTCAGTTCTCTCCTAGTTCTTCTCTTTTCTCTTTTCTTGGATTTTTGTTTGTTTGTTTGTTTGTTTGTTTGACTATATATGCTGTATTCTTGCTTCTCCCTAATTTTCTTCAGGTAATCCCAACATACCGTCTCTCATTCCTTTCTCTTGCCCTTTTTTGATTTCACTGAGGAAACAGAAATTCTAGCAGCATCACTATTATGTCATTTCACAGATCTGCACCTGTACTCCAAACTTTTCTCTTTTAGGTGAACTAAAATCTTACTCTGAGTCTGTCCAGACTTCTTTCTCTGTTCCACGTTTTCTCCTCTAGCTTTTTGCATCAAGACTACACCCAAATAAGAAGCCTAAAATACAGTATTTACAACCCATATATGATGATAAAATTTGTGTCTCAAATGCTATGACAACTTTTATTTCAAAACTAACACATGCAGTTTTAGCATACCTTGCTAAATTCAGGATGATATTGCTCTTGGATCATCACTTTGTTTCTGTCACTTCTCTTTTTGTGTCCATCCATTTGCTGTTCCATGAAACAATTCAAGAAACAAGTTGCTTGTCTTACATACAAAGCTGATCATTTTTAATTCAGCCTACCAGTTCCCAGTGTTAAAAGACCAGATTTGCCTTTAGTTCCCACATCTCACATTTTATTTCAGGCTTAATTTTTATACTGATACTATTATAAAAACTCCCTTACCACTTAATTATCCTCCTTCAAATCCAAACTTAAAACTTTCATGTACAAAGATGTGTGACAACAAAATGACCAGAGGTGACATGAGAGAATTCTCTATCTACTGACAACTGTGTATTGTTATTTCCCTACACACTTATATATGTATATATGTTTAACTGCTAGTCCAATTTATGCTTAAGCCTTCTTAAGCTCTTTCCATTAGAAACCTCTTCTTGTATTGTGTATAAAAAAAAAGAGATTGTGGGTCATAATCAAGCTCATAGCTAATATAGCAATACAAATATAAATAACATTTCTGAGGATTTTGTTTTATATATATTTCATATGTCGGTAATGCAATGAAAAGATAGATGGCTCAGTTACTTTAAATGAGTTCACCTCACCTAGCTTCAGCTACATCTGCGGTAGATTTCTCTTATAGTCAATAGGGAAAATAGGCACTTCTAGAATGTGATTCACTTCCTCTTAATATGGATGTCAAAACCTGGTATACAGCAAGAACGAAATCCTACACTGCTAATGTTCAATTGGACTCTTGCCACCAGCTTCAGTAGGGCCAGAATTTATCCCCAAATATGCTAAGAGCTTTTCAGAGATATGTTCAAATCTACTTTCCAAGCTCCACAAAGTACACCAAAATCTTAAGCCAAACCCAGCAGAAGATCCAAAATCAATATGACTTTTCCAATATGCTAACTTCTAAAGTTGAAAACTTAGAAATTTCCACTTAAAACATGACATAAAGTAATGGTGACATGTTGAATAAATAACTAGCTATGATACAATTACACATTTTAATCAGAGACAGGATTTTGGATTACTCCTGTGGAAAAACTAGATACCAGTAAGCAACCAAGCCACTACCTCAAAATAAAAAATGGTAACCATTACCAATCAAATCATAATCAGATTTATTAATAAGAATTTATATTAGAACAAGAACAACTAAAACAAACCAACATTTTTAAGATCCAGATATCCATATTTTAAGAATTCTTGATCCTATTGAGAGTTTATACTTGAAATGTGCTCTAGAGAATTGTTCATTAAACAATTAAAATTATGAAAAACAATAAATCATAAAAAATGCTAAGGCTTTTTAAAATGTTAATTATTGTTTTAAAAATCACTTCCCAACTTCTAATAACTCAGTTTAGGACACCTATTTTTAATATTTAATATCAGTGAAGAAAAATTTCTTAGTAGAAAAGCTAGTGGCTGGAAAAGTCATCAAGGTGCAGCTAACATTTTAATCTCATGCCAGTTTCTTCCTCAGAAAATAATTAGGGAGAAATACCAGAACCATTGCTGGAATGGTATTATTAAAATAATAATAATAATAATTACCATGTTGCCACAATATCTCTGGACTGGTTCCTGTGAAACCCCACTTCAAATATTAAAACCACTTCCAAATATACTGTTATGATTCTTAAATGAGGAGTAAAACTTGAAATGTGATATTTGAGGTTAAAACATTATTTTTTCATAATTTACCAATTTATACATGCTTTAATTCCCACATAAATCTTATGCTTCTCAGGACAGGACTACAACACTGTTTAAGAAAATAGGTGGCAGATTGTACAGGTTTTAGCTGGGACATAGTTAATTTTCTTCACAGTAGCTAGTATGGGGCTATGGTTTGGGTTTGTGACCAAAACACTGTTGATAACACACTGGTATTTTAGTTATTGCTGAACCATGCTTACATGGAATCAAGGCTTTTTCTGCTCCCCTGGGTATGGCTGGGGATGCACAAGAGGCTGGGAGGAGAGACAGCTGGGACAGCTGACCAAAGGACTATGCCATACCCTGTGACCTCATGCTCTGCAATGAAAGCTGGGGGAAGAGGGAGGAAGGGGGGACAGTCAGAGTTGTGGCATTTCTTTTCCCAAGTAACCGTTACGCATGAAGGAGCCCTGCTTTCCTGGAGATGGCTTTAGCCACTTGCCTGCGATGGGAAGTGGTGAATGAATTCCTTGTTTGGCTTTGTTTGAGTGCACTGCTTTTGCTTTACCTATGAAACTGTCTTTGTCCCAACTCAAAAGTTGTCTCAACTTTACCTTTCCCGTTCTTTCCCCAGTCCCACCAGGGAGAGTGACTGGCTGTGTGGGGCTGAGCTGCCTGCCAGGGTTAAACCACAACACATATGAAGATGCAGATATGGCATGATTTACCTATGTTGCAACAATAATATTCAGTAATATTCATCTCTCTTTTTCTGCTTTACACGGTTTAGACCAATGGGGTAACGCAAACAGGAAACCCATGGAGGGCTAAAGAATCTATCACTGAATGTTTGTCTAATAGGTATGGTATATTTGTCTAAGAAATTAGGAGAATCTATGAAAACTAACACCAGTAAAGTACTTATAAAAAGGATGGAGACCAGTAATCAATTTAAAGATCTTTCTTCAAAGTACTACCCTATTTCACAAACATTAAAAGGAATAAGGAACGCTGCCTACAGTGTTGGAAACTTGCTGAACAAAAGAGATACTCATTTAAAAAAACCCAAACATAAAATATATTAAATCCCATTGACAAAGGGGGATGGGGAAATACTCAACAACTGGCAAAAGTATAAAAACAAGTTCAAATGAGAACCATAAGTCCCACAATGATCTAGCGGAAAAAAAGGACGGGACCACAAGTCAGCTAAATACTGATTCAACTCGCAGGCTATCAGTTGGCACTGAGTGATATATGAAATCCCAAAGATTGCCAAAATCCAAACCATCATAATATTTAAACTATAAAGGGGCCCCGCTGACCTATTACAGAGTTTTCCTTATTTTTTAAATTATAGGTTGGCCTCTTAGACGTGCTTTGGCCAAGCTCTCAAGAGTAGGGATTTAAGCCTTTTTTATTTGGAAGCATCTTTTGCATGAAGTTCATATTTCCCTCTCCAAGGCTTAAGCAGAGGCTGTATGGTCAATGCATGACAGCAGCGTAGAGCAGACAGGTCTTGTACACCATTACCTTCCAGATATTTGGAATATACATCTTTGCAAAAGAACTGTGAATCTGAACTGAGTTACAAGTTTAACCAGGTTTGCAGTTGCTTTGCACTGTTGAACAGGCACAAAGAAGCAAAACTGGACTGGGGAGCCTGGCCTTGAGAGGAGAAATTCACAAGCCATTGATTAAAACCTAAACATACTGGTTAAACTTGGAGAAAACATGTTATTGTAATATTTGTGTTAAATATCAGCTGAAAACATGCCTTTTTTTTCCTAATGGATGAGTAGAACAATTCTCAAAGACTAGAATATGCCATTTAAGAGACTGAGGTTTTATTATCATACTTATATTTTTAACGTCTTTCAATTATGTCGAGGAGCAGAAGGATCAAAATTCTGAGATGTGGTAATTTGTGTGGTATTTGTGGTCTCGCCATACCTCAAAATTCTGGAAATATCAGAAAACAGTTTGAACTCTCAAGATTTATAGTCCAATTGCTAGACTTCCCAGGCTTTGTTTGAGTGCACTGCTTTTGCTTTACCTATGAAACTGTCTTTGTCCCAACTCAAAAGTTGTCTCAACTTTACCTTTCCCGTTCTTTCCCCAGTCCCACCAGGGAGAGTGACTGGCTGTGTGGGGCTGAGCTGCCTGCCAGGGTTAAACCACAACACATATGAAGATGCAGATATGGCATGATTTACCTATGTTGCAACAATAATATTCAGTAATATTCATCTCTCTTTTTCTGCTTTACACGGTTTAGACCAATGGGGTAACGCAAACAGGAAACCCATGGAGGGCTAAAGAATCTATCACTGAATGTTTGTCTAATAGGTATGGTATATTTGTCTAAGAAATTAGGAGAATCTATGAAAACTAACACCAGTAAAGTACTTATAAAAAGGATGGAGACCAGTAATCAATTTAAAAGATCTTTCTTCAAAGTACTACCCTATTTCACAAACATTAAAAGGAATAAGGAACGCTGCCTACAGTGTTGGAAACTTGCTGAACAAAAGAGATACTCATTTAAAAAAACCCAAACATAAAATATATTAAATCCCATTGACAAAGGGGGATGGGGAAATACTCAACAACTGGCAAAAGTATAAAAACAAGTTCAAATGAGAACCATAAGTCCCACAATGATCTAGCGGAAAAAAAGGACGGGACCACAAGTCAGCTAAATACTGATTCAACTCGCAGGCTATCAGTTGGCACTGAGTGATATATGAAATCCCAAAGATTGCCAAAATCCAAACCATCATAATATTTAAACTATAAAGGGGCCCCGCTGACCTATTACAGAGTTTTCCTTATTTTTTAAATTATAGGTTGGCCTCTTAGACGTGCTTTGGCCAAGCTCTCAAGAGTAGGGATTTAAGCCTTTTTTATTTGGAAGCATCTTTTGCATGAAGTTCATATTTCCCTCTCCAAGGCTTAAGCAGAGGCTGTATGGTCAATGCATGACAGCAGCGTAGAGCAGACAGGTCTTGTACACCATTACCTTCCAGATATTTGGAATATACATCTTTGCAAAAGAACTGTGAATCTGAACTGAGTTACAAGTTTAACCAGGTTTGCAGTTGCTTTGCACTGTTGAACAGGCACAAAGAAGCAAAACTGGACTGGGGAGCCTGGCCTTGAGAGGAGAAATTCACAAGCCATTGATTAAAACCTAAACATACTGGTTAAACTTGGAGAAAACATGTTATTGTAATATTTGTGTTAAATATCAGCTGAAAACATGCCTTTTTTTTCCTAATGGATGAGTAGAACAATTCTCAAAGACTAGAATATGCCATTTAAGAGACTGAGGTTTTATTATCATACTTATATTTTTAACGTCTTTCAATTATGTCGAGGAGCAGAAGGATCAAAATTCTGAGATGTGGTAATTTGTGTGGTATTTGTGGTCTCGCCATACCTCAAAATTCTGGAAATATCAGAAAACAGTTTGAACTCTCAAGATTTATAGTCCAATTGCTAGACTTCCCAGGCTAGCTAACTATGTTATAGACAAGCCCAAATTAATCCTCAGTTCTGGACATCTGCAAACCACAGATCAAAATCAGTATCCATGGTCTGCAGTTCTGTGCTTTTGTAGTTTGGATGAATTATCTGAATCAAACATCCAAAGCGTCAACAACAGGGAAAAATCAATCAGAAACATATGCCATTTAAAAGCTCTTCTTCCAGCTGCTTAGGGGAATAGAGGGCTGGCTCCTTCTGCAAATCCCTTGGGCCTTCTGATCCATCCCAAAACCCAGCGAGTAAAAGGGAACAAGATGGAAACAGCAGTGGAAGCTGCCTCACTACCCGCTTACACATTTACATTTTAGGATAGTGTTGTCTTTAAATGGTGACAAGTACTATCTGTCCCTTCTGTTTCCATACAAGATGGTATAGTTCTGCACATTTTTTATTTAAAAAAAAAAAAAAAAGAATAAATGCTTTAATCTAGAACATCAAAACATATTTGCTTAAGTCTCCAAACTGGAAAGAAAGGGGTTAACATTTAGAAATGTTGTTTTATTGGAAATTCTTGGGGAAAAGGGTATTTTTTTCAGAAAATAAAATATAAATTTTTGAGCAGAGACATAAGAAATCTTAGTGTAGACGTTTATATATGTATATATTTGGTTTGTACAATTTTTTTAAATTAAGTTGAACTCTGGAGATCTGATCCAGCTATGATTTCAGCTGCAGTCTGTAGGTCTCCCTCACTGACAGTTTCTGATTTAGGTGGCTCATCTAATGGCTTAAAGTGAAATCACATTGATCCATACGATACAGCCTCACATACAGCCCGTGCCGCTATGGGACAATGATGAGAAGCTTTAGGTTCAGTGAGCCTTGAAGCCTCTCAATGCCAAGGATGCCTGGGGCTACAAAGCTGTGACACTAAGAAGTCTGTAACCCAAGGCAATCCCCATAGAAAGTCCTGGACATCTGCAGGCAAAAGTAAACTCAAAAGACACTGGTCAGGTTTCTGAGAAGTCCGTTGGAATCTTGCTGGCATCACTGTTACTTTACTGGAGTATGCCTGACCTATTCTGTGCACTGCTGCCACATTATGCTTACAATTACTGAAGTGCTTTAGACTACTACAGAATCACTGAATTTTGTAAGAGCCGCTTGTAAGGAAGACTAATGAAAAAACCATTTGGCTTCATTGTATTCCCCAAACTTGAATGCTGTTTTTAGTATAACAAGGGTTATCCAGTACAAGAACAGGAATTTGCAGTTGCATGTACTGCTGAGTGTTCCCTAGAAAAAACAAGACATTTGGGAAACGGAGAAAATGTTTGTAAGAAGACATACTTTCTTTTAAATTGTCACATCATAAAGTCTCTCAAACTGTTACAGAAGATATAGAAGCAACATGCATAAACCTTAGATAATTTTCACAGACCCTCTGAAGAGGAATGAGAAGCCATTCAGAATGCTACTTACTTGTACAGGACTTTGGTGATATTCTTCAAAGTACTTTACTAGGTTTTGTTGTGCCTCTGTATTTCTGTTTTTCCTTTCCCTTCATTTCTAAAGATATTTACAGAGTGGGGTCACATACCAATGTGAAATCATGCCTATAAGCCAATTATATGAAGAGAGGAGTTTATAAAAATAAAACCAAGGAGTGGACTTAAAGCAGGTATAAATCCCTGATTAATTTTACATCTTGTATGTCCATAAAGATATACCTACACTTAATTTGCTGAGTGGACAGACTATTTTGTTTTTCATATGGCTGGCATATATTTCTTTAATCTTTATATACGTGACAAGCTCAGAGTAAGCCAGTTGCAAGAGAATTTAGCAAAAGTTAATATAGGGAACAGCCTTGGAGTTTCTGCAGAAGAGTGGGATATAGAATAACTGGACTGAATGCCAGGTTCTACCTCTGGCTGTTTGTGTTATCCCTAGCCAACTTGCTTGCACTTTTGACCCCTCAACAACCTATCTGTAAAAATGGGATAAAACTCTTTTTTAGCACCTTCTCTGTTCACTTTTGGGCAGAGAGCTCTCCTTTTCATGTGTGCTTGCATGCTGTCTCTCACAACAGTAGTTGATTAGCAGTTTATACTCAGAAAAAGAATAATATATATGCTGACTGGACAATGAATTTTCACCTGAACCAAAACTTTCTATGATAACATAATGATTTCTTTTCTCAGAACCCAGTTTCTGGAGAGAGAGACAAACAGAAACCACGTAGGGCTTCTGGAATGCAGAGTTTGCATCTACTTGAATCAAAGTAAGAAAGTGCTTTTTTTAGAGTCAGGGTCTTTTATCCTGTCTTCTGCAACTGTTTGGTATCATGTAATTAAATATTCTGTGGATAAGAAACAACCAATTCACCATGACTAATTTCAGGAACTTAACTGAAGTTCCCTAATTAATAGCTTAGGTATCCTGTACACTCAGTAGAAAGACATAAATCTCTTTGACTGTTTTCAGCCCTTTTTGGTTTTTATCTGGAAGAAAGAATTAATGCTGAATCTTTTGCATCATCAAGGAACAGTCTAACTATATTTCTTTTTGTGAAAAATTCACCAGGCCTTATGACTATTTAGAAAAGTTTCATTTGCAATCCAGCAAAAAAGCAAATACAATATTGACATTTCAGATATTTGCAAAGAATATATAAAAACTTCATTACTGCAAGGAAGAAATAAGTAAATCTTTAGGAAAGTGAAATCAAGTCTGTATGTCTTTGATCTGGTCTTTCTGTGTGGCTTGAAAGAATATATAGAGTTAAATAACTCTCTCTGCCCGGAATATGATCTTTCTAAAAATAATGCTTCAGCTGCATCCAGAAACACTAAAATAAGATTTATATGTTATCATTAGGAACCATCTCTTGCCATAGGAGCCACATACTATTTTCCAAGTAGAATAGCATACTGTAAAAATGATGCAGCAAAATCATTGTGATGATGTACAAAGCACCAGGTCCTTAAACAAAGGCTAAAATTAAATTTAGCCTCAATAATGTTTTATGCAAGAGATTTACAAATGTAAGAAAACATTGCAACTTCTTCATTATTTATTCTGCTTTTAAAAAACCTGAGCCAATGAAATGGTGTAGTAATTTTTAGTTCTTATTTGGAGAACTAAGAACTTGGGGGGGAGGTGCTTATTCACTTGGGAATTAGGAGAGTTATTTTCTACATGTCAAACACAGTAGACAGAGCAGTTATAGTACAGAATTTCATTAACACTGTAGTTCTTGTAAAAGCATATATAGTCATGAAGGGTGACATATACTTAAACCATTTTTATACTCTAAAATGTAGGGCAGTGATGCATTTATGTATGTATGTGTGTATTTTGCATACATACATTATGAAGGAAAATGGCAAGGCTGGCATTCAGGGAGACCTAGCCAGGTTGGAGGAGTGGGCCAACAGGAGCCTCATGAAATTCAGCGAGGACAAATGCAAAGTCCTGCATCTGGGAAGGAAGAGATCTTGGCAGTAATACAGGCTGGGCCTGCCTGGCAAGGATGCATCTTGCTGGGAGCAGCATGGGCCAGCAGCAACCACAAGGCCAGAGAGATAGAGTCGAGGGTGGCCCAGTGTTGGTCATGCCCCCGCCCACGGGGCACAGTCCCACAGGGCTGGTAACAAAGTCCATTGACAGCCCCCAACACAGCAAGTGATGAACTGGGGCCTGGGCACAGCCAGGGACTCCAGTCAGGACCAAAAGGAGATGGGTTTAGAGAAAGGGCTGGAAACCAGCACTCCTGAGGTTTGACTGCAGGGAATGACAGCCCCAGGCTGGGCTGAAGTGGGGTCCTGGGGAGGGAGAGTGAGTGGGGGTCCCAGAGGAGGCTGGGCAGGACAATTAATTTCTTGATGAAAAGTACTGGGCTTGTGCATCTTGCAACCTCGAAAAGAGAGGTTATCAAGAAGACCTGAGGTGCATGGTGGAAGGCTAAGAAGCAACACACGCAAGTTTCAACAAAAGAGATTCAGTCTAGATATAAAGAAAACCTGTTCACCACAAGAACAACCAAGCAGTCAAACAGGTTGTCTGGAAAGAAGCCTCCATTCTGGAGGCTGTAAAGATCCAGGTAGATAGAGCCCAGTGCCACCTGACCTGATCTTATAGCTTACTCTGCTTTGAGAAGGATTTTGCACTGGAGACCTTCTTAAATCCATTCCAAACTGAATCATCATACAATCCTATGAAAATAATGACCAACAGGTACATACAGGCACAAAGAGCTGTCCACATCCCTAGAATAAATTCAATATGAGCTATTTCTTGTAACAGGCCAAACTATTTACTGCACAGTGAAGCCAATTCCACGTTCAGGATTCTGTGTTTGCAAGATTCTGAATTCTGAAAAAGAATTCTTGTTAGAGATCTCACTCTTCAGATGGACAATGTAAAACTGCAGTTTATCATATTATTGCTGTTTATCCTTTCTGTACGCTTTCCTAAATCACTCATTACCAGAATACTAGGTCACTAAGTTTAAAACAGAAAATGAAAGTCACGGCAGATATCCTCCTCAACTTCTGCATTAATTCTTGCTTTGATATACTGCAGGCTAAGAAATGAAATTAAGTCCATTCACTTATTCCTTTACCCTCAGGCTAGAGGTAGCAGGTGTTAGACACATCAAGAACAGTAGTCATTTCTCAGACACAAGAAGAATAACTTGATATTGAGCTTGATTCTGATTTGGTTGTCCACAGTAATGCAAATTGATGCTAGCTCCACAGCTATGCACTGCAGACAAGGATAAAATCTTAGAAATGCTATGCAATAAATGTGCACTGAAAGCACTTTTAGAATTACATTAGTGTGCATATTCACTACAATTACAATAATTAGAAAATAGGAATTAGAGGAAGAAGATTTAAAGAGCAAACGAAAGCTTGTTTGTCAACATATCATTAAAATATACAGTCAAAAGTTGGACTGGAAGATCTGGCAGGGCCAAAATATGGATTTTCCTTTAGATGATTCTATGATTGATTGTTTACATTCTCTGACTTGAGCCAAATTCCACAGAAAGGATAGTGTTTAGTCTGACTACTTACTCAATCTCCTTCTAACATCAAAGAATAGAGATAGACACCTTCAGACAATGATTTATTTCACCTACCTATACACCTGTCTTAGGAAAGGCTAGTCAATCTTCTGAAAGTCCTATGTTTGTCTCCACTGCCTTAAGGAGAAAGTCCAGAAGACTGTCTCAAAACAGATGCTCAATTCTTAGATAAATTCTCCTCTTCTTCACTTCCAAATATCTATTCTACAATGTGTTGAAAGTAACCTACTTTTCAAATTTTTTTGGACACTTAAAGCATTTCAGTCTTTTCTCTTGTATTGCTTCCCTTCCAACTTTGGTGTCATAATTATGGTTAAACTACACTCTCATCTTCATTTAAAAAAACATGTATCTCCAGCTAGTTGCTTCCCTATTCTGCAATTCATTGGTCTTGCTCGTAACAATTACTTTTGGTCATTGTTTCTCAATTGCTATTTTGTTTCCCCCTATCTGGTATTTAAGCTATTTGCTTATTACATGGCACATATTCAAATGTCTGTATACAATTCTGCATACATTTTCAGTGTGTGTATACAAAGAAATGGGCTATTTGATTTCTGTAGTATCACTTTTTGTAACCAGATATTACAAGGATGATAACAAAAGCACCTTTCTAAAGTTTCAGATGATTCCTGAAGTTTGAATTGATAGTCCAGAGGTGGATCTCACCTGCACTGTAGTGTTCAACAAATGTGTTTCTCCAGTGATAATTCAGACTGGAGAAGTCTCCAGAGATGTTATGCTCATCTTCCAAGGACAACAGTGAATATATTTAAGACGGTAACACCGTGCAAATTTTAAGACAAAGGTTGACTTACCCAAATGCAAAAAAGTAATGAAACAGAAGAGAATACTCTGCTTGCGAGCCTGTTAACAGGGTGGTTTAGTACATATCAGTTGCTGTAAGGGCAGTTAGGACATATTTATGTCTACACCATCTGCTGTCCTATGCCTACAGCCCTCCAAAGAAAACCTGCTGTTTGACACGAGATTCAATATGATTATAACCTATACCTAGTAACTGATGACTGACATCTGATATTTCACATTGATGCTGTGATGTATGCTGCCTGGTGGTGAAGGAAAATAATAGCTTTGAGTTCTTTTATTTAATGCAGATTAATGGCAAGGATAGCTCATTAGCAAACATGCTTCACAATGTTATCCTGTAGAAAGTGCAGACTTACTCTAAAGCCCTAGGTTGTGATATATAGGATCAATAATTATTAATCACTTTCTATTCTGTCAAGTCCATGCCCTGTAGATATTTTAAGACATTTGGCCATTCAAAATATTTAAATTCTTCCTAGTGTTCTTAGAAAAGACTCCAAACTGTCCAGCACAGTACACACTGCTCACTCAGCTGTAAAATGATCAGCTTGCCTTGGAATTCATCTCTGCTGCTCCTTGCCATCCGACCCAACACCCTTTCCAGCTGGAACAGCTTACTATCACCATGGAAAACCAAGTGCCCATTCCCTCAACACCAGATGTCAGTCATCCTCTAAAATCCATCTAGCCTAGAGGGGAGGTACATTTAATTCCCCAGTGCCCCACAAGACAAACTACAAAATGCCAAACGGCAGAGCCTTCCCCAGATTCTCAGCAAATTCTCAGCCTAAAATCAGGTCCATTGTCCTCTTGCAGAAGATAGAAGCAGAGTAAGTTCTGCTCAGTTATATCTGCTGTCTGCCTCACACACCATTTTCATCCACACTGAAAGCTTCAGCTGAATCCCATTAGGAAGAAAAGAGAACTAGGGTGGGCAACATTTCTAATTTCTAACATGTTTAATTTCTTTCAATTTGACAACAATATGGCTATAATTTTAGCTGAGACATGTCAAGAGATTACTGAATATATGCAAATTTTAAAAAAAGAAAATAAAAATGATGTGGCAAATTGCATGCTTTACTTTCAAAAGTACAGCAGGCTTATGGAGACAATGCAGTCCTTCAACATATTATTTAACAAAAAAAAAAAAAAAAAAAGAAAAGGATTTCAAGTTTGATTTTCCAATATTTGTGATATTTATCCCATCAAAATGAAACTAATATTTACTGACTTGTATTTCTATTGCATTTTTCTTTCTGCATTAATGTTTGTTTGAATTAATCTGAATATCCTACATAATTTGCATTTCAGCACATGAACTGAATTAACCTCATTAATGAGAATTTTGCCTATAGCACCTCTTTTACAAATGCCTTTCCCATTGAGAACCTTGCAGGGAAGGCAGCTTGATTGTGATTATATTGTCAATCAACTTGTTACTGCAAATCTCCATTTAGTTTTAGAGGTTTTCGGATCTGATGCCCTGAAAATTTACAATATGAAGCATTTGAGTCATAAGTTCTTAATGACACTGAAGACAATATGGCCAGTTTGCTGTGATCAAAGCAATAAATACCAGCCACTCACGTTTTCCTCAAAAGCTCCTTATTATGTTCATGGTAGGGGACAATCACTGTGGAAAACATTACCAGAAGTTAGACATTAAGTATATTATGAAGCTGATACAAGACCTGCTCTGCTCCCCATTTTGATTCGTTCAATTTCAGCATCTTTAGCTGGATTAGGGCAGTTACCTATTCAATATTAGAAGCATATTTTAGGCTCCTAATGTCACTAATTATTAATTTCTATAGACAATTTGATAAGTAATACTGATTTTTCTCGCTTATCATTATACAGAGAATATATTGTTCTGTTACAGACAAATAATGCCTCAGCAGAGCAACTCACTTTCAGAAGAAACCAACTGTTCTAGTAGTTTTCCCATTTCTGTTAACATCTTGATAGAAGAAACAGAGGGAGTAACTGAAACTAAACATGTCATTTTAGCTGACAAAGTTCCCATTCTGTAATTGTTTATGTAATGGTTTGATTTCTTCTCTCATGGTTTACTAGAAAATACTGAGGGTTCACACATCTATTTTTGATTGCAAGGAATCAATTACTAGTCATTAGTCACTTTGCTACTGTTCGGGTGGTGGTAATATGTATGTAATTCATTACCTAGGAAAATCGTGGCAGAAAGGACAGTTTGCTGAAGTTATACACTAACATTGACAAAATGACAGGGCAAAGGACAACTTTTGACATTAGAAACCAACTGTGTAAAATTTTACTGGTTCAAATTCAGCTCAGGTTGTGGTCATCTGACAGCTATTATCATCCGACAGCTATTATCATCCGGCAGCTGTTTGATAACTGACGTGAAGCAAACAGGCAGACTGTGTCCAAGTTTCACCATTAACTTCAATGGCAGTGGAATAATCTCCAAGTGCTACTATGATTTAAAACAGCAAAACCAAATCATCAATATTTACCCTTTTAGAAGTTCTGGCACAAAGGCCAATAGGCTAATTATCATTCCACCTAAGCTGCCTTTCTATCCTTCAATAGCATCATAGTAAAGCCGTGGTGTGAAGATCGAAGACCTTTCAGGTTGTGCTCTGCTAGCAAACTTTCCATCCCTATGAAGGGCTACAGGACTGGCTTCTTTAATACCACAGAGAAAAACATATCAGCGGAGACATTTTATAACTTGCAATGAGTTTCAATCACATTCCTGTTACGATGATTTAAAACTGATTTCCATGAGGACAGGATTAACCCCATATCTAAAAACAGTCAGAGGGCAACAGAACACTACCAGGATGGAAAGATATCAGACAGTAATTAAAAAGATAAAAATGGAAATTTTTTTGAACAATTCCTATAAAATGAAGTAAATTCCTATAAAACAAAGTAACTTGCCTGGATTCTTTGGCAGGAGACAATTTATTTAGCTCATCTTGTCATCTCTGCTGGTACTGTTAAAATGAAACTGCATTTTAAAGGGCCAAACTCTTAAAATTCAACTAATACAGCTAGCTTGTCACAGTACTGCAGCATGTTGGAAAGCCATCATTTCCACACTACAGGGAAATCAGATACACGATTATCCAGTTGTTTTACAAATATTTCTACACAATGTTCAAACCATACTCAATAAAAGATGATTTATTTTAATTAAATTAATTGTAATACAATTTGTTGGGTTACAACAACTTTTTCTCCTTTCCACTATGTTATCATATAGCACAAGATCATATAGAGTATGTTAAAAAAATCACTAGTTCTTTGGTAGCTCCACGTTGGACCTACTTTTTAGAAATGAAGATTCAAACAACTACATGCACTTACACCAGCTGAAATTTCTCTTTGAATCTGAGTGGACACCATTTATGCTTTATTAGAAAGTTTCTGTAACCAGCATATAATAGCCTTGAATATACCTGGAAAAGAGAGTCCCACTATTAGGTTACAGGACCAAGGGCTGGGAGGGGTACATTTATTATTGCCGAAGGAAAAGCATTTGCCTATGTCTTGGCTTCCAAAAGCACATAGTGAAGATGTATTCAGGGTATAGCACAGTGCACTGTTCATTCCTAGCAACTGCCACTGTTATCAGGTATATCAGCATAGCAAAGCTAATCTGTGGTCTCAACACTGCAGTCTCATCACATCAGTGATACAGCTCAGTTGCTTCTACATCTTTGCCAATTCCAAAATCTCCACATGTGACCTTGATGTGTCTTTTCCAAGTGCTTTAAGTTCTCTGGATGAAAAGTTCAGTGCAAGATTTAGGTGGCATTGCCATATCTCTTCTGCCAAGCTACCTATAAGCCTTAATTCAAAAGCTGCTTTATCAGCCTGCTCACTCTCCTCTTTGTAATAAACTTCATCATGATAACATTATTAAGCAAATATTATGAACTGGCTTTCATCAGACCTTGTTAACTAGATCCTGAAAGTAATAACAACCTGATCTATAACCTTGCAGCCCCTACAGCTGGAGAAACATTGTACAGGAAAGATGCAGAGTTCTGGATCTCAGATAGCAAGCGAATACTCCATTCTCTCTAGCTATGAATCATTTTGTTTTACTTGACTTCAATAAAAAGTGCTTTCTGGGAAAAAGAGACTTTGTGAAATGCTTGTAACATACACCAGAAAGTAGAGAAAAACTGAGAAAAATCTTGGTGCTTCTTTTAAGTTTCCTCTAATAAGTTGCAACAGTACATGCTCACCCCTAGTGAGCTGAGGGTTAATGGCAGCTGACAGGTAGATTCTCTCATCAGATAAAGCTATATACCAGTTTAACCCTGGCATGAGCAGCTGAAGGAAACAGAGTTGTAGCCCTCAGGATCATAGCTAAGTATTTACCTTATAACCAAAGCTGACCTGCTGCTTCCTTTTTTCCATCTGGATTGTTTAGTTTTTATATATTAGTATGTATTCTCCTTTTCCATTCTTCATTGTTTCCCTTAATACACTGGCTTCTGCTGGCTAGGCTTCTTTTTACCACCTTGTGTTCACGTTTGATCAAAGTAACCTTATTATCCTTGCATCACCTGAAAGTTGTCCTTCTAATCATTATTTCCAGGAATTCCCCCTGCTGGACCAACATTAGACTACTTGTCTTCCAGCAAAGGTGTTCGAACCTTTACTTGATTAATCTTTAACTTATTAGGAACACCTGTTGTAAAATGTTTAAAAGTATTTTTTGAATATTCTGCCATCTTCAGAGAATTAGGCACATTGCATGTCCAAAGGCTGGTAAAACAATCACTTTCGCTTGTTTTCTCTTGAAAAAGTGAAAAAGTAAGGGTGAACGTTCTTCTAGGGTGAAAGGAGAGTTCACTCCAGAAATACTGGATGGGTACCTCAGCTCATTCTTCAGGCTACCTAAAGTCAGTTGTCCTCTGAAAGTGCCTCTTCTCTTCATTGGCTGTCAGTGAGTCAAGAGCCCATCAGTTTCCTACCTTAGCTAACTCAGTTAGCATCTTAAAGTCAGATGTAATGAATTCAAACCTTAGAACCCAAAATAGCCAGTAAATCTTTGACAGATTATTTCCAGAGGAAAAGAAACCTGCAAAACAAATTGAGATTTGACAGTGCACTTACTACTCTGTACTACCTCTTGGCGTGACTACATCCCAGTAAAGTCGAGGTATATAATTTCACTTTCACAGAATCACAGAATCACAGAATGACAGGGTTTGGAAAGGACCTCAGGAAATCCTCTAGACCAACCCTCCTGCCAGAGCAGGCCCACCCAGATCAGTTTGCACAAGATGGCGTCCAGGCGGGTTTTGAATGTCTCCAGAGACAGAGACTCCACCACCTCTCTGGGCAGCCTGTTCCAGTGCTCTGCCACCCTCAAAGTAAAGAAGTTCCTCCTCATGTTTAGGTGGAACTTCCTATGTTCAAGTTTGTGCCTGGTACCGCTTGTCCTGTCACTGAGCACCACTGAAAAAAAACTGGCCCGATCTGTCTGACGCTCACCCTTTAGGTACTTATAAACATTGATAAGATCTCCCCTCAGTCTTCTCTTCTCCGGACTAAAAAGACTCAGGTCCCTCAGCCTTTCTTCATAAGAGAGATGTTCTAGTCCTCTAATCATCTTTGTAGCCCTTTCAAAGTGTAAGAAATTTATTAACATGTATTGTACATGAAGAGCACCCAGATGAGAAGGTGGAGAGCAATAGCTATCCCCAGCTGCTCTGTGGCAGACTGTGAGGTGACAGCCCTATGAATAGAAAATGTAAAATTGTGATCTGTTTTGCAGAAATCAAGTTACAGAGAGGTTCAACAATACGCAGGCTACTTGGTACTTAGCTCAAACTTGAAGTCCTAAGTCTTCTGTGAAGTTGGGCTTTGTCCTCAAGATGTCCTGTCAGGGGCCAAAGCCAGCCAAACCGCAAAGCTTGTGGGCAGGTTGGTGGATTCTTAATTGTCTTGTCTGTCATCTCATTGCACAGCTCACTCTTGCATGGAGTCAGAAGACAGCTGGAGGCAGCTGGAAGAAACTTCCATAGTGAGAAATCACTATATTTGTATACATACATCACTTATGGAAGATCAACATGAAAAAAGGCAATAGACTTTCTAAGAGTATGTATGAGAGAGTGATTAGGCCTCAAAAAAAAAAAAAAGATAAAACCAAACAAAAAACTTCCAGGGCTTCTTTTATTATAATATTATGTGTTTAGTAGAACAAAGTAACACTCCTGTAGGTTCGCCAACTAAACAGAAATGTGCTGTGTTCATGGTATAAGTTCTGGTGGTTTACAATGAATTGACAATGCTCTTTTTTTCCTGGTTATTTAACTATATAAGTTTTGTTTGTAGCAAAATGAAGAAAAATTTCTTCACTGTCTGCTGCATTTATATAGCTTTAATATCACTTCCACCGATAACGGTGAGACAAAAGGAATTCCTGAGTTAATAAGTCCAGTTTGCTTGGAATGGAAAAAAAAGATGCATTATCTGATTTGCTTTTTTACTCCTTCCCTCACCCTGAATTTCACAATCTTCAACATTAATAGCACTTACATGATACCCCTCTAAGAGAGATAATGGAATGGATGATAGAATGAATGGGAATTTATGAAACCATTAGCTTTCTTGGCCTTTCCACCTAATGTTGAAGGTGATCACTCCTTTAATGTCAGAATATTAAAGTTGTCATTTAGAAGTAATACAGTCTGGTTGTCACATGCTTAGCTCTGTGGGGAGTCATTTGCACTGGCAAAAAAAGGTGTTCATCCATTACTAAATCAAGACAATCGTGTTTTGAATTTGCTTTACCCAAAGGTGAAAGTGCAAGGCTCTGCAAAATCACATACCACACTGTCATGCAGCTGAAACACCTTTACAGTTGGGAAAGTACTGTTGGTTTTCAAAGGTCACGTTTACAGTTCAGTTACAGAGAAAATTATAGACAATCATATCTGTACCAGATATTTTTTGGGGGGAGGACTGCTCTTTTTGTGCTCTCAGCGTCTTTAATAAACACCTCCCAATTCTGGGTGAGAGGATGTGGTTTCCATCAGAAACCTTTAGAAGATAATCAACAAGAGTAGAAAAACACACCTACGCAGTCACAGGTGTTATCAGATCCTACAGCCAATGGTGAATGGGTAGCCCAAATGCATTAATGTTCTCTCCTTTCTATCTCCCTGTGAACTAAGTTTAACTAGGTATTTGAGCTGTTTTGTTGTGTTTTTTTTTTTCAACTGAGAGAATGCACGCTGCTGAAGGTGTACGTGGATGTAAAAGACTATAGTTTCAGTTGGACCAGAGGATGTTTACTTCTCACCTTCCAGCTATCCGCTATCCAGCTTACATTAATACTCTTACATAAAAATGCAATAGCCATAGCGTGGTGACAGACTGACATTTTGTGTAGCCTCATGCTAGTTTTGTTCCAAACTGGATATATATATATACATACTCCTGAAGATCATCTAAATGCTTTCTATGTTTCTTATCTTTGGCTAAGATTTTCTAATATCAATAATCATATCCTAAAGACTATACTCTTTATTTCTATGGTAAATTTGAGGTTACTTAGAGTGGCTGATATTCGAAGGTGAGGTGCATCTTCTGTTTTTTTGGAAAATACCTGCAACAGATCAGCCCAGTTTTGAATTTGTTTTTCCCATACTATGCTCCTGAAAAATGCCTCTGAAATGCTGTTCTATTTAGAAAGATGTCTGGATGCATTAGTACATTTGAGCTGTTCCATGCTCTCCTAAGAGTGTGAAGACTTAATAAAGTGGCTGTAACCACACAATTTAGTCAAAAGCACAGCTGCTTGGCATCAGTCAAGTGGAAAACTAGTCCAGGACCTGAACTGGGTGAAAGAAGGATTATTATCATCAAAGTGGTACATCCTGTATTCAAACAACGCTGATTTCTTAAGGATCACAGTAGTATAGGCAGGGTTTCTCAGGGGAGAAAAATGGGAAAGAAAGAAAAAGTGAGACCAGCAAGCAGCAGAGAGGAAATATCTTGGGTCAGCCCTATGGACAGAGTGCTGGAGGAGGTGTAAGGGAACATCACAAGAGGGCAGGGCACGTACAATGGGGGAGAATGGCAGCCCATGGAGAAACCTCAGGGGAAAAATCTAGAGGTCAGTTCCCAAAGTGCAGTCCCAAGCTTCAAACCTCCCCTCTGTGCTCTGGTTTATTTAATTATAAGTGGTTTCTGTGGTGAGGAAAGGAGAAGGGCAGAGAAGAGTGTATACATCTAGGTAAAACCCTGCTCTGTTCAATCTAAGGCAGTTACAGCAGGGATGTTAATGGGTACAAAATTTCTTCCTTGATAACTGGAAATTCTAATTTCTGGATACCATAGAGGGTGGGATACTTGGACCAGAGGAAGTCCTTGAGCCACAAATGGTTGAAGGCTGAGTGAGTATTCAGAGAAAGGGAAAAAATGTTCTCTTGTTCTTATAATTAATCCTAAGCATCCACTTCTGAAGACTGTAGGCTGTGCTAGAACGACTGAGTGTGACCAAGTATAGATGAGCTTATGTTATATTTAGTGATGTTCTAAACCAGCAGGAACTGTTCATCTTAACATTAGACAATGTCACCTTGAGAAAAGCTGTAGTGTGCCAGCAGACTGAGTTTCTATTATCAGGTTTTGTCTCTTTTTTTCTCACAATTGCACGTGATGTGTTTCTTCCCAATCTATATGAAATCTATGATGTTCAGGGAAACTATTGTTCCACAATAGTAGGAATACTGATATTCTTTGCCATCTCAGCTGTGACTCTGATGCTGAGAGAGAGAATGTAAGAAAAAAAAAAAAAGTGAATTAGAGCTAGGTATCATGATGGCTTTTCAAGGAGAAACACTTTCATTTCTGTAACTTGCATCAAGTCATCACACCATTTTTGCAGCCCCAGCCATCTCAGTGCAAGTGGCTTACTAACCAATTCCCATTCATTTGTTTCTAAAAGAGGAATATGTTTTTTGGCTTAGTTCGGGGTAGATGAGAGTGAACTTTGATTTTCTTTAATAATTTTTTAGCAACTCCATGGCTAAAATAACTACAAACCTTTCATAAACTAAAAAAAAACATGTACAGGGCTGCAAAAATCTGTCAGTGCATTTGCAGGAAGAACAAACAGCATCTAATGTAAGTATAATGGAATTTGGAGTGACACCCAGGCTGTGAGCAGCCGTATGTTGTCATGCCTGGTGTGCAGAATATCAAAAACTCTTTTAAGAACTCAAGTTTGCTTTTCATCAGGATGTTTCTCTTTATGTTCTTCTGTGAGCAATGCATGAACCACCAATGCTAAAAAGGACATTTGTTTTGCAAGTGCATCTCTGCCGCTATTCTGGACTTGCATTGGTCCACTAAATCTCACCTCCAAACACAACGTGTCAGATGATGAGGGAGGCCTTTAGTACTTAATGTTACGTTACTTTCCAGAAGCAATTACTGAAACGAAAAGAATCTTTGTAGTCAATATTGCTTATAAGCAGAGTAGGTGACAGTTGCTATCCTGATTTGGAAGACAAAAGCAGAGAGGAAAAGCGATTTTGTGTATAGATCAGTGCACTCTGTGAGTCCACAAGCCTCTAATACAGTCCTCATCTTATTAAGCTTATTTTGCAGGGAAAACAGCTACTAGTCACAAATCTTAACATCTTAGTTAGGCATTAATGTATTCCCTGTCATGAAACTAATAAACTAACATTATGTATTAAAGGCCCTCTCTTTGCTTCCAATACAGATGCAGTTTATGGGTGAACCTGCTTTACAATATTGACAAATCCTGGAAAAAAAGATTGCTCGTTTAGGGGGTTTGTTGCAAGATCAAAATACAGATTGGATAAAATTTCACTCAAATTTCTGTGAAGCAAAAAGAATTTATAGATTTTAATATACAGTCAGGTAAAAACATGGACTTTCTTTTTGTATTGGTAAATTTGTTTGTAGTGAATGTTGAAGTAGATTAATTGTGCCTGCTTGCAAGAGTAATGAATATCTCATTGCATTTTTAGGGATTGTGTTTTCTGAGAATGTCTTCTGTCTAACATTCTCTAACTTTTTTTTGAGATATTTGACCTCAGAACAGCCAGGTTTGGGGTCAGGAGGTAACTTCATTCTTCCAGCTTTTGAATTTTTTAAGGATACCTTGCTTTTTATTTAAAAATTGTAACTTTAGGGCATTTTCAAAGTAAGTGACATGCTATGTTATTTAGTTATGAGGATCTACATGTGAACAGTCCACAATTATCTAAACAAAGCCTATTAAGCTAGGGGAGAGAAATTAAGAGAAATCTCTCTGAAAAAGTGCAGGAAATCAACTCATTGCCAAAGCAGCCATGTTCTAAGGAGGCAGGTCAAATGATACTAATTTTTTTCACCAGCTTTTTATAGATGGCTGTCTTTATCCTAAATGTGCAAAGGAAAGGTGGAAAAATATAATTTAGACTGTGTCTATGATCACCTCCTAGAATAAGGAATTTAACTGCCAGAGTTCAGCCACCAATTAGGGAAGATAAATAGAACCATCTACATAATAACAAGTACATAGGGACAAAGATGAAATAAAAGAGCGGAAGTTGGCTACATTTTGTAGTGGAGGCTATAAAAGGCTACAGTATGATCTGAAAAGGAGTTGGATCTGCCAACCCTACTGTTTTTCACTGAGCTTCATCTTTTTACTGTTCTGTTTCTCATTGACACATTAGCTGCTGCACCAATACATCACATGCACATGGCTAAGTCAATCCTGAATTAGATGAGCCATGGAAAACCATAGAACCTGCCAACAGAAAAGAGATTTAGCCAAATATTTCTAAGTAAAGCCTGAGTATGCTCAAACTGCCAAAGAGCAGCATTTGCAAAGACAGCGGGGAGGTAGACGGACCCACCCTGCACTGATCTAATCAACTGATCTTAAACCTTTGCTTGTCTGACACTTCTTGCTCATAATACCGTAGAATGAAGATTGTACAGGAATGAGTTATGTTTAAAAAATCAAGTCCTTTAATTATTAAAGGGACTCAAATGAAAGATAGAAGGCCTTTGAGGCACGTTTTGCATTTCAGATGGTTATAGAATAGGCCTCAGTATTACATCAGCTCTAAATAAAGATGCTCTTCTAAACAAAACAAAAAAAGTGATTGTTTTTCTCATCCTGTCCTACACAAGTGCTTCAACCAATTTTTACTGCCAGCATAAGGTAAATGTGATATGACATGTAACTTTTTTTGATCAACCACAAAGAAGTTTTCCAGCATCTATGGAGCTCAGCTAGTAAGCACAATTTATAAAACAATGAATGACTAACCCCTGTAACCATTTTAATGACCCTAAAATAAAGTGCTTAGAGCAACATCTGTCTCAGCAGCTGGGTTCTCTGCATGAGTGGGCAGAGAGACACATTGGGACAAATTCTGTTCTCCCTTTTGACAGAAACAATTGCAGCAGATCATTTTTATCGTAATCAATTTAGGTACAGTTTCTTGGAAACCATCTGTGTAGTGTTCATAGATTGTGCTTAAGAATTTAAATGTGTGTATTTTTGGTTGCTTGATGTAGCATCTGCTAATGACCACATAAGTTCCACTTTTTATGCATAAAGCTGTTTCCTTGTAAAGGGATTAGTAGAATGACTACTTGATTTTATCCTTTTAACTACCCAATAAGCTGTCGCAGCTTGAATGACATCCGCCACAGAGTGTAAGTTACAGAATTAATTGCATTTTTGAGCTGGAGTTGAAGCCATAAGGATAACAAAGCATTAGCAAAACATTTTATTACATTTCTTTCTCAAGTTAGTAATTTAAAATTAATACAGGTTTTGTGTGAGCATTTTAAACTAAAGAGGAAAATATGCCTTTTTAGATAACAGATACGTTTTCAATTCCTTGCTGGTTTTCATGTCGTCCTTTATAAGGTTTTTTAATTTAGTAACGTTCTAAACAAGTGGAATAGCTAAAGAGAAAAACCATATTTTATTTCCCAGGGTTATTTGAGAATTGTCTGAAAAGACAATGGTTTTGAAAATGTTGGGAATGTATTGGGAGGGCATTCTTCTTGAAAGGAATATGAAACATCAAACTTTTGTTAAAGAATAATGATGAAAGTCAGGTATGATTCTTTTTCTGGTTTCACACAACATTTAGTATCTTATTAAGACATTATTATGAATACTTTTATGATTTCATATGTGTAGCACATAAAAACCATACAGCAACCCTGCAGTATGCTAATGGGTGCAGATGTGGGATGCTGTAACTGCATATCGGAGAATGGGATTCAAAGAGCACTTGCTTAGAGGAGAAATACCAAAGAAAAACTCAGAGGAATCAAACAAAATACTTTAAAAGACAGATATTTAATGTTTAAAAGGCACTTGGTGGAGTTCTGGGATGCTCTTACCCAAACTGGAAATACAGGGCTGCTTTTCAAAATAACTACAGAAAAAAACAGTCCTTTCCTCAAGGACTGGGGAAAACTATTCCAAACAGTTCTATGGAAATTTCCAACAGCTATTCAGCCAGGTGAGTGCACAACACAAGAGCTGGTGTATATGTGTGTTTACGAGACACACATCAGATGTTTTATATTCAAAGTCCAAAACAAGGATAAGTTACCAGTTAATTTACCCTGGGGTCATGAATGGAAAACATCTCTGACAAGAATTTATATGTTTCAAGGAAATATGTTCTCCTCTGCTTGTGAGAATTTATTGGATTCAAATTGGTTATGAACAAGAAGGAAAAGGAAGTAAAATACTGTTATGCTCCCAAAACTAGCTAAGAGTCAGAAAGCAGGAGAGTCATGATAATAAAACATGAGCAACAGAAGGTTTTAAGGCTGCACTGGAGATGAAGGAATGATTTAATGTATTTATTAATTATCCAGAAATGGGGTCAAGTAGCAAGATAGTAACATTTGCAGATAACATGCATTTATTTAGGTTTTATTCACATCCAGAGGGACAGTGAAGAATTTCAGGAAGTGTAAGCCACACTAAACTAATACAGTGGCAGATTAGCACACTTGATTAAATTTGAAGGCGGCTGATTGAAAATGTATAAAAGGGGCAAAAACAGACAATGTGCAATTAAAATTCATAAATCACTGACAATAGGTACAACTAAGGCCAGGAGTTTAGCAGAAGTCAGTGGGGAACTGGACATTTATATGAATACTGAGAATACACTGAGTTATAACAGTGAATGCTAAAAATAGATGATAGGAAGGAACGTAAATCTCATGTTCAGGGTTTTAAGCCAACTTCCAACTATTAGGAATGAAGGCAAGAGAATTTCATACACGAGTCGATGACTTCTTGATGATGAATGTGAGACCTGTTGCACTCGCCTCTGGATGCAGGGCCATGGAGAGGAAGCACAGAGCAAATGGTGCCTCAAGACTGATCCAGCCTGGAAAGCCTTATATTCCTCAGAACACTCTCTTTGCTGCACTGCATCCTGAAACAAGCCTTCTTCCCAGGATTTAGAGATATTCAATCTATGCTGTAAGGGTTCCTAGACAAACTGGGTTTGCAATAAGTTTGTAGAAAATTTCTCAAGTTCCAAGGAGCTCATGGAACAGGGCCACGCTGTACATCTTATAGGAAGAGGATTAGGGTAGCAAGTCTCAAATGAAGAAATGAAGATGTCTCAAATGTGCCTTATAGGATCTCTGTGTGATCAAGAGCCAGGCTAAACACACAAACATAGCCCATAACAACCTCAGAAAGGCTCCGTGGATTAATCTGCTTCCACAGCCCAACAGGTCACTCCAGAAAAAATATGATAATTAGAAGTGTCTGTGGTAGTAGAAAGGTCATGTCTACAGACAGTTTTAACTTTTAGGTGAATATTCATTGCTAGATTTCTCTAAAGGTTGCTTTTTTTTATTATTATTATTATTCTTTTTTGTCTTCAACATTAAGAGAAAATGTAGATATAATGCTAACCATTAGCAGCAAAGGAGTCTGATGGTATGAGAAAGCAACTAGATTCGTAGCAAGTCATCTAGTCTGTGGGAATTAGTTGTGTACCAGGGAGCTTACACTTACATTCCAATGGAAGATGGTTAATCTGTTTTACCTGTGTTCTGCTGTAAGATTTTGCATTGAAGCATCCACTAAAGCAACAATGGAAGCCAATGGGCTTTAAAATTATACCATAGCTCACCTTGCTGTAACTATTCTCATGTGCCGGTGCACTAACTCTGTCCAGAAATGGGTGAAAAGCTTTTTGTAACTGTGATCTGTATCATGGAAATAAATTCAATCTCCTATCAGATTTCTGGGGTAGCACAGGATATGAATTTGATATGTTCCTTATCTGAGCTGCTTTATTCATCTCTGCTGCATAATTAGTGCCCTTTGTGTGAGGAACACAAGGCTATCATATAAAATATTCCCCTGTTAAAAGATAGAAAATGGTAACCAGCTGCAGAAATGTCTCAGAAGCATCTTCTGTTGGTAAATGGTTAGACCATACACTACTACCATTTTAAACATTACCTCCTATACATGCTGAATGCATAAAACCACACCAAGGTACAGAGCCTTTTACCATATTCGTCTGCATTTTTGCACTGTGATTTAGAAGAAGATAATTTTTTTTCTCCCAAATAATGCCATTCAGCCTCACAGCCTTGAAAGATCTAATCACAGCCTGCTATCATTAGCTGGTGTTTCCAGTGTATTCAAAATACCACAGGGTGGATGCTAGTACTGTACAGCAGCACATCTTTCTTCCATTCCCTGCAAGCATATCAATCTATTGCTCAACAAACAAGGAACTGTGCCAAAAGAAACCCTGTTAAAAGATGGGTGCACAGCAGTGGTAGGTAAAGGACATCATTTGAAGTTAAACAAAGCAGTAGTGTACTCAAGAGGATAAATTATTTACTTTAATAATAATAGCGCTATGCACAGATTAGAAACCTAATTTGGCATGAATCAACAATAATGCTAAAACCATTCTCATGATCTCTCATCTGGTTTTCCATATGAACAGTGCCTTGGAAACAATAAATAATGACCTGTATTGTATACTTTAATACATGTTTTAGCAGCGCCTTTATTGAAACAATGGTAATTTTGGTTAGATCGCCTCCACAAGCTCTTGATGGATCTCATAATACCTATTTTCTCCGTGTTTTTAAAAGATGAGTCTACAGTCCACAGTGTTTTGCTTAGGTTTTTTTTGGTCTCACAAGAAAGCTTCCTTGCCTTTCTCAGTGGTAGCTGGATGATTTTTTCCAGGAGAAAATTAAAAAAAACACTGTACAATTTGAGCTCCTCCTTCCTTTCCCTTTCCCTTCAAACACAGTGCCTACATTTTTCAGTTACAGATAGATATGTTTGTTGACTGTTCTCCTCAGCTTTTGCTACCTTGCCACCTCACATCTTCATTTCTATGGCTCTGCCTGATCCCATTTTCTGTACTCCAGCACGGCTACTCTCACCCTTCATTATTTTATCATAGTAACTCTCCCTCTACCTGGTACTTCTTTCCCTTCACAATAAAAGCATTATTCAGTTTCTCCTTGCTTAATAAATTTTAATGCATACAAAAATAAATTTAAAAAACTGTCAAGTGAACTCCCCTGCTTCTCCAACTGTTATTCTCACTGTTGTCTTTGTTTTTTAAATTGCAAAATATATTCTTAACATTAATTGTGAAGATTTGTTCTCACTGTGTTTTTTAATCTCCAGCTCCCTTTCTCTTCTCTCCCCACCCTCCATTTTTGCACTCTACAGAATCTGCTCTTAACAAAGTTTCTCATATTTTTGACCTTTTAGCCAAAACTCCACTGGAATATTTCATCTTCACCCTGACCCTGACCTGATCTCAGCCCTTACCTTTCTCTTACCTGATAATTCTCTCTCTCAAAGTCTTACCACCAGTTGGCATCCATGACTTAATTTCTTATATTTCTCCTCTTAAACTTTTTATTTGTACTATATGACTTTTTTTCCTCGAGTCCCACCTCCATGGCAGCCACCGTCGTCCCCTTGTAAAGGACAACAAACCATTATAGGTTCCTTCCTTCCTTCCTTTCTCACTTCACTTCACCTCACCTCACCTCACCTCACCTCACCTCACCTCACCTCACCTCACCTCACCTCACCTCACCAGCTAATTCAAATATATGTTCAACAGCTGTTTCTATGCAAAGATCTGCTTAGACCACAGTCCTGTTCACACTAAAACCTCATCCCGAGCAGCTCTTTGTGTATCCCTACTCATCTATTCAGTTCAGTGTGGACGAAAGTTCTTCATCTTTCTGTTTCCAACTCCCACAAGCCCTCTTTACTATTTTTTTCTCAGTCATGGTCTCCACCATCCCTCAATCAATAAAGTAAAATACATCCTTTAAAGACTTCATCCCAGAAGATGTGTTTAATGCATGTGTACTAAATATAACCTATTAATTAGCAGGTCAATAGGGGAGAAACCATTTGTTGGTACAAATACTAGGAATATTTGTGATTAGTGCAGTGACTGTAAGACACTAAGATACAGTTGAATCTGTGACACATTATAGCTATGTTTCCCTACAGAAAAAAGCCATTGCTTCTCTGAATAGAAAATCTTGTTTGCTAATAGCTAGTCATAACAAATCTATCCCAGACTTTTGATTTTGTAAAAAAGCAACTGTAATAAAAATGCTTCTGACGTTCTTTACAGAAGCCCTCTGAAAAGAATAAACAGAAGAGCCAGCAGTGCTCTCTACCAGAAAATCTGAACATGAACTTTATTAATATTCTTAATAACCAGAAAGCAATTAGTGGAGTGCCATAGTTACATTGGAATAATTACTGTTAAATGGAAATAATACATTTTTTTCTTGAAGTTCTATACCCTCATTTTGTAGCTGGAAAATACACATAAGAACATTGTGCACAGACCCTTAGTAGAAAACTGGGTGATTGTCTGTGCCTGCATTCATTTGTAGACAGCATAGCCAAGGGTCATTAGTTTAATAGGATATTGGTTTTTTCTGTCTCTCTAAAACGTCTGTTGAAACATCCTCCCAGGAGCCAAATTGAGGAGGTGAGGAAATAAACAGCAACTGACAGCTTTGATCACTGACAGCCAGAGATCCATTCCATCCAGAAAGTACCATACCGTACCGTACCATAGGAATCAGAAACAGCATTCACAGAGCAAGGAAGTAATGACCGATGCTGTCCAATGCCTGAGGTAAGCACACTCTGAATAGAGGACACATGGGAAGAAGACCATATAGAGGACCACAGACAAAAACGAAGTACAGGGAGGCAATTTATGGGTCATGCAATGAGGGAGATGATACCCACAGGAGTGAATATCTGCAGTGGAAAGAGGTTAGGAAGATTAAGAAGGAACTGATGGGTTATGTATATGCATGGGTTAAAAGGTGAAGAAAGCATTTCACCAGTAACTTCCTTGTTTAAATGAGACTGGTGCATAGTATTTGAGTGATTTCTTTTGGTATTTGATTTACCAATTATCTTTTTCAGCCAGCGACATAGTTTGAGCTCCAGTATGATGCCTATGTGTCTGTGGAGAGATATAAAAGGGATTGATTGCTGCAGAACTTGTTGCCTTCCCTACAGTGATGTGCTGAAGGGGAGATTTCAGGGACAGCTGGGAGAGATTTATGGTTGTTATAATTTCACTGCCAAACTGAAGGTAAAACTGGGATGATTCCCCTTCCTCTGATAAAATTCTACCTTTTTCTAGGTAGTACTGAATAATCTGTGCCAGAGATGAGTCACCTGTCAGGGATGTGAAATGATGCGGAAGAACCTTTTCAGGACTTCAGAATGGGTTGTTTTGCATTGAAGGTAGGTATTTCCAAAGTATTTGGGAGAGAGATATATCCGGAAGCCTTCATCTGGTTTTACTCTCATCATCAATTGCAATCAGAGAGATCAAACTATACCATAAATACATATCAAAATATATCAATTGTATATCAAAAGTAGTCTTTTCTTTAAGTATGGACTTAAAGCCTAAACTTCTCTGACAACTTCTGCTCACTCTTTTCTCCCCATTGTTAGGACCAAGTGGGTTTGTTAAGCCAGGAAAAGGATCACATACCTTGGAATATTTTTTCTTTTTTCCTCTACATAAAGCATCTTCTTCAAATGTAGTATTAAAATCTGAATAAATGTGGGAGGTTTGTATTGAAAATTCATATATTAAAACATCAGTAGCCTATCACAGCTTTGCCATGTTATACCTTCATGGATGAGAACTGATTTCCTGAAGCATAAGCATAGGTATTATTTAAATCTGGTATTTTACACCGTTCTGGGTTGCTTTGCTCTGTTTTGACAGAGCTTCCTCACTTTCAAGAAATCTCTTAACACAATTGACTCAGGTCACAGTCTTTCAATATGATATTTTTAGGAAAGATTTCTGGTCTTTCTGCCTTGGTGGCCCACTGAACATCCAGGGCAGAGCATTTCCCCTGGAAGACAGGAGGAGTAGCCATTCATGCATCAAAAGCAGAGCAAACAGCTGAAAGCTGAAATCCTGCTCCTGACACACTCCACACATGGAGCAAAGCTGCCAATGTCACCTGTGGGAGGGAGCGTGGGCACCTTCCCTCACCTCCTTGAAAACATCTCCTTTCTCTGGCAGCAGCAGCACCAGCCAAATGTCTGTGTCAGGCTGCAGCTGTGAGGGGAAGAATGTCACATGCTCGGTTGGAGGGCCCAAAAATCTCCATCTGGTCCTTATTGTTGCTAGGATTAGGCCACGCCTGCCTTACATAATTAAGATATAAGTAAACAAATATAGAAGAGCATAAATGTAGCAATAAATGACTGTCTAAATAGCATGATAATTCGCTTCTAAATTCATTATTTTTACAATATACAGCTATATTTACTTAAGGGTCCTAACATACAGAAGATTGTAAATGAGCTGTTGGGGAGGATGAAATTTCATTTCTTCAGGATTAAGAAAAGAAGTAGACCCCAAACATTACCATCAAGCTTAGAAGCAATTACATAGAACCACATAAATATTACATGGCAAAAACCTTACTTCTGTTTTATTGTATCTTATAAATACTAATTGCTTGTGACTTTAAATATGCTTAGCTTCTCCACTCCTTATTTTTCACTGTTTTGCTTTCTTCTCTTTATTTTAGTTTTAACCTGATCTTACCTCTCTCTGCTGCTCAACTCATTTTGCTCATGGAAGAGGGAAGTCCACAATTATCCTATGAAATAAATACCAAAATAAGCGATGACCTGGAAAATGATGAGCCATCAACTGTGCCTTACTTCTCATTATTTGGCTCATGTTTCTGTAAATGAAATAAAAATAACTCCTTCCTCAGCTACATTTAAGTGCAATATACAGTTTTCTTACCAAACCTGCCCTTCTTTGCAGAATGCTTCATGGCTGTGGTTTGGAGAATGCAGCCCAGAACCCAAATAATCCCCTTTCTTGGAAGAGCTGCAGAGTAACCGTCCATCAGAGCTGCCCATATACTTTTGTATTTCCCACAACTCTGCCAGTGGGGAAACAGTTTCAGACTGCTGACATCCCGCAAAACTGCACTGTGTGTGCATTATGAAATGATCCTGAAAATGTGGAGCTGACGCTTGACGTTGCACACACCTGCATATTTGGGGAATAGAAAGCCTTCCTGTCCTTGAGTGTGCCCACATCCTGTGCAGGTGCCTGGAGAGAGATGCATATACAACTGATCTTCTCCAGGGAGACTGGAAAATTAGCTCTCTGATGGAGAAGTTTGCAGTAGATACAGCTCATCTTCAGCTGATAGAGCCATCTCTTATGCATTGTGACTGATTTGGGGATCTAGTTAAAATACCATTGCTTTTTTTCGCCCTTCGTCTAACACAGAAGCAGTTTCTAGCACTACTTATTGCTCAGGTCAATGTCAAAATGCAAAGTAAAAAGGCTGAAGGTCAATTACTTGATTATGTCTAAAAATAATCACCTTTGAGCCCCTGAGTTTGTGAAGGAAATCTGACTGCTAGCTACTGTTAGGTGAAGGACTGAGGCTGACAAGGGCCACCTTTGCCTTAAGAAGGGGAAAACCTCTTGGAGGTTGAATCCAGAAGGATTGATTGATGCAATCTTATTTCTCAAAACAGGATCACCCATAGTGTTCACTAATATATGAAAACACACAATGGGGATGACCCTGTTAAACCATTAGTTATTACCCTGCTGTCATGAGACTGACTCATTATCTCCTGGTCAGTGCTGGAGTTTTCAGGAGATGTATTTTTCCCCAGGGAGGCAATACAGCCCTTCTGTTGCTGTGTTCAAAAAGCAAGGAGGGTTTTCTGTAGTACTAAGCAAGGTTCCTCTTAAACAAAATGATACTTTTTTGTCTATGTTTCTGTAGCAATGACCAAGTAGCTGATGGGTTCCTTGCCACTTTTACTGGGTCCTGAAGGTAGTGCCACGCTACTGGTATCATTGTCCTGCTGGACCTCATGTTAGGAGTATTGATAGCTCACCAAGCTCCTGCAAAAAGACAGGAGACACAACAGGCCGCAGAGTGTGAGAAGACTACCTACTTGGGTGAAGACTCCTGTTCACCAGGGCCTTGGAGAAAGGTGAGGACAAGGAAGTCCTTCACATTGAGAGATCCTGAGAGGGACATGTCACTATCACTCTGTCATCTCTGTACAAACCTGCAGCAACCTGTAAGCCCCACAAAGGAGTCTGTGACTGTTAGTTATTATTTCCAGTTCCATCAGACCTTAATTATTTCTACCACTGGGCCACTAAAATAGTAGTATTTTCAGTATTTCTGTAAGTGCTTAGAGAGAACCTCATTGTTAAAGGTATCTCATAAAAACAAATATGATATTTTTTTTTTTTCCCAGTAAGTGTTGAGGGGATGGCATAGGGAATAGAGTGAAGCTTATCATTAACAGAACTAGCAAATGCCCCCTCTGAAACCCAGGTGGGTTTGGCAGATGGATATAAAGTAGTAAACGGAATATATCAGTAGAGTGTGCAAGCTGGTGAGAGCTAACTGCCTGAGTTATTTTTGTTCAGTTGAGCCGATTGCTATTTTCTATAATGATAAGTGAATTTGGTCTTCCAGATTTTAAATTGGTATATTTTTCTGAATTTTCCTCACTGCTGAAAAAATAAAAGAACCATTTAGAAAGTAATGTAACCAGGTCAAAAAAAAAAAAAAAAAAAAAAAAAAAAAACTGTGGAGTTCAAAGAATATGCTAGCAGAATTTATACATCTTTATTTTTTGAAGAGGGGAAGGAATCTTAAGGGAATTAAAAAGAAGAGAGCAGGGAAGAAGCTGAATCAATTCTGTTGTCTTTCTTAAGGTTTTTTTTTAAAACAGTACTTTAAGTATAAAAGACTATTTTTATTATATATGCAAACATGTATATTTAAAGTTGCAAGATATCATATATTTCTGAATGCATACTGAATAGACATTTTATTATCAGATTTAAAGATCTGGTAAGAACTTTCAGTCTTGTGCAGAAGAGTACTATAAAAAGCACAATCCACCTGTACTGCCAAAAAAAAGCATCTCTGAGATGGCAAAACCTCACTTTTTGGTTTTTTGGCCTTTTTTTTTCCCACTGGGCTAGCATTCAGCTTTTAGAACAGTGATTTCCTTATATATTCATAGCAAGTGACAGTAACCTACCTGAAGTATATGTCATATCAAAATGAGAAAAAATATAACCATGTAAATAAGTTATCATGTTCTATCTTTCTCTCTTGTCTCTGACATCTTCCTGTACTCAGGTACTTGATATTTTCATTTACACAAGTTTGGCTTTGCCATTCCTGATGCAAAGGATTATAAGCTCCAAAAAGTGGGCAACTGTTAGATGATTTGCTAAAATGGAAGAGCCATTAATGGCAGTTCAAAAGATTTCTCACATAGAATACCTATGCACATATCTGTATACCCTTTTCGGGCTGGGGATTGAGACAGCTCGTAACCACATCCCAGTCTCGGATGTATCCTAGAATAATTTGGTTTCTGTTAAAAGCTTGTTTTCTTTTCAACTCATGCCTACCTCTACTGTGTGCTGCAAGGCACTAGAGTCACAGAGCAAAGCATAGGGATTTGGGATGGGCTTTTCCATGATTTCTTCAGGGCCAGCAGAATGGAGCGCAGGTTTTGGATAGAGCTGTCTGCTTATTCATTTAATAAAATACCGTCCTTCAAATCAGTCTTGTGTTTGTTTGAGCACCAAATGCCCATTATGAACTCCTCTTTGGTGACAAAATCTGTGAAAACAGTCTTCCTGTGTTCCAAGGCTGTTAGCAGCCTTGATTTGACTGTTCGTACTGATATGTATTTCATTGCTTCCGAACTCTCCAGTCAGCCAGAAAGCATACAGGGACCGCCAGTCCTCTACCACTTGGTTTCTGCTCTTTTTTCAATACACCAGGACAGTAGGGTTTTAAGGCAATTAACAAAAATTCCAAAACTTCCTTTAGAAAAGTGAGAGACGAGAACAATCCTGTGCTAAAATTCAAAGTCTGTTGCTGTTGGTGGGTGCCTTTGCCTGCTTTGTGCTCCCCTCTGAACTCAAGCACAGCTTTTGTCTGTTCTAGGAGGCACTGAAGCAGAGACTTTACAGAGTTCCATCAGAGCTACCTGTGCCAAGTTATCTCCCACTGTAGCCTGAAACAGGAGACTTCTAGCCCTGCTTGAGTGGCTAAATTGGCCATAGATTTTTTTTTTACCATACATAACTCCATTTCAAAACTCCATTATAAAGAAGGCAATCAGTGACCAGGAAGTTTCAACAGTCTACACCCCATGGCAACTACAATAACAACTATAGTATTTCAGCTGGCAAGTTGGGGTTACATTTTTGGGGTTTTTTCCATAGTGGCATAATTGTTAAAGAGAAAGATGGTTGAATGATGAATTATGCATATTCATAATAGGTTTTTTTTTGTCCTGCAACATGGTATCTCGACTGTGGATTCTGTCATAACTTTTTTAACACTGAATTCTGCTTGTTATTTGCTGCTGCATTTCATGGGTATACACACAACCTTCAATATGTGGACATGAGGCAGAAATGACACTAGCGTTCTTGGAGGAAGGAGATAAAGACCAAATAATTGTGGTAGCAAACAAGTACAGTTGCTTCAGCACACAAAAGGCTCAAGTGACTCTTCAAAGTTTCTAGAGGTGGTGCTTCCAAAATTTGCAATGGGAAACAATAGAGCTCCTGCTGATACTAAAGTATTCAGGATGACTAAACTCACTTGTTTACTTGAAACCAGAGCTGATAAATCTTACACTTCCCCTTCTCCTGCAAGATTCTTTCTTACTTCCAAAAATTATGAGGCGTTTAAAGAAATCCAGGCTCAGAAACTGAAGTCAGACCTCAATTATTGCTATATCTATGGATCTTACTATCTCTGTTCATGGTGTGACATTATCATAGGATCCTGCAGGGTAACAGATTTTATGCCAATGCACCACAAGATACACCTCCCATTCTCTTCTCAACAATGTTTCTGTGCCAACATGAAATGAAACATGTTAATGTTTCTTACCAAACTTTCTGATCCTGCGACAGTGTTTTGCAAATCAGATATATGTTCTCTGAAGATGTCTTCTTTCAGAAGGAAAATTCTCCTTCCTGGCATTGCTTAGACATGAAAGAATTAACATTCCAACATTCGTAGTAGGAATACGAATGTAATTTGTTTCGATGTAATACTTTCAAAGTTTGTAGTTTTGCTCCAGTAATTAATAAAACACAGACTAGACATATTACCTTGACTACTGAAATCTGCTATCCATGTGAGCTGCAACTATTACATGGAAAATTTGATGGTTTAGGTTTGCATCTGTGGGCCATTGTCTGAGAGTCCTCACCATTAATGGGAACCAACTAGCTCTACGCTGAAGACATAAAAAGTGAAACAGGCCTCCTCTCAGGGTAGCAGTGGGGGGTCCTGACTAGGTATAGTCAGATCTAATGGTTCAATACCTTTCCACTTACATGTCCATCCTTTAAGCCAGCTTAATCTGATACAAGTATTTTTGCTTTCTTTCAAAAGTTTTCCATGGCTTTGATTCCAGAAAAGTGGGAAATACGAAGCAAAATGGTCTGAAGATCATATATCCTTAAGAGTACTGATTTCCTTTTCAGTATGAGACAAGAGAATTAGTAATCTGTTAACCCATTTATTCCTATCCATCCATCCTTTTCTTCTCATACAAAGATAAGGCAATGGCTTGATGATATGTTGTTTGCATCAGCAGCTTGGGCTCAGGGTACACCAACCTTCCCTGTGCACCATAGACCCGTCCTTCAGCGATGTCAGCTCATTTGCAGCTCATGCTGTGCCAAACCAGGGAAGAGTTCTGGCTTTAAAAAACAACAATGCCATAACACAGAAATTTTGAGGGGGCTTTTACAAAGCCAGATCAGTTCCCTCATCCAGGTCAGAGATATTTCACTCTTTATTATGTTAGAATGGGGACAGCACAACTCACTCAAGGCAGTGCACTGGCAAAGCAGCACCCAACATTAAAATTAAAATGCCAGTAACAGCTTAAAGCCTGATGTTCATTTCTAGCAGTGGAACAATTCTTAAACTCATTTTTAAAAATAGGCACCTTGTTTTCTATGCATAAGAAGGAAATGCCTGCACTTCTTTTTTTTTCTCGGGGTACCCGAGGCTCCATGTAAGGATGCTCAGATACTTTGACTCTGAGTGGAGCACAGATGTCTAAGACAGGCAATGTTTGTAGCACTTCCTTTCCAGGGTGTATTTAAGACTGAACATGCAGAAAACAGTATATAACAGCTCAGATACATAAGCAGAACAGTTACCATCAGTACAGGTGCTTCCCCATTAAGTCTCTGTTTCTCAGAGAAGGATGTTCAATCTTGGGTGGTTGACTCTTCTTTTGTAGTCATCTACATTACTGAAGCATCACAGAGTCCAATTTATACTTCAGCTGACCTCATTTGAATTAATACAATTACTTTAGAGATTACTTTGATCTATGTAGTTATTTATAGCTGTCAGGTTTCATGTAGAAAACCTCTGCACTGTAAGAAACAGGCCACCAACAAAATAAATTTGCTAAGTATATTAAAAAGTTGTTTTCCTTTCCCCAGGGATAAACAAAGAATTGCAACCAAAGAGAAGTCACTGAATAATCAGTCACTTACCAGCTATCACCTAAGGATGGTGAGTTTGTAATACTTATTCAGAACATGGGGAAAAGTAGTGTACTCTTAGATATATGGGAACTGCTGGCAAACGCTACATTTTTAAGTGGTATATGTATGTTCCTTATTATAAATATTGTATCCAAATGTGGAAGAGCATAGAGAGTGGTTTGAACACATGGAATGTATTTTAACACTTTCAGCCATTCAGCTAGATGCCTTAGCTAGGTACACCTTTTTCTCATGAAAAAAAGAAATTAAAACCAAAAAAAACCACCCCCCAAAAAACCAACCCAGAACAGAAAAGATCTTTATACCAGCAGTTACAGCACTGATTTGGTATGTGGAAGGGTTCAGGCCTCAAGTTCAGTGTATCTTATCATTTTACAAAGCAGAACAGTTCCTGGAGAAGACAGAGATCCATGTGAAGAATTTGCCAGTCTGGTTCATAAATACACAACTCAGATGTTGATGACTGACACTTGAATCTGTGCTTCAGATCATGTTCAGATGTGATATGAAAAAAAGATTTCACTTTTTAGGTGAATTCCTTAACTTGCTCATCAAATGGGGGCTGGGTGGACACATCTTCCGCATGCCTTTTCCTGTGGTCCCAGCAAGTAAAGATGCTGTGAGGAAATTTCAGTGTTCAGGGCACCTCTGTTCTGTGGGATACAATGACTGGCCAGCCTTTTGACAAGGTTACAGGGGCAATAACTTAATCTTATCAAAATTTTAATGGTTATGTATACACACATTGGCAGAAATTTAGGCATGCAGGTTGAGTTATGCAGTGGAACCAATGTGCTCCACAGCGTGCTCCTGAGTCTCATCCCATGAATATCCAAGATGAGGGATCTACTGGAATATCTAATGCTTCCCTCCTGGCCTGAGACCTGTCTTTTCACAGCAAGGAGCCAGATAGTGGAGAGAGATATGCAAGAACTAGACCCAGGTGCCCTTCTGATGCTGCCAGGATGCCAAGTCAAATTTAGGAAACATTCCCAGATTTCACAATTTAGACATAGTCCTTGCCCTCAGGGAGGGGGGGGGGGG